>NC_067149.1:47622601-47941674 GCF_903995435.1 Acomys russatus | reverse complement strand
AGGGTATCTCAGAAAGCACAGGGGAGTGTTAGTCCAGAGTGCTGAAAGTGGAGAATATGTTAATTGGTCCAGTGTCTTGAGCTCAGTAAGTAAAGCTCTGGTCATTACCTTGAAAACTACTATAAACAGTCCAGGGCTAGCTCCTTCTCTTGAGAGCCAACAAGTTCAGGGCTACAGAGATGGTTTGGAGATTAAGAGCACTTGAACAGGACCTGGGTTAGGTTCCCAGGACTCACGTAACAGCTAACAACTACCTGTAACTCCAGTTCCAAAGAATCCAAGACTCTCTTCTAGTCTCCTGAAGTACCAGGCACATACGTGGTACAAACAGGGTCTTTCTGCGTAGCCTTGGCTGTCCTGGACTCGCTTTGTAGACCAGGATGACCTCAATCCACCTGCCTCTGCCTCCGAGTGCTGGGATTATTAAAGGTGTGTGCCACCAATGCCTGGCCCACATAAAAGATTTTTTTTTTTTTTTTAAGATTTTTAAAGAGGGGGGAGGACAGGAACTTCCTTACATAGTATTTAGGATTGTCCTTCAATGATATACTGATCAACAGTAGTAACCCATTTTACATTTATTCATTTATTTTTGTTTTGTTTTTTTCTTTTCGAGACTGGGTTTCTCTGTGAAGCTTTGGCTGTCCTGGACTTTGTAGACCAGGCTGGCCTCGAACTCACAGCGACCTGCCAGCCTCTGCCTCCTGAGTGCTGGGATACATTTATTTATTAATGTATGTAGAAGCCAGAGGACAACTTTTGGAAGTCAGTTCTCTCTTCACTCCATGTAAGTGATGGGGATAGAAGTCAGATTTTTATTTTTGCCGACAAGTGTCGTCTACTCAACCTAGGCAACCGACATAAGAACTAGTAATTTTTGACTCCTACCCAGACTCTCTTCCTGTGACTTGTGAGCAATTATAGGGCATACCTCATACTTGTCATTGCCCTCGAGTGCCAAACAGGCACGTTCCTGTGGCAATGTAGGGCACAGTGGTGCAGAATGTTCAAAGTATAATGAGAAGCCTGTGGCCCTACAGCAACAGTAAGACCCAAAGGCTGAATCCTCAGTCAGACATTTGCTTAGAAGGAGTCTTTATGACACTGAATTCGTAATTTCCTATGAAGAGATCAGTTTGGAGCAGAGACACCATGGAGGAAGCTTTCCTGGAAGAAAGTCCTATTGTTTTGTAAATCAATGACATAGCTTATTTGCTACAGAGACCTTTAGAAAAATTACGCTGTGTGCTTAGATGTGTGTTCATATGTGTGGAGGCCACAGGACAACTTATAGGGGTCCAATTCACTCCTTCTACCATACAGGTTCCCAGGACTGGACTCAGGTTATCAACCTTGGCTGCAACCACCTATTACCATTGAGCCAACTTTGTACCCCTAAGAAACTTCTGAATGCCACTATAACAACTGGGATTTGTTAAGGCTACTCAGCTACCTTGTTTTATGTTATTAATGCATATTTATTTATTAATACGAATGTTGTGTTTGCCTGAGTTTCTGCACCAGGTGTGTGCAGGTGCCCTAAGAACTGGAAATTACATGGGTTTGCCAGACACCATGTGAGTACTGGGAACAAACTCTTGCAAAGCAGTAAAGGTGCCTAACAGTAAACCCTCTTCTTTCCAGCATAGTCTTAACTGTCCTATGTGCTATTATTATGACCCAAGATCTACAGATTTCTATTTTCTTTTTGAGATATGGTCTCACTATGTCATCTGGCCGGCCTGGAGCTCACTATATGGAGCTGCCTGCCAGGCATGTTCCACCACACCTACCTAAGGGTGGGTACTTAGTTTTAAACACCTTTACTAGGGGCCAGACAATTAAGAGCACTTGCTGCTCTTGCAGAACACTCAAATTTGATCCACGGATACATGGTGGCTCATGACCATTCTTTTTGTTTGTGTTGTTTTTCAAGACAGGGATTCTCTGTGATAGCCTTGAGATCACAGCCAGCCTAGTCTACAAAGGAGTTTAGGACAGCCAAGGCTACACAAAGAAATCCTGTTTCAAAACAATAACATCACAAAGAAAGAAAGAAAGAAAGAAAGAAAGAGAGAGAGAAAGAACAGAACTGAACTACCCTCCCTTACTCTAAACACTGCCTTTCACAGAGATACTCAAAAGTATTTTGTTGCCTGACTGCCCAAGGATGCTAACTACTCTGAAACCATCCCCCGCCCCCATCTTAGAAACACATCACCACACTAAGGAAGCTAATCATGGAGAATCCCCTTTATATTAACCTTTGTCATATAATAAGATAGACTATATTAATTAAACAAAGATTTATAAAGAATTGGCTTTGTTTTTAACTTTTACTGGAATTGCCAGTGTAAGACTTAGCAGTATCAGGCTGGAGAGATGGCTCAGCAATTAAAAGCACTGTTTCTTCAGTATATTTGGTTTTCCACAGAAGCAGGTTCATTGTTCTTCCAGGTCCTGAGTTCAAAACCTGGCATCCACATGGTGGCTCACAACCATCTGTAATGAGATCTGGTGCCCTTTTTCTGGCTTGCTGGCAGAATATTGTGCAAATAATAATAATTAAAAAAAAAAAAAAAGATGTAGCAGTGTCTGGGACTGGAGAGATGCTTGCTGGTTACGAAGATTCTCCTTTCTTACAGAGGACCCAAGACTGGTTTCCAAGCACCCAAGTCAGGCACTCACAACCACCTGTCAACCCAGGGAACTGATGCCCTCATCTGGTTACCATGGGCATTCACACGACATACATACATGTACACAGGCAAACACTGATACAACATAAAAGTTTTATTTCTTAAAAAAACAAAATAAAACAAAGGAAGAAGGTAATTTTTATCAGAGTGGTACGGCTCAGACTCTTTAACAACTACTATGGATATAGAGTCATCACACTATGTTAAAAAGAAAGAAAGAAAGAAAGAAAGAAAGAAAGAAAGAAAGACAGAAAGAAAGAAACACATGAAATTTATATTATGAAAAATATATAGAAAGGAGTAAAAGACAAGAACAATGAAAGTCACATATTGAAATCCAGTGGGTCCCTTTTTGAATGCATTTATAACTTAGAAACCTAAATTCTCAAAAACGTTTTTCCAGTTTTATTTTTACATATAGGCAACTTAATGTAACTCATTCTTTAAACACTTTTTTCATTCTGTTTTTCTCCCTCTCTCCTTCCCAATTCAGGCTGACTTTGAATATGCTGTGTATTGTAGGATGATCTTCAACTCTTCTTATCTTTACCTCCCAAACACTCGAATTACAGGCCTATGTTACATGCCTGGCAAAATATTCTTTCACATTATCTTTGAACATCTTTAAAATGCACATGTAAGCTTGCAAACTGTTTTTGCTAGGTGCCACATGTACTTAGCCAGAAACAATAAAATGTGTGCTATTCAGGTGTTTCTATAGCTAGAGACACAGTAGAGCAAAACTGAAACAAATGAGACAGACATCCTGCTGGGTGGTGATAAATCTCTACACTAGGAAGAATGGTATGGGTTTCTGGGTATAAACTGCTTCTTGTATAAACTGACTGCAGGTTGTCCTTGCACATCTGAGACCCATGTGCATGCTGCAAACCCACATGGCTTGCCAAGCTGCACTCCTTAGATGATCACCCACCACTCTTCTTTCCTTAGATCTTTGAGTAAGTGGGAGATAAGAAAATTTCATTTTGGGGTGGGGAGATGGCTCTTTCAGAGGACCTGGGTTCAATTCCCAGCACCTACATGTTGGCTCACAACTGTCTGTAACTCCAGTTTCAGGGGCTCTAACACCTCTACCCCTATGCATTTTTTTTAAATGTTTTTAAAGAAAGAAAATGGCATTTCCTCCTCCAAGTACACTCTATTAGAGCAAAAGTATGCTACAGCACTTCGTCTGTTCCTGCTGGCAGTCTAGCTCTCAAATCTGCGCTCTTCCTGTCTGTTTAATCCTCCAGAGCAAGGAATGCAGGCCCATGACACCACTGCCTGTTCAGTATGATTTTTCTTACTCACTTACTAAGAACACAGCAATGTAGATTCGTGCGCATTCTGTCTCATACTCGTGTACGTTTGTTTTGTTCCATACTTCCATAAACTAACACTTTGTTTGTTGCTCAGTTATTCTAGCTTCGGCCACTGGGAGCTTTCTTAAATTGTTTATCACATGCTTTTGAAATACTACCTGCTTTCTTTCGCTCCCTTACACTTAAGACACTAAAACACCACCCAGGCCCATCTGCATATATCCTGCCCTGATTCTAAACCAGGTTTTAGAAATATCTGATATTTTTGCTTGTGGGCCCATCTTTGTTGACAGAGCAAAGAAATGTGCCTATAATTTGTATAGACACATTTCTACTTACTTCCTATGGAAGCCACTGTGTTTAGAACACACTAATGCTAATGTCTCCAGTTCTAAAACCTTGACTTTATGCATTGGATAGTTGCCTCTCTTCTGTTTGCCTGTAAATTCCAAAAGTGAGAAACCTGGCTCCTGCCAGGCACCATTCAGTTGCTGTGGGGGAAAGAGGATCTCCCCTATGCTGTCTAGCTGGAGTGAACCCTCCAGATTCACCCACATCAGCCTTCTGTGTGGCTTACAAATGTAGTTTAGCCGTTCATTCACTCACTCATTTCTAGCATGTGACAAGCCAGGAGCAGAACTGTTAACCTCATGTTTACATAACCATGAGAAACAACGCTTCTGTATAGTTTCTTTCACCCTTCACTCACTACCCAAGTTGCTTAGCTCAGTACCTCTTTTTTTCCATTTATGTTTATGGCTGTCTTATCTGTACACGTATCTGTACGCCACGTGCATGTAGTACATCTGAAGAAGCAAAGAGAGGGTTTCATATTCCCTGGAACTAAGACAATTACAAGCTTCCATGTGGGTGTTGGGAATTGAACACCGGTCCTTTGTGAAAATAGCCAGTGCTCTTAACTGTTGAGCATCTCCCCATTTTTTTCATTTGTATTTAACATTTACTTACTTCTTGAGAGAGAGAGAGACAGAGAGAGAGAGAGAGAGAGACAGAGACAGAGAGGGGAGAGGAGGGGAAGGGAGAGGAGCAACTACACTTGTTACACAGTCATATATACTCATGGAGGTCAGAAGACAGCTTACTGGATTCAGTTCTTTCCTAACATGTGGGTTCCATACTTGATCTAAAAAGCTCTTACCCTTTCAGCCATTACACTGCCCTCATTCACTCTTTTATCACTTCCCTCTACTTTAGAAGAGACTTTGGCATACTCTGATGGCCCTTTAGCTTGTGATATTTACCTGTTCTCACTGTGAAAACCAAGAGCCTCTATGGTTTCTTTCTCAGCTCAGATTCTTTCAGGGAAATTAAGGTTTGAGTAGACTCATGCATGCCTCAGTAACTGCAATGTCCTTGAACAGAAGAGGAGCCAAGATTCAAGAAAGAAACAACCCTGAGTCTGGGCAGACAATCTTAGAGTCTAAAGCGAATCTACACCTCTAGTCATTTCTGTTACTCTTCAGTAGCATTAGAGTCTTATCCTAACTACTGCATACATAGCTACCTCCTGTGCTTCATATCCCATAATTCTCTTAAACAGCACACACTTCATTAAGAGGGGAAAATCCCCAGCATTTACACTGAAACCTTTATTTTCTTGTGAAAGACTTTACACCTTCTGGTCTTTCCTACAACCCAGCAAGGCATGTTGGCAGGTTTGGTTCAGTCTTAGCTGGACTTTTGTCAAATCTGTTGAGGGAAAGCTACCTGCTTCTTTGTAGACTTACCCAGTCCTATGGTTGTATCCTTAACTGCTAATATCTGAGGCATGCCCATTACAGAATGGGTTTTCTCTGATGATGTCATAACTGACTGTTCTGCTCCCATTTTTTGTTTGTTTGTTTGTTTGCTTGTTTCTAAGACAGGGTTTCTCTGTGTAGCCTTGGCTGTCCTGTACTCCCTTTGTAGACCAGGTTGGCCTCAAACTCAGCAATCCGCCTGCCTCTGCCTGCCGAGGGCTGGGATTAAAGGCTCTGCTACAGCTCTGTACAAACAGGAAATTATAGTTGTTTATTTCGTTCTTTCTCCCACTCCCTTCTTCTCCTTCCTCTCCCTCTATTTTCATGTGACCCAGTCTGGTTCACATTCTGCCTTTAAAGTGCTGGGATTGGGGCTTGGGAGAAGGCTCAGAGGTTAAGAGCACTGACAGTCCTTCCAAGGGACCTGGATTCAATTCTCAGCACCCACATGTCAGCTCACAACTGTCTGTAATTCCGGTTACAGGGTATCTGACACCCTCACACTGACATGTATACATGAAGGCAGAACTTCCATGTACTTTAAATAAGGATTTTGAAAAAATAAAATAAATAAAAAATAAAGTGCTGGGATTACAAACATTATAGTTATAGGCCAGCCACTTTAGCTTCTCATTTTCCGTTGGCTCATGGTTATTCTTTTTTTAAAAAAACATTACACTTAAGGGATGCGTGCCTGCGTGTGTATGTGCACATGTGTGCGTGTGTATGTGTTTGTGCGTCTCTATGTGTGTGTAGGTTACACATGCTACAGTGCATGGGTGGAGGTCAGTGGGCAATTTGTGGGAGTAGGTTCTCTCCTGTTGCAGGATATTTGATCACACTATGAACCCTGAGATTGTATTATTTACTGTAAAAACCTGTTTCTGGTTGTGGTGTATGCCTCAGCCCTAGCACAAATCCTTAATCCAAGATCTTTCTGCTTTAATATTGTAAACAAGATTGAATAAAGACAATCATATGTCAAGAGGCAGAGCAAAGAGCCACCTGGGAGGAAGTGAACATAGGATTACTAAGAAAATAGCATAGAGAGGAAGAGGAAGTCAAGAAGTACAGATAGAGAGCCACAAAGATGTAGAAGGGAGGGACATTAGTTTGAGGGAGTTTTGAGACAGAGTGGGGAAAGGAGATGCCTTCTGTGATGTCAGCTGAGGAGGAAGGTCAGCTGGGTGCTTTCTCTGCCTCCCTGAGCTAGCAGGCTTTCACTCCAACATTTGGCTCCTGAGTCTTACTGGGTTTAAGGAGAGGGAGAGAGGGAGAGGGGGGGGGGGGGGGGGAGAGAGGGAGAGGGAGAGGGGGGGGGCAGAGGGAGAGAGGCCAGCCTGGTCCACCCATGTAAGTGTTCCAGGCCAATCGGGTATAGGGTCTCAAAAAAACAGCACTGGTTCATTACTCCATATAAGACATTTTCCCTTTCAGAAAGGGAAAGAGCATAATTTACTGTTGGCAGCTACAGTGTTAACGAACTGAATAATGATGAAAAGGCCCAGCAGGGTACTGCTGCTGTCAAACTCCTATTCTACAGATACAGGCAGACACAGGGTCACTTCCTGTCACCATAACTCACAATCTGATGTGGATACCTTTTATAAGTTGTTATTAGTCAAGTTATTGATTAGTTGGCCTTAAACTCCCTAAGTAATTATTTGCTTCAAATTGATAAAAGTGTAAATAGAGCCTAAGATGTTCATGTTTTGTTTTTCAGATGTTGAGTTTTAGGGCTGAATTGAAAGAGATATTACAGTACTCCGAGTAAACTCTGACTATTAGTATTGCTGGCAAAAACTGCCTTTCATCCTGACCTTTCTACGAGAACAGGTCAAATTTAATAAGTAGTTTCTCTCAGCCCTCTTCATAACAAATCTAGGACATTTCAGTTATATGACTGCCCTGGCATCTTCAACACTCTCTCCCATGGCTTCGGGGCACTTACTTACCATCTCCCCAGTATTCCTTTTGGGACTTCTCTGCTGGTTCCTCCACTCCTGACTCTGAGGCTAGCATCATTATATCTTTTCAGTGTATTTATTATTTTCTGAAAGAAGCTAACCAGCATCTATAAACCAATATTCGTAAGATCCTAACTCTGTAACAGAAACCTTAAATTTTAAGATCATGAATAGCTCGAGGCCAGCCTGGCCTACAAAGCAAGTCCAGGACAGCCAAGGCTACATACAGAGAGATCCTGTCTCAAGGAGGGGAAAAAAGATCATGAATAGCACAGTATAAAAGTAAAGCATGTGGAATATTTTTGTGCCTACTCTGAAGTTTGATCTGTAATAGCTTAGCAATTACATCTATAAAATTTGTTTCTGTAGACGTTGAATTGATAAGTATTTAGTATAGTAAAGTTTTAAAAAAACATGTTGCTCTGAGGAAAAATTAATTTCATCTGTGTGCTTAAAATATAAGCAGAGCAGGAACCAGTTTGGGAGTCTAAGCAGTGCTAAAGCACACCAGATGAAGTGTTTGCTGAAAGTATATAATATGAGACTCCCTTTGGTATAGTAGAAGAGAAGGAGTTGTGAATGCTGAGTTGGTTATTTTCCTGTGGCATTAGTATGTTACAGCCCTGTGTGGTAACACGTACCTATAAACCTAGCTGAAGCTGGAGTGTCTCTTTGCTCGCAGTTTGAGGTCCTGGCCAGCTTTGATCACATGGCAAACCTAACTCAGAAGTGCAAACAAATAGTCTGGACACAGGACACAGTCAATTATGTGCTTGCCATATAGGCATTAAGAATTTAGTTTACAAAAAAAAAAAAAAAGGCTTTAGTTCAGCCAATGGGGCTGTGGTGGCACACGCCTTTAATCCCAGCACTTGGGAAGCAGATGCAGGTGGATCTATCTCTGTGAGTTTGGGGCCAGCCTGGTCTACAGTGTGAGTTCCAGACAGCCAGAGCTGTTACACAGAGAAACCCTAACTCAAAAACACACACACAAAAAAGACCTGAGTTCAGATTCTTACCACTCAACGTACAAATCAAGGTGTGGTGATACACACTTATTATCTACACACACGCACCCTCCTCATATATACACAAGGAAACAGATAAACAGCCATGTTTTATTTACCAGTCAGTAAACCTGAGTGGTGCCTCATCTTCCCAATGATGTATGACCCAGTAAAACTTTTTTTTTATTAATTTATTCGCATTACATCTCGATTGTTAACCCTTCCCCTGTTTCCTCCCATTCTTCCCTCCCTCCCATTTCTCTCCTTCTCCCCTCCCCTATGTCTGTGACTGAGGGAGACCTCCTCCCCCTATATATGCTCTTAGAATATCAAGTCTCTTCTTGGTAACTTGCTATCCTTCCTCTGAGTGCCACCAGGTCTCCCCATCCAGGAGATGTGGTCAGACAAGGGGCACCAGAGTTCATGTGAGAGTCAGATCTCACTCTCCACTCAACGGTGGAGAATATCCTGTTCGTCGGCTAGGTCTTGGTAGGGGTTCGAAGCTTACTGCCTATATTCTCCTTGGCTGGTGCCTTAGTTTGAGGAGGACCCCAGGATCCAGATCTGCCTATCATAAAGTTCTTCTTGTAGGTTTCCAGGACCCTGTGGGTCCTACTATTACCCCTTTCTTCCATGCTACTCTTGCCTAAAGTCTCAATCGGATGTCCTCTCCTCTGACCCACTTTCTTGGTAAGTAAAGATTTTCATGGTACGTATCCCTTGGACTAGTGTTTTGATATAAGTGAGTATATACCGTTTGTCTCTTTTTGTTTCTGGGTGAACTCACTCATTATGATAATTTCTAAATCAATCCATTTGTCCACAAATTTCAGGAATTCCTCGTTTTTAATAGCTGAGTAGTATTCCATCGTGTAAATATACCACAGTTTCTTAGTCCAGTCTTCTACTGAGGGACACTTAGGCTGTTTCCTGACCCAGTAAAACTTTTAGGGGCAATACTGACTGATATACATAAACCGATCCCCGACACATCAGTGCTGGGGATCCACCCTAGCACCTTGCATGTGTTAAGACATGTGATCTGCTAGACTCTTAAGATCTGCCTTTTATCCTCAACTTTTTTTTTTAAGGCCAAAGTTTCACTTTATTGCCCAGTCCTAGTTTTAGCTGTTCTCCTGCCTCACTCACCCACTTGTCTAGCTAGGACTACAGATGGTACAGATGGTGCCACCACATTCAGCAAGAGCTGCTTTCTGTATATGTCAATGTTCATTGTGTGCTCATTTACTTTTCAGAAGTAGTAGAACCCTAAGACAAGTGAAATGTTGGAAAGACTGTGTAACTTGCAATGTTATTAAGTCATTCTAGCCCCTCAATAAGAATGTTTCCCCCCTCTGTGTAGCCCATGGCTTTCCTGTAACTATGTACAACAGGATGGCTTGAAACTCAGAGATCTATCCACATTTGCATGCTATGTGCTGGGAGTAAAGGCACACACCACCCAGAACTTGATGATGATGAAGGAGGAGGAGGAGAAAAAACTGGCTTTTACATAGATTTCTTATGTTTGGTCTTTTGTTTTGGGGGGACATGGTTCAGGAGACAGGGTTTCTGTGTACAACCCTGACTGTCATGGAATTCTGTGGATCAGGCTGCCCTGAAACTAATATATCTGCCTGCTTCTGCCTCCCCAAGTGTTGAGATTAAAGGCATGTGCCACCACCACCTGACCAGATGTTTAAAAGTTACAAAAATCTGCCCAGGTGTAGTGGTGCACATCTTTAATCTTTGGCGACAGAGCTGGGCAGATCTCTGTGAGTTCCAGGCCAGATTGTTCCAGTGGGTTGGGGTGGGTGGGGGAGAGTAGGAGGGAGCGAGAGAGGGAGGGAGGGAGGGAGGGGGAGAGAGGAAGAGAGAGAGAGAGAGAGAGAGAGAGAGAGAGACAGACAGACAGACAGACAGACAGACAGACAGACAGACAGACACACACACACACACTCTCAACAACAAAAGAGTTAATGAAATACCTCAATGGGTAAAATAAATTGCATAGCAAGACTAGGCCAATCAGGACTATAAGGAGAGACTGTCTCAAGCACACACGTATGTGTATATATGTACGTACATACACACACACACACACACACACACACACACACACACACACACACACACACACACACAGTATGTGTGCCCATGGGTGGAGGTTAAAGTACAATTTGGAGGAGTTGGTTCTTTCCTTTGGCCTTGTGAGCTTCTAGGGCAGAACTCATGTAATCTGGCTTGGCATCAAGTAGCCCAGCTTTACCTGCTGAGTCCCAGCCCCAAATTTGCCCTTTCTAGTGGATTTAAAGTAAGTTAAACATGATCTTGAAGGTTGAAGCCAACTATCAATGTAGTGTTTCATAAGAATCTTAAAATGCTTTTCATTTCAATACAAAAATTTAAAAAGATTTCAAGAGTTCTAGAGGGAAATTGGTTTTTCAAGACAGGTTTTCTCGGGCTGGAGAGATGGCTCAGTGGTTAAGAGCACTGGCTGCTCTTTCAGAGGTCCTAAGTTCAAGTCCCAGCAACCACATGGTAGTTCACGACCATCTATAATGGAATCTGATTCCTTCTTCTGGTGTTCATAGAACCAGAGCACTTATATACATAAAATAAATAAAATTTTAAAACAAAAAAACAGGGCTTCTTTGTGTAGGCCTGGCTGTTCTGGACTGGCTTTGTAGACCAGACTAGCCTCAAATTCAGAGATCTGCCTGCCTCTGCTTCCCAAGTGCTGGGATTGAAAGTGTGTACCACCATGTTCAGCAGAAAAATTATTCTGATGAGTAACACCAGTTTTCAATAGAAAACTTACTGAAAATTGCAATTGCTTCCATTAAACCCGATACTGATGCATTAGTTTTGAGTACAATGTCAAATATTCTACTAGTTTTATGTTGACCTTTTAATTTCAAAACCTTATTTTATGTGTGTGTTTGCCTGGCTGTACATATGTACATTTGTAGACATACATACATTATCTCAGAATTCATAAGAGGGTATCAGATTCCTTGAAATCAAAATTATAGGCGGTTGTAAGCTGCCATGTAGGTGCTGAGAAATCCCAGTCTTTTGAAAGAGGACTGAAGACTGCTCAACCATCCCTCCAGCCATCCTTCACTAATGAAGTTGTGGCTTATGCCTTTAAATTCCAGCACTTGGGATGCAGAGGCAGAAGCAGGAAGATCCCTAAGAGTTTAAAGCCATCTGGTCTATACACCGAGTTAAATTAGGTCTTAATACTTTTGAATACACACTTTGTGGCCTGCTCAGCAATTTAAATAGACTATCTGAATGAATGAGCTGCCACAGAGCAGACACCACTCACAGGGTTGGGGGCGGGGGGAGGAATTTTTTTTTTATGGTGAAAAAACTGTATTTAAATTGGCCAGCTGGACTCAATTTAGATGGCTCCAGTTTTGTTGGCAACATGCAAAGCATCCTAAGCAGAAGCCAGCCATATGTCTTCATCTCTCCATCACGGCCTGATAGGGTAGTGACTCTGGCAACATAAGTCAGAGCTTCTTCACAGCCTGTAGGACCTGGTGCCTGTCAGCCTTAACGTGCACAGTGAATGTGAGTGCAATGTGTTGTTGTCTGCTCTCTTCTTCATGGCGACTCAGTGATCAAGACAACTTGAGGACGGTGTAATGGTCAAGCTTGTTTCTTCTGGGGGTGCTCTTCCAAGAGTATTTGGGCTGCTTCTGGAGCCACAGGATCTTAGGTCACCAGAAGGTGGGTGACATCCAGGTCCCTCTTTTTGTGCCTTTCAGCACTGCCTGCTTGACTTTCAATGCTCTTCACTTGGGCTTCCATTTGGGGGAAGGGATGGGACAAAAGCTTCCTTCTTCACCTTTGGGGCAGCCATTTCTTAAGAATTTTTTAATTATGCAAAATAGGTATCGTGAATGTACATCCTTAAAAAAATAAAACAAAGCAATTTACAAACCTCTCAGCATTACTGAGAGCCCAGTTCCTGATACCTAAACTTGAATCCCTGAACCCATGCAAAATTAGATGAGGTGAGTATTCCCATAGCAAAGCACTCATACAAGCAGATGGGAGAAGTTTCTGGCCAGTTATCCTTGACTCAGGGACGGAGAGATGGTGCAGGACCCACATGATGGTTGATGTCTGTTCTTAACTCCAGTTCCAGGTAATCCAGAGGCCTCTTCTGACCTCTCCAAACAAACATGCAGAACACTTAGAATCCTGCAGGTAAAATATTTGGGAGAGGGGTGATGGTCAGAACTGTGACCCTCCTATCTGTTTATATGTTCTTTTCTCCTTCTTTCTACAATGAAGAAGCAACTCTACTGGAAATTTATCCTGTGTAATGAGAATTGAAGAACTACAATAAAGAATAAACATACTTGGGGTAAGAAAGGAGCAAAGCTGAGAGAAAACTAAATTTTTATTACATGAAAAAAAAAAATCAAAGATCAAATTATTTATTAACAGAAAATATTTTTCCCAATATTAAGTAAAAATATGCTGTGTCTCTAGGGAATATTACTTTTAGCATCTTTACTAGATGAGTCTGTATCACCGCCTGGGAAAAATATTCCTACTTGTCTTAACCAATACAGTAAATTAGAGTGCATTCTTACTAGTAAATTTATTAACTCTTTGATTTTGGTATAGAAGGAAAATGTTTGTTTCTGGCTGAACCTTTGCTGTGACTAGTTCTTCTAAGGGTTAGTTCTAAGCAGAATCAAGTTTGATGTAAAGAAGACACTACTAGCATTTCTGTAACATCCCTTGTGGGTGAGTTCATGTACACTTTGGTGATGGTTCAAAGGTATTTTTAAGTGCTTATTTCCAGCTATAATCTAAAGAATTGCTTATTCATCTATGATCTGGTACTTCAGATTTCAGCTAAGGAATTTACTTGCTATATTAATGAGCAACAGCCACACTATCTGTAATCAGCCGTGGAAGCAGACTATGAAACTAAAATACAGAAACATGACCAGAATATGGGAACTGGCTTCACCCTATAGGAGATCATCGAAGCAGATACAAGGTCTATGTCCATCATATACATGTACTTGGGACCCGGGAAATGGTGTTCAAGCCTAACATAAATAACCAATCTTTTGTTGCTGGGAAGAGGCCACAACAACGTATGTGAACAGCCTTACTGCTGATAATCAAATTGTCACTGCACAACCAAATAACATTTGTTTTCTTTTGTCTCAGATTTCAAAATGTTTTCTTAAGAATTTTTCTGCCAGTTGGGCATGGTAAAGTATGCCTGTAAGCTCAGCACTCCGGGCAGGCAGGTCTCTGTGAGTTCAAGGCCAGCCTGGTCTACAAAGGGAGTCCATGACAGCCAAAGCTACACAGGAAAAACCCTGTCTGGGGGCGGAGCACGCCTTTAACCCCAGCACTGCACTCGGGAGGCAGAGGCAGGCAGGTCTCTGTAAGTTCAAGGCCAGCCTGCTCTACAAAGTGAGTCCAGGACAGCCAAGGATACACAGAGAAACCCTGTCTCAAAAAACCAAAACTGGAAGAAAAAAAAAAAAAAAAAATACAGTGAGCTAAAACAAAAAACAAACGGGGAGACTGGGAGGAGTAAGAGGCTGTCTAGAATCACTCGAGAGTTCTAATAGTTCCACCAAATAAAGGGCAGGTTAAGCTCAAAGGCCAAGCTCTCTTTTAGGCGCTCAAACTGCAAAACCAAGGGTCCCTTTTAATTCTTCCCTCCTCCTTGGGCAGACCCAGACATCAGGACACTCTCAGGATGAGTCTGACCATGATTTCTCCTCGTTGCTGTCTTCCCATTATCTGCTTCTTGAATTTAATGTAATGAGTTTGCTGAAATAAGGTCTACAGACTGTCACCCCCTTTCTATACAGAATTTTTTTTTTAAAGATTTATTGATTTTGTAGTGTTTTTGCTTACATGAACACCTGCAATCCATAAGGGAGCATCAGATCACATTATAGATGGTTGTGAGCCACCATGTGGTTGCTGGGAACTGAACTCAGGACCTCTGAAAGAGCAGCCAGTGCTCTAACTGCTGAGCCATCTCTCCAGCCCCTATCCAGATGTTTGAAACACAATTTTTTCTTCTTTTCATGTATATGTGGGTTTTTGTAGGGAGTTGTGGGTAAATCGTCTGAGTTTGTTGAGGGCTGTGTGTATGTGAGGTTTCTGTGGGGAGTTGGAGGATGGTTGTAGCTGTTGTTTCATTTGTTTATATATGGGGCTTTGTGGGGGAGGAATAGGCACATGAAAAGGGGAGAAGTTGGTATCAGGAACCTTCTTGGATCCACTTTATCATATTCTTTACTTTCTGAGGATGGAACTGTAGCAGACACCAATCTCTGAGGGAACTCCTCCAGGTCTTTGTTTTCTATTTTGGTTTTTGCTAAAGCAAGGTCCCACTCTGTAGTCCAGGCTAGCCTGAAAATCTGGGCTTCACTCTGTAGACCAGCCTGGCCTACAAATGTTTGGTGGGTGATTCTCTGCTGGAATTGTAGGTGTGCACCACCATACCAGGCTATTTTTTCTTGGTATGATACTCTTGTGGAATTTTTATTTTCTACAAAATAAGTTAAGTTATAATGTCAATCACATCTCTGGACTTGTTTCATAAAAAACATTAACCAAATAATTATATATCTAAATCTTGTTTCTATATAAAACTCTTTAATCTACAGATGCATCACCTATTAAGACCACAAAATCCAAAGATTCAGGATGAAGGCCACCAGCTAAACTCATCCTCTGGTAATAGTCTCAAAAAAAGCATTCACATCTTCAAAAGGGAGGCCACAGAACAGTACACAGGAACTATTAACTAGTGAGTATCCCCAGGGACTTTTTAAAGCTTTCAAAAGATTTGAATAAATCATACTCTATATGAATAATGGTGACTGGCTTTAAACCGGCATGCTGTAATACAAATATTATTGACTAAACAAAACTAAAGGTAAGTGGCTCTATTCATAAGATTTCACCAGAGTATACAATATCATACCGAACCTTCCACCATATTTCTCACTTTCCTGCCATTAGCAAAGGTCCAACCTTCTGTCCTGTGTTCTTCAGATAATTAACAGCCAGGGCTTGCTCCCTTGACTGGCATCCTTTTAACATACTAATAAGTCCTGAAATCCTCTAAACAGTTAGGAATTAAGAAACACAATCATTGCCTGGCGCACTTGTAATCCCAGCACTCAGGATGCAGAGGCAGGTGTATTTCTGTGAGTTGTAGGCCAGCCTCGTGGTCTACAGAGTGAGTTTCAGGAAAGCTGGTGCTACAAAAACCCAATTTTGAATAACTAAAATCGTGAGGGAAGGAGGAAGAGAGGGAGGGCAGGCACAACCATCAGAGACATGGGGTGCTGATTTCTTTGGACATCTAGTTTATTTTCAGTAAACAAACTGTATCTGTAGTGTGTACCTCCCTGAGTGCTGGGATTATAGGTGGGCACTACCACGGCCAGTCTCCAAGTTGTCTTCTAACTGCCACAGGCACAACATAGCAATGAATGTTCTTCTCTCCCCCGCCCCTCTCCTCCCTTCCCTCTCCTCCTCTCTCTCCAAAATAATAAACCTTAAATTTAAAAAACTGAAATCAGTTTAAAAGACACTTAGTATATAGGAGCCAAATCATACCAACTAGAACATTTAGTTCTTATAAACTAGATATTTGACAAGTTGTAGGACATGGTCCAGTTTGTTTGCTTTTGTGTTTATTGTGTGTACTGTTTATTTTGATTGCACACACACACTTGTGCACCGCATGCCTGTCTGGTGCCCCTGCAGACCAGAAAAAGAGGTCTGTAACTAGAATGGCTGTGGAGCCATCATGTGGATATTAGGAACTGAACATCCAGTACCTTTATTAACCACTGAGCCATCTTTCTAGATCCTGTTTAAATATTTTTAATACTTACTTATTATTTATACAATGCTCTGACTGCATGTAGTCCTGGAGGCCAGAAGAGCCACCATGTGGTTGCTGAGAATTGAACTCGAGACCTCTGGAAGAGTAGTCAGTGCTCTAACCTCTGAGCTATCTCGTCAGGCCCCTGTTTAAATATTTTTAAACTAAAACATCTGAAGAGAACAGAGGACTCTGTCCTTACTTTATGATTCTCCATACCAAGGATTCTAGGCTCAGATGTATTCTAACTAAAACAGACTCATTTCAGAATCAGGGCTGTAAAATATTTCATCTGGAATAAAGCATACTTTATTCCATCTGTAAAGGGATGCTTCTTAAAAACAAAAATATCATTAGTATACCAATCCTTTCAACCTCCCTGTTAATTTTTAACTTTTAAAAAATTATGTGTGTGAGCCAGGTAGTGGCGCCACATGCCTTTAATCCCAGGACTCAGGAGGCAGAGACAGGCAGATCTCTGAGTTAGAGACCAGCCTGGTCTACAAAGTGAATTCCAGGACAGCCAGGGCTACACGGAGAAATTCTGTCTCGACAAACCAAAAACAAACAAAATACGTGTGTACATATATGTATATGTATGTCTACCACATATGTGCAGGATTCCATGGAGGTCAGAAGAGAGCATTAGATTCCCAGAAACTGGAGCTACAGATGGTTGTGAAACACCATGTGGGTCCTGGGACTTGAACCCAGGTCCCGTTGAAGAATAGCCAGTGCTCTTAACCCAGCGTTATCTCCAGGTTACTTCATTTAAAAGTTTTATTATAAACCACTGCAAGAATAATTCTAGATCACAGGAAAAAAAATCTCACTAACATTGCTTTATTCCTATTAACCTGTAAGAAGAATTTTGTCCTAAACTATTAAAGTATGCTGAGCAGTGGTGGCACGCACCTTTAATCCCAGCACTCAGGAGGCAGAGGCAGGTAGTTCTCTGAGTTCAAGGCCTGCTTGATCTACAGGGTCAGTTCCAGGACAGCCAGGGCTACTCAGGGAAAGCTCATCTTGAGGGAGGGAGGGAGGGAGGGAAGAAGGGAGGGAGAGAAGGAGGGGAGGGACAAGGAAACAAAGATGATTAAAGTACAATAAGCAACATTCATTTTTCAATTTACAGTCAAAAATGGATTTAATGTTACAAGGATAGAGCATCCTTATTTGTAAAGAAAATAAAAAACAAACAAAAACCTTTGTGTTTCAGACACTTAGAAAAAAACTTATGTAACTCAAGTAAAAGCAGTAAATTTATCTTGTTCTTTAAGGCTTGACAAAATTTACAATTTTAAATCTTTTTAAAATCCTTATACTATTTAGGAAATTTTACTTATCATGTACAGTGTGACATCAAGAGAGGTGACATCTTAAGTTAAAATTTAATCCTCCCTCAAAAAAAAAAAAAAAAAGCTTATAAAAAAGCAAAAGTCACTACTTTTATATATCTATGACAATTTGCTGCCAGTATGAAATGCAATGGGGCAAGAAAGAAGAGAAAATAGAGAATGACCACACAATCACACAAGCACACTTGGGCACCCCAGGAGGTGGGGTGTGAGGTATATAACTCAAGAGACTCAATAAGTGGATATAAAAAAAGAAGCTTGCTAAGGAAAACAAAATTCTCATTTTTGAAGAGTATATATGTCAATACAGGATGATTGGAAACCCAATAAGCTGCAATTTAAGATGAAGACTGAAGCAGCAGCAAGATGAAAGGCGGTCCCTTTAACGTTTGCTCCTGGAGTCCAGCAACTCTCAGCAGTTGGCTGGAGACTGAGCTGGAAGATCCTGTGGAGCTCCAACAAAGGGACGAAACAAACTCAAGTTCCCAGGGCCCCCTCCGGACACCCAGTGAAACAACTTGATAAATGATTGCTCTGTCAAGAGACCAAGAGATGGGGACGTCTGGAAGCAGAGGGGGGATGTATCTAATTTAGGAGGGGGATGGTGAGGAATGGCAAAGAGCACCATCACTTGTCACACAACATCTGGCCAGAAAACCCTTAAGAAAACATTTCAAGACTCCACAGTCTAAGAGCTGAAGCCTAATGTTAGCATTTAGCCAGGAACCTAGCAGTCTGGCCCTTCCTAAGCTACTTTGATTTTAAGGGAGAAACTTTCTACGTTCCATAACCCATCCTTCTGCCTCAACTCCAATCTTAAGAAAGCATTCATTACTTACTCATTTAGGAATGACAAGAAAAACACAAATTCCTTTTCTCTCTATTTCACACCTAAAGACCTAATTCAGACCTTGCAGGCAGAAAGGTATAAGGGCCCAAAGTATACTCAGTTTAAGAGAACAATTGTCATTCATGTGGGTGTATTTTTAATTTAGGAGTTCGTGTATGTGTGTATGTGCGCGCATTTTTAATTTAAGAGTTCCTATCTGAAGCCCTTAAATCTCCTCTTTCCCTTCCTTTAAGGTAAGCACAATTTCTTCCAGGCCAAAGACTGGCATGGGTTTCAAAGGCTTTAGTGACAAATTCAATCAACACACAATGAACATCTCTACTAAGAAAAAGGTAATCAGAACTTGGAGTTTATAATTTAAAAAAAAAAAAAAAAAGGCCAGGAACAAGCAAGTAACGAGTTCTTGACTGACCAAGTCTTTCTTATGTCACTTCAAATTGTAACTTGCTGGGCTAGATAATTTGTAGTAAAAGCACTGTACATTGTACTGCTGTGCAAAAACAAAACAAAACAAAAACAAAGTCTGTGAAGGCCAAATTAACTTTTGATTGTAATAAAACATAATTCAGACTTAACAAATCAGGCATGGTGGCTTACCCTGTAATACAAGAACTTAGAAGACCAAGACAAGATGCCTACCAACATTTCCAGGACAGCCTGGGCTAAAGTGATACCAGAACATCGGCTATATTTAACCTCCAGTTAAAGAGGCATTCTACAATCTATAAAAGAAAAATCAGGAGAAAAATCACTTAAGAAGGTTGAGTTATACGGTCATGTTCTCATTTTTCTTAAAAGCAAAATATCTTGTGAATTTTTCTAGAAAAAAAATGTTATGTATGGCCTGTCAAAAAATTTATTGGACTACATGAAAGTGGCTGTTCTGTGAAGAATCAATCCCCTTGCTAAGTGCTCAAATCACCTCATCAGGACACAGTTCTAAAGGGTTCCAGCACTGAAGCTAACTCTAATCAACAGTTCACAGAAGAGATGGGCTCAATAGCACAAACTGTAATCTCAACATTTAAGATGCTGAGGCAGGATGGTTGCTACAAGGCCAAGTTTAATCTGATGTGTAAAAAACTACAAAATTCATAGCATGCAAAAAGTAAAGCTCTAATTGCCATTTTGAAAGAATTTACAGAAAAAGAAAAGTGAAGGTCTCCATTTAGAAACATCAAAAGCTCCAATTCTGATTCATAGTTCTGCTGGGGCTAATGTGAAACTGCTGCTCCCTTTCAACATAGCCAGGTACCCTCCATTTCAGTGTACCAAAAGGCCAACCCCTGTCAGCTTACCTATCCAACTCTCAGTGAACTTTGACATTAACAAATTCTATGAAAATGCTTAGTGGATGTTCTTTCCAAGTCAACCATTCATGAACCTTTTTTCCCACTGGTCATAAACAGATAATACTGACATTATTCAAGGCTCCACTCTCTTGACGTTTTCCTTTTGCCAGTAATCTCAGGATTTAATTGATACAATATTCTGGCCAATTAAACAGTATTTGGGACTGGTGAGATAGATGGCTTAGCAGTTAAAAGCACTTCTTCCTCTTGCAGAAGATGCAGGTTCTGTTCTCAGCTTCCACACAGTGGCATATAACCTATAAGACCTGATGCCTTCTCTTGACCTCCTGCACACATGCAGGCACATACACACATGCAGGCAAAACCATCATACATGTAATGCCTTTCTCCTAACCAGCAGTACACTGGTGCCCCAAAGTGAATATAAAGAGAACAACTAATAAATGGCTATACCTGTGAATTCACAGACCTTGTATCAATGAGCCAGGCAAACTTTTAGGGTAAGTTGGGGGAGGACTCAAAACTCCACCACTAGCTTAGGAGCGTTGGCAGTTGAAGGTTGCTTAAGTAGGAAAGTGGCCCCTGGTAGGTGCCCACGCTCTGGTGGATGTTCCTACCAGCATCCACATGCACACAGCAATGCCTAAACTCAGTGGACTATGAGGACATGGAAGTTGGGAGGGCATGAGGTATAAAAGGCTCTGCACAGAGCTGGAAGGGATATAAGAAGTTGTGATCAAAATATATTATGTACATGTATGAAAATCTCAAACAATATATAAAAATGAGTCTTAATAAATAAATGAAACTGGCCAAGCTGTGGTGGTGCATGCCTTTAAACCCAGCACTTAGGAGGCAGAGGCAGGCGGATCTCTGGGAGTTCGAGGCCAGCCTGGTCTACAAAGAGAGTCCAGGACAGCCAGGACTCTGTTACACAGAGAAACCCTATCTTAAAAAAACAAAAACAAAAAACCTAACAAAAACAGCAACAACCACTAACAAAAATATAAAACAAAAGAAATGAAACTGATAAAGAATAAAATACATAAACAGCATCTGAGCTGGAGAGAAGGCTCAGCAGTTAAAACTTATTTGCTGCTCAATCATGAAACATGCACATTCAGAGGACCTCAAACTTTCCAAGGAACCGATGCCCTTTTCTTGTCTCCTGGGGCATACAAATAGTCACATTCAGACAAACAGACAGAAGTAAATAATATAAAGAAATAATAAACAGAATCTGAGGTAAGATGGAAGATAAGAAACAGTAACACCTTAGTGGTGTGGGAGAGTTCTGATCAAAAACTCTGTTGAACTTATCATTGATTGACACACTGAGAAAGGAAATGGATGTAGGTTAGAAATACAGCTCAGTTAGTACAGTACACACGCAAAGCAGAGGTTCATCCCTTGGCACAGCATGAAGCCAACATTGTGGTGCATGCCTGGAGTCCCAGTGCGCCCAGGCCATCCTCCCCCTACAATGTGAATTCCAGTCAGTCTGGAATACATGAGACCCTGTCTCAAACGGGGATGATTCAGCCAGTAGTCAAAAGCACATACTGCTCTTTGCAAAGAACCTGAGTTCAGTTCCAAGCACCCACTTCAGGTGGCCTATACTTCTATCTCCAGAGGAATCCAACCTCCATTGGCACCTGAATTTGTGTGTAACATTCATGTGCGCACACACACAAATATATTTTAAAGAGACTGGAACGTGCTAGCCCAATGGAGTAATTTGCACTAAAGAAAGGTTAGATCAATGTTTAACACTTGAGGATTTTGTTTTTTGTCTCTATTTCTCCTAAAGCTTAAAAAAAAAAAAAAAAAGAAAAGAAAAGAAAGTCAGGAGCTGCACTTTAATCAAGTAATCAAGTCCTAACTGCATGGAAGGTGAGACAGGAGTACTGCTTGTTTAAGGAGGTTAAAGCCAGACTGGGCGATTTAGTGAGGCTCCATCTGAAAAACAAGACAATCAACACCATCACCCCAGGAAAGGCTAAGCAAGCAACTGACTATGATGGCTCATGCATGTAATCCCAGGAGGCTCAGGCAGTGGGTTGCCACGGAGTGCAGGGCCAGAATGGGTCACATAGTGACACTTGCCTCAAAAGAGGGTTGGCAAAATGATTCAGCAAGAAAGTAATCCGCTGCCAAGCCTAACAACCCTGTCTGACCCGCAGACCCACACAACTACAGTGCATGTGTCTTGGCACACATGTGCCCACAAACACACACAAGCTAAGAGTTCTAAAGTGTACTCATGTCCTGGAACAGTGGGGTTGACTCAAATCTCTCCCCAGCTGAGAGAGTCACAGAGGCAGGTAGATCTCTGTGAGTTTGATGCCAGCCTGGTCTACACAGCAAGTTCCAGACCATCAATGGCTGTACAGTAAGAATTGGTCTCAACATACAAACTTTCCTCTAACGCCTTTTGAATTCTTCCTTCTCAGTCTAAAATTGACAAGAACTGTCACCTTAAACATAACTAAAATAATTATGTCTGGCTGTTTTTAATGCTCCCTCCTAGTAAGAAAAGGATCTTTTCATTTTATTTTCCCCTATCAGATGGCAGGAGTCTTGCCACAGTGTAGTTAATTGTTTATTCCAACCCTTCAGAACGAGCTCTGACTAAATGTTCTCTAGGATCCAATAGTTACACAGTAGGAAACTATTTCAACTTACTTTCATGACTACTCCCTTAAGTAATCTTCTTAGATTCTTCCCAAACCCTGACTCACACCCTTGGAGGCATTATCCTTGAGGGGGTAATGGACAGTACTAGGATATTCACACCCTTGGAGGCGTTATCCTTGAGGTGGTAATGGACAGGACTGGGATAGTCACAGCAGCAACGCACTGAAAGGAAGAGACGCCACTCTAACAGCTTATTGGTCCAAACCAACATGTAATTTAACATTTGTTATGGAGTTTAAAATATTACTACGCATAAAGATGAATATCCTACATACAAACATAAAGCATCCCTCTTAAACTATGACTGTTATGAAGAAAATAACACACATTTTTGTGGCTAGCAGTATAATTCAAGGGCAGAGAATGTGCTTAGCATGGTCAGGGCACAAGAGCTGATCCCTACCACACTTCCTGAAAAGAAAATTTTCTAACAGTGCTTGAGAAAGAGCAAACCAGACTTCCACACACATGAGCTAGTAATGTCATCATTCATGCGTTCAAAGAATTAACCCTCCAGCTTATCAGCATTTACAAAATTTCACCCAAAAGTCAGTATGCCACATTTTGGATATCACTAAACTATATCTGCCATGCAGGCAGGCATGAAATTAGAGAACTATATTCAGGATGACAAAGCTAGGAGTGGTGTCTAAAGTCTCTAACTCCTGCAGTCTTGTCATCCCAGCACTAGAGAGGTAGAGCCGGACAATTAAGAGTTCAGGGCCTGGAGCTGGAGCGATGGCTCAGAGGTTAGGAGCACTGGCTGCTCTTCCAGAGGTCCTTAGTTCAATTCCCAAAAACCACAAGGTGGCTTGCAACTATAATGAGATCTGGTGCCCTCTTCTTGCATACATGTATACATACAGACACAACATTGTATACATAATAAATAAGTCTTTAAAAAAAAAAAAAAAGAGTTCAGGGCCAGCTTTGGCTACCTAACAAGTTCAAGGCCAGGCCAGGTTATATGAGACCCCATCTCAAAAAACCAACCCCCAATTAATTATGGATGAATAAATAAGTAAGACTTTAAAAAGAAAGTATTGGTGAGTATATAAAGGGACTGGAACCTCAGTCACCCAGTGGTGGCAATGCGAGATGGTGCAGCAATCTTAGAAGTCTGGCAATTCCTCAAAAGGTTAATAAACACAAACCATGTGGAATGAGAAGTCCCACCCAGCTGGGATGGTGATATACTCCCAGCACTTGAGAGACAGAGATGAACAGATTTTTCTGAGTCTGAGGCCAACCTGACCTACATAGCTAGTTCCAGGCTAGGAAGGGGTACATAGTGAGATATAGCCTCAATGAACTGGTTAATTAATTCTACTCATGATAGATGTTCAAGCCTGTGCCCCACACGAGCTTAAACAGGAATATTCAGAGCACAATGCCCAACAGCCAAAGTATATATAACTCAAATGTCTATCAACTAATAAATGGTTATACAAAATTTAAGTTGATCTATAAATGGAACATATTTGGCAATAAAGGACTAAAGTATTGAAAACACCTATAATCCTCTAGATACGATGTCCAAGGCAACATATAAAGAAAGTATTTAATCTGGGAATTCAGGGTTACAGAAGGTTGGAGAACATGACCATGGTGGGGAACATGGCAATAAACAAGCAGCACGGCCCTGGCGCACAGGAGCTCACGACTTACCTCTGATCTAGAGGAAGCTAGAGAAAGCTAACTGGGAATGGCCTGGAGGCTCACACCAGTGACACCCCTCCCTCAACAAGGCCCCACCTCTTCTGCTGTTGTTGTTCCAAGACAGGGTTTCCCTATGTAGCATTGGCTGTCCTGGACTGGCTTTGTAGACCAGGCTGGCCTTGAACTCACAGCAATCCACCTGCCTCTGCCTCCTGAGTGCTGGAATTAAAGGTGTGCACGGCCACCACCACCACCCGCTAGGCCCAACCTCTTAATCCTTTCTGAACAGTTCAACCAAATGGGGACCAGTATTCAAATATATGAGCTTATCCTCAATTAAGGATATGCCTTCATCATACCTGCCTGTTGGCCAGTTGGTTGGGCACTTTCTTTGTTTTGTTTTTAATGTACATTTGGTGTTTGGCCTACATGAGTGTCTGTATAAGGGAGTTGGATCCACTGAACTTGAGTTACAGACAGTTGTGAGCAGCCATGTGGGTGCTGGGAATTGAACTGGGTCCTCTGGGAAGAGCTGCCAATGCTTTTAACCTCTGAGATATCTCTCCAACTCCTGAATTTTCTTGATTAATGATTGTGTGAGAGGGCATAGCCTACTGTTAGTAGTTCTACCCATGGGCAGGTGGCCCTGGGTTATATTAGAAAGCAGGCTGAACAAACCAGTTAACAGTATTCCTCCGTGGTATCTTTGCCTAAGTTCCTGTCCTGACTTCCCTCAATAATGGGCTATGCTGTGAAATTTTAAGCTGAATAAACCCTTTACTCCTTAAACTACTTTTGGTCATGGTGTTCAATCACAGCAACAGAAAGCAAACTAAGACACACTTGCTGAAATGTGAATGGGCATTCATAACATCCTGATAAAAATAATAGACACCAATGACAAAGGCACACATTTTGAGTAATTCAACTCATTGGAAAAATTCACTTAGCAAATTTCAAATTAGTGGTTTCCAGAAGATAGCAAGTAGGGACTGGAGTAGAGCCTGACTGTTAAAGGGCTTTGGCATTTATTTTACAGTTAATGAAAACAACTTTAAAATTGACTGTGGTGATGGTTACATGCTTAAGAGTACACTTTGAGGCCGGGCATGGTGAGCGCGCCTTTAACCCCAGCACTCAGGGAGGCAGAGGCAGACGAATCACTGTGAGTTCAAGGCCAGCCTCATCTACAAAGTGAGTCCAAGACAGCCAAGACTACATAGTTTCAGAAACTGTCTTGAAAAACCAAAACCCAAAAAGAGTACACTTTGAGCATGTTGGTGGTACATGCCTTTGATCGCAGCACTTGGGAGGCAGAGGCAGAAGATCTCTGAGTTTGTGGCCAGCCTGGTCTACAAAGCAAGTCCAAGACAGCCAAGGCTATACAGAGAGACTGTCTCGAAAAAAAACGAAGGAGGGAAAAAAAAAAAACAAAAAAAAAAACAAAAAAAGGAAAAAGAATAAAGAGAAATAGGGCATTCATCAGCGTTATAAGAGCTGAATGAAGACAGATACATCTCACGCCTGATTAGACAAACATTCAGATTTTAAGTTCTTTTATCTGTTTCAGCAAAAATAGATGATGCACTTGGGAAGTTAGCAAAATGTACAAATGACCACAGTGATGATCGATATTTGAGATCGGCAATTCTGTCATGTTCAACAGAGTTTTCAGTTGTAACCACTTACAATGTGGGCAACAAACACAACTTACAAACATTCATTTATGCTCACTCAAATAGAGCAATTAATCTGTTTTTCAGCATGTAATAATGCAATTATGCTAAGTAATTCAACATAAAAATATCAGGCAGTGGCTGCCTACAACTATTTAACTTACAGAGCAGTAATTATTCCCAAAGTCATTTGAGCACCCACTAGTAATCTTTTTAAATTCTGCAAAAAACTCTAAAGCTCCAATGCACAAGCACGATGTAAAGTTCTCTCTTTTCCTTCCCACACTGGCTGCTTTCACTGGTTCATTAGTGCAGAGTTGAGAAACAAGTCAGGATGCACAAAGTACAATTTAGGCTTGGACTGAACACTTCCCCAGTATTGATATCTGAATGAAAAACCTAGCTCAAGGAGAAAGATGGCAGAAGAGGAAAAGCAATCGATCACAGCTCGAGAGAGCGAGCACTGGGGTATGTGCAGTGGGCAGAGGTGGCAGAGGATCAGAGATAATTGAGTGTGATGAACTACAAGGGCTGATGGAAGATAAATTGGCTGATAGACCAGCATGAAGAATTAGGAGGAAAGCAAAGCATGCCAGATGGAAGGACTCCAAAGGGGGGGGGGGGGCTGAGCTAGAGAGATCAGGTACAAAAGGGCAGGGCCACTTTTGTAGATGAGTATATGCAGTGTTTCTCAGGAACCTTCAATCCTAGTTTTTCTAGTTTTTGTTTTGCTAAAGAATGAAGACACATAGAACAAGAACTTCTTCTAATACAGAAGGCCCTGGGTTTAATCCAAAATAAAACAAAAACAAAAAATCCAATGGAACATATGGTGTGTGTACATTTTATCATATAGAACCACATTAAAGAAAGATGGTCAGTTTAATAGATCCAACCTATAGAAGATATGACAGATTAAAAAAAAATATTGGCAAGAAGAGCAATATTCTAGGAGGCAAACATCAATGGCCACAAAAGATGTGGGCCAAGTTTCCCTTCAACCATTATAAGCCTAGTAAAACTACCATCAACCCTTTAGTTAAAAAAAAAAAAAAGTAGATAGATATAAATATAGATATTTGACAATATCTCTTGTCATAACATAACAACCTCCTTAAACAGAAAAACCCTTTCCCAAGACCACAAAAGTAACGGCTGATATTTCTGCTGGGCCTCTCCATAACCACTCATGAAAGCACTCCTGTGACGCTGCTATAGTCTGCCTTCTCCTTCTTAGCCACCAAACTGCCAACTGTTGCCCTATAGCTGAGGTGGTCTCTTCCCACCACCAACGAAAATGATTTGCAATTCTTTACCTATGACTCACCCAGCACAATATTGCTATTTTTCTTTTTATTTTAAAGACTGAGTCTTTAAAATGTAGTCCGAACAGACCTAGAACTTACAGGAATCCTGCCTCAGCCTCCACAGTGCTAAAATTACAGGCTTACAGTCCCATGCCGCGACTTGAATGGTTTCTCCCCATCGGTAGTCTTCAACAAACTGCTAATGCTACAGTGTTCTGTGCTGCCCCTTATTATCCCCTAAGTGATCTTAGCATGTCCCATGCTCAAACTCTCACCTGTCCTTTACCTACCTGTGCCCTATGTCATTTGTACCAAAATCCTTATCCTACCTATACTATTATCTCATTTTTCTAATATTTCCTTTTTCCAAATCCAACATTTCCCTCATCTATGAATTCTACCATTTATTTCCTTTCATCTTTGTACCAATCACTGTCACTTCTCTTTATTTATCCTAACATTATGCCATCAGTCACTCTCCCTATTACACTTGGCATGTCTTTATTCCCTTACATATTTGTTAAAACCCTAACCTAATGAACAATTACTGCATTTATATTTTCAAATACAGATATTTGGGGGCTGGAGAGATGGCTGAGCAGTTAAGAGCACTGAGTTCAATTCCCAGAATCCACACAGCAGTTTATAGCAGTTTGTTACTCCAAGATCTGGCACCCTCATGGAGACACACATGCAGGCAAAACACAAATACACATAAAATGAAGATAAATAAGTTTTTTAAAAAAATACTAGAAAAGACAACAGACTCACACATGCATACTATAACCCCTATAAACCATCTCCCCCATCCACTGAAGCTCCAAAACCCTTCTCTTAGGAAAGAGAAGGTGATTTCTGGTGACTCCAAATGTAACTCCTCTCTTCCTACTAGAAAGGCCTCAAAGCTGACCTGGAACTCACTATGTACATAGCTCAGGCAGGTCTTTGGAGCCTCAGAGTGTTGGTATTGTGTGCCATCACACTTGTTATGCATGCACGCAAACACACACACCTAGCGAATATCTCCACCTCAAGTCATTTTTCTCCAGAAAACAATCTCAGTATGTTTTTTTTTAATGCATTTATTGTGCCTGCTTTATACAAACTGTATCTCAGAATTATCTATATACTTAACTTTGTGGGGCTTTTTTTTTTCCCCAAGATGTTAAAACAACTTTATTATTTTAAAAAAGAAACAAATCAAATAAATACACACTTTGGCTGGATGTGGTGGCACACACCTTTAATCCTAGTATCTGAAGCTAGCCTGGTTCCAGGACAGTCAGGGCTATACCAAGTGAGGGGGAGAAGGGGGAACACTTAGATGAGGGAGGACTGAATTTATATAATAGACATGAGTTATAAATAGAATAGAAGGCTAATTATTCTTCTAGTCTAATCTATCACATGTTTTTTACCTTGGTGGAAAGTAAGTACACAAAAACATATTAAATGTGAAAGTAGAAATCCCAGTGTGAAGCTCCAGAATAGCTATTCTAACTATACGGAAGTTGAGATGTACTGGCTTTGGGGTCTGGTTAATTTTGGTGTGTGGTGTTTGATTACTTATTTTATTTTTAACTCTGTGTGTGTGTGTGTGTGTGTGTGTGTGTGTGTGTGTGTGTGTAAAAGTTTGGTTGTACACATACTGTACCTGGCATGATTTTATTTTTCTTTATTGGCAAATAACATCCCATTGTGTGATAGCTACTCAGCTATCACTATGGACTGTATAGGCCATCATAGTGGCACACAGTCTTGAAATCCCAGCACACTGGGAGGCAGAGGCAGCTTGATCTCTATGGGTTTAACACTAGCCTGTCTCAAAAAAACAAGAAGAAAATAAGATTTGTAATGTAGACCGGATGTGGATGAAGCTTAACTTCTTTTTTTAAAAAAATGTGATAAGCTGGTTCATCTCATGCACGTCCCTGATCTAAGTGCTGTGCATCCTGCATGATCCTGTGCTGTCAAAGCCCACAATGCTATGTTCAAATCCTTTCCATTAGCACCGAAAAATCAAGATGATATGCTCTCTAAGTTAAGAGTTCATAGAGCCCAAGAAGGAATGAAGCCAGACCACTGCAGTATAGAAGGTAGTTACAGAGCTCCTGGACACCAAACCAGTGCTCCAACCATGCTCTTGGACAGAGATTAAGTTCATCACAAAACATACACAACTCTAAAATCTTTAAAGATGGAAGCATTCTACATACATTTGGACTAAATGAAACCTAATACAAATAACAAACTGGAAAATAAAAAAGAAATGCACCATTGGCATTTTATCAAAAATATAACACATATGTAGACAGGTGTGGTGGTGCACACCTTCAATCCCAGCACTTGAGAGGCAGAGGCAGGCAGATTGCTGAGTTCGAGGCCAGCCTGGTCTACAAAGTGAGTCTAGGACAGCCAAGGCTTCACAGAGAAACTTTGTCTTGAAAAAACAAAAAACAAAAACAAAAAAACATGTATGTTAACACAGATGCCAAGCTTGAGGAACAAAAGATCAGGGCTACAGATGTAGCCCAGTTGATGGAACCCCTAGGTTCTTAGAATAGGCCTAGGAGTAACCTGTAGTAACCTGTAACCTGTATTTCCTGTAGCCCTAATATTTCATAAGTAGAGACAGGGAGACCAAAAGTTAAAGGTCATCCTCAGCTTAATGGCTTAAAAACAAATTCTGTGCCTGGGTGTTTTGCCTGCATGCGTGTCTCCGCACTGCACTCCTACAGAAGCCAGAAGAAAGCACTGGATCCTGGAAGTAAGTTACAGTTACCTAAGCTACCATAGGTGCTGGGAACCTAGCCTGGGTCCATCCTCTGAAAGACTAGTAAGTGCTCTTAACCACCAGCTATCTCTCCAGCTCCTGTTAGCCACATGGGCCAGCCCAGGAGTGCAATGAGTCCCAGTCCAAAGAACAAACATTGGAAGCTAGGTATTCTGCCTCATGCCTATAATCTAGCATTTAAGCCACTAACAGGATTGCCACAGGAGGAACCAGATTTTTGGCCAATACATTATGACATTATGTCATTTTGAAATGGAAGAATATGTGTTATCTTTAATTCCTCACTTACCTGGCAAAATACTTAGTTCAGTAAGCAATCAATATATGTATTTCTCTTTCTCTCTCTCTCTCTCTCTCTCTCTCTCTCTCTCTCTCTCTCTCTCTCTCTCTCTCTCTTCAAGACAGGTTTGGTTTCTCCATGCAGCTCTGGCTGTCCTGTAGACCAGGATGGCCTCAAACTCACAGATATCAGCCTGCCTCTGCTGGGATTAAAGGCATGTGTCAACACTGCCCAGCTATTCCTTAAATTAATATCTACAGCTACTCAAAACTAAGTATCTGTCCTGGTCTATCATAAAAATAAAACTGGCAAGCCAGGCGTGGTTGCACACACCTTTAATCCCAGCACTTGAGAGGCTGTCTACAGGACAGCCAGAGCTACACAGAGAGACCGACCCTGTTTCGGGAGAGAAAAAAAAAAATCATCATTATTATCATCATCATCATCCAACGCAGGGCTGTCAAGATGGTCTAGCAGGTAAGGCACTGGAATTTGTGGACATAGCTTAACAGAACTAAAGTCAATCACTATCCTCCGATTTAGTGTATTCAAGCACAGGCATAAAGATACACAATATACAGGATTAGATAAAAGTTATGCCCCACACAGCTGGCCCCTAACTCAAGAGGCAGAGGCAGGAGAACCTCTGTGACTTCCAGGCCAGCCTGGTTGTGGTTGTTTGAATAGGAAAGGCCCCCACAGACTCGTGTTTGAATGCAGTACTATTAGGAGGTGTGGCCTTGTTGGAGGACTGTACCACTGTGGAGGCGGGCTTTGAGGTTATAGATATGCCTAGTGGGATATCTTAACTAAATGTTTGGCTTTCTAAGAGTTGCCTTGGTCATGTGTTTCTTCACAGAAATTGAACCCTAAGACACTGGTCCACAAAAAAAATTCCAGGGCAGTCAGGCCCCACAGAGAAATACTGTTTTAAAATAAACAAACCAACAATAAAGTATATCCCATGCATAACAGTTGGCCAGGAAGAAAATGAGAGAATACATACAGTAAGGTTGCACTGATCTTCTGGAACAGGAAAACCTCATCTGTGATGAGACAGAATTCAGATCAGCCTCAGCCTAGAGAAGATGGTGAGACCTGTATGACTTTACAGGCCTTAAGTAAGTATTTTGGGGAAATTAAAGTGTTCCATCATTTTTTGGGATGGTAGTTATACATATGTATATAGTTATATATTTTAAATTTTATATACTTGATTATATGAAAATTATCCCGCCAATAAAACTGATTTATAAGGAAAACTTGGGCCATCCAGACATAGTGGTGCACACTTTTAAGGCCAGCACTTGAGAAGCTAAGACAGGACAGCCTGATTTACGTAAGAGTTTCAAGCCTTGCCAGTTCCGTTTTGGTTTTGGTTTTTCGAGACAGGGTTTCTCTGTGTAACCTTGACGGTTCTGGACTCCATTTGTAGGCCAGGCTGGCCTCGAACTCACAGTGATCCACCTGCCTCTGCCTCCCCAGTGCTGGGATTAAAGGTGTGTGCTGCCACCCTGCCATCTTCCCCCACCCCCAGCAAATTCTTTACATAAATGGACTTATATTGTCTGTGTTTTTATGCTAATTTTTGATATGAGAGTCTCATTAGTTACTCAGGATGGTCTTGAACTCCTGGGCCCAGTGATCCTCCCCACTGGTCTCTTTGGGATGAGATGAAATATAAAACCAAGTCTAGAATTTAGTGGGAAAATAGAAGGGGAAAGTCTTCAGCAAGTGACTCTTCCATGTAGTCTACACCCAACATTTCCAAGTCTTTGATCCAAGCAGGTCAGTGAAGCAAGCTTTCATGTCCTGTGTCCGTTATATTCCATTTCTGTACGTAGGTGAGGCCCAGATGGACCTTTCACACTGCAGTGAACAGCAGGAATCAATGGACTCATTCCAAAGTGCTAAGCCTCCATCTGCAACCTTCTGTCAATTCTCTCCACTTCATCTGCCTCATTCCCAATTCTTTACAAATACCCATTGCACAAGTAATCAATGTCTCCTTCCCATTAAGACAGGGAAAATGAAATATTATCCCCAAATAAAGTAATACCTTTATGTTAATTCTCATCCAAAAATATTACTGTGTCTAATGTTAAAAGCCAAATGAGGTACCACAAAAGTACCATATGTGATCACTGACTACAAAGACTTAGGTGTCCAATGGAGAGAGGGCCAGCTAGATGGATGCCTTAGTGAGTAAAAATGCTTACAGGGCAAACCTGATAACCTAAGAACAGACCCTTCCACCATTGTCCCCTGACCTTAACACAAGCACCACATCACACTTTATCAACACAAACACCAACACACACACACACACACACACACACACACACACCAGACTTTTAAAACAAGGATTTTTTAAAACTGGATTTTAAAAAAAGGACAAGCAGTGGTGGCGCAGAGGCAGGCGGATCATGGTGAATTCGACGCCAGCCTGGTCTACAAAGTGAGCCCAGGACAGCCAAGGCTACACAGAGAAACCATCTCTAAAAACAAAACACAGAAAAACAAAACAACAACAAAAAAAACCACAAAACAACAACAACAACAACAAAAGAACACACACACATAAAAAAAAACAAAAAAGAGCTCAACCAAAACCACAGAAAGCACCCGTGTGAAACACTAAGCAAATGCTGACTCGAGCTACTGCTAGGCTTGGCTGTCCTGGATCTAATCACAATTCAACCCACCACCTTGAGCAATGCCCTCACCTGTGTAACTGTGAGCTAGACATAAATTATCTTTAACATAACATCCCTGTAGCTTTTACCCTCTATAGTCCTCCAACAATGGAACAGAGAGAATGGGAAGATAAATGTGAACTTTCCAGAGTGTATTACAAATTCAGTACAAATGACAATAAAAAAACTTAAGATGAATAAGGGGCCTAGAATGGTAGCACACGCCTTTAATCCCAGGACTGAGGCAGAGGTAGGTGATCTCTGAGTTTGAGGCCAGCCTGGTCTACTGAATGGGTTCCAGGACAGCCAGGGCTACACAGAGAAACCCTGTCTTGAAAAAAACAAAATGAAAGAAAGAAAGAAAAAAAGAAAGAAAGAAGACAACCATTTGTGTCTCCACTAATCTATCCAAACTCTTCAAAGGTTTCTTCCCAACTATAAATGTTAAAGCTCAGAGAGAATTTGCCTCATCTAAAGATGAGAATCAGATAAAGAAAAACGCCTTACCAACATACAAAGGAGCAACTTGGAAGCAGTGTATTAGGGTCTGGCTTTCTAAGCCTTTTCTGAACCATTAAGGAGGTCTCTGTCCATATCCCATACATAATGACCCAATCACTCTCAGCTCAGTCCCTGTGAGCCTCCTACTTTAGTGTGCACTCAAATCACCTGGACACCATATCTAAAGTCAGTAGCTCCAGGACGAGGCCTAGATGAAAACATGTCTCACAAGCTCACTTCAAGATTTCCTGAGGGGGAGGGTCAGGTAGTGGTGGCCCACGTCTTTAATCCCAGCATTCGGGAGGCAAAGGCAGGTGGATCACTGTGAGTTTGAGGCCATCCTGGTCTACAAAACAAGTCCAGGACAGCCAAGACTACACAGAGAAACCCTGTCTCAAAAATCCAAAAAGAAAAAAAAGATTTCCTGAGGGGGTGCTGGAGAGATGGCTCTGCAGTTAAGACCACTGGCTCCTCTTCCAAAGGTTCCGAGTTCAATTCATAGCGCCCACGTGGTAGCTTACAGCCATCTGTAATGGGATCTGATGCCTTCTTCTGTCATGCAGCCATACATCAAAAGAAAGCATTCATATACATAAAATGCATTAATTAATCAATTAGTTTTAAAGATTTTTCTGAGGACTACAGGGTGAATAACAGCATCTGGTTCAGTTCTACCCAATTCTGGCCCTTTTTTTTTTTTTTAAGATTTATTTATTATGAATACCGTATGATCAGATCACATTATAGATGGTTGTGAGCCACCATGTAGTTGCTGGGAATTGAACTCAGGACTTCTGGAAGAGCAGTCAGTGCTCTTTACTAAGCTATCTCTCCAGCCCCCCTTGGCTCATTACTTATGATTTCTTAACATGTATTAAATCCCACGGGCTTTAATGTCATCATTAAAATATTGTCTTATAAACACCAAATGAGATAATTCATATATTCACAACCCTAGCACATTCTGAATGTCTGGTAACTACTAACAGCTAGTGCTGTGTGTGTATGTGTTTGTGGCTGGGGAGTGTGTAGAGGTCAGAGGACAACGTTCTCCTCTGATTCGAGGTGTGTTTTAAACTTTTTAAGTGACTGTTGTGTGTGCACTGTATGTGTAAATGAAGCTGGTCCTTTCCTTCCACTTCAGGAACCAAAAATGGGACTCAGGCCCGGACTATACAGCAAATGCTTTACCCACTTACCCAGCTCACTGGTCTGAAATCTGTATTGTTAACTGCAATTCCTCCAGGTAACAAGCCTTCAACACCAAGTCTGTAGTCACAAGCACCTACTGCAAAACTAACTAAACTGTCCCACAAGAACCCTAATGTGGCCCGTACCCCTCGGGCAGCGTCTCACCTAGCCTTGTTCTTTGCCCATTCTATAGCAAAGTGAACTTTCTACTCTGTAAAGATTGGTTTCTATTTAACAAACAAATATTTACACTGTATACATTCTACACCCTAGGGCTGTTCCAAATAGATCTCATTGCTATCCCTTGCTTAAACTTCAACTGCCCCCATGTACAGCAATTTTCTTTTCTTTTTTTTTTTTTTTGTTTGTTTGTTTTGTTTTGTTTTTTGAGACAGGATTTCTCTGTGTTGTCTTGGCTGTCCTGGACTCACTTTGTAGACCAGGCTGGCCTCAAACTCACAGCAATCCACCTGTCTCTGCCTCCCGAGTGCCCCAGCACTGCCCGGCTTGCAATTTTCAAACATTATTTTAAACTTGTCCATTTATATACTTAGGAATTTGGGGTTTGGTTGGTGTGTTGTTTTTTTGTCTGTCTTGTTATGGTTTGAAACATGGTCTTACTATGAAATCTTGGCTGGCCTGGAACTACCTAAGTAGAGCAAACTAGCCTTATACTCACTGCGATCAGACTTGCCTCTACCTCACTAGTGCTAAGATTAAAGGTGTGTAACCACCATGCTCAGACTGTTGTTATTTTTGAGCAAGGTGTGGTATATCATCCAGGTTGCCCTCAATCTGCCACTATGCAACTAAGGGTGACTTACAACTCCTGTGTCTCGAAGTGCTGAGATTATAGGTGTGCACCACCACACCTGGCTTAAGCAGTACCAGATATTGAACATAGGCCTTCTTATGCAATAGGCAAAAATTCCATCAACTGAGGTAAATTTCACCAGCTGTTTGAGCCTGACAAGTTTTCACTATGCACCTTAGGCTAACCGGAAATTTACAATCTACCTGTGTTTATACTGTTGTCTCCATGTTTCCTTTAATCCCAGCACTCCCCAGGCAGAGGCAGGTGGATCTCTGTGAATTCAAGGCCAGCCTGCTCTTCAAAGTGAATCTATGACACCATGGCTACACAGAGAAACCTTGTCTTGAAAAACCAAAAAAGAAAAAAGATATGGTATATAAACAACTTTTTTGTTTGTTTGCTTGTTGTTTGTTTTGGTTTTTCAAGACAGGGTTTCTCTGTGTAGCCTTGGCTGTCCTGGACTTGCTTTGCAGACCAGGCTGGCCTGGAACTCACATCGATCCACCTGCCTCTGCCTCCCTATATGTATCTGTATAAATATAGGAACCACAAATGAAGGTGAATATAATTATCTTCTGTGATTGACTTAATTTGTTATTATGATCATCTCCAGTGTATTTCTTTACTACATACAATGGGTCTTCTGTGTTTTTATTTTATTATTTATTTATGTATTGTTCTGTTTCTTTAATTTCAAGTTTAGTGTTATTAGTGTATGAGATGTGAATGTGGGTGCGGGGCACACATACCATGGTGTGTCAGTGAGTTCCAAGGACTGAGTTCAGGCTATCAGGGCTTGTGCATATATTAGTTACTTTTCGATTGCTGCAATGAAACACAATGACCAAAGCCAACTTATAATAGAAAATCTTTAATTTGGGGCTCAAAGTTAATTACAGAGGATGAGTCCATGACCAAGATGGCAGGGAACATGGCACCAGGCAAACATGGTGCTGGAGAAGTAGCTGAGAGCCTGCTTGCATCTTGAGATATAAGAGGTGAGGGAGACACAACTGGGAATGAATAGCCGGGGCTTTTGGAACCTCAAAACCTGCCCCTAGTGAAAACACCGCCTCCAACAATGACACCCTCCAATCCTTCCCAAACAGTTCCAAACTGAGGATCCAGCATTCAAAGTTGTGAGCTTAGGGGCCCATTCTTGCTCAAACTACCACAGCAGGCACATACCTAGTACCTACTTATGTCACTGGTTCTTTGTTCTTTACGGCTTTAAAAAAATAATGTGGGCCAGGCGTGTTGCCTCACGTCTTTAATCCCAGTACTCGGGAGGCAGAGGCAGGTGGATCGCTGTGAGTTCAAGGACAGCCTGGTCTACAAAGCGAGTCCAAGACAGCCAAAGCTACACAGAGAACCCCTGTCTCGAAAAAACAAAACAAACAAAAAATAACAAAAAACACTGTCTAAAAACATTAACAGATGAGATTGCCCAAAAAAAAAAAAAAAAAAAAAAAAAAAAAAAAAAAAAGGCTCAGCAAGCACAGGTACTTGCCACCAAGTAAATAACAAATCTCTGGGACCCACATGTTGGAATCCTCTGCCCTCTCTACACATGCACCATGACATGTCTGTCCCCAAACAAATACATAAAGTACTTTTAAAACAATTTTTGTTCTGCTTTTTGAGACAGGTTTTTCTCTGTGTGTAGCTCTGGCTGTCCTAGAACTAGCTCTGTAGACCAGGCTGGCCTTAACTCACACTGATCTGCCTGCCTCTGTCTTTAAAGGCCTATGCCACCACTGCACCCTCCCCACTACCCCTCCACCCCCCAAGACAGGATTTCTCTGTGTAGCCTTGGCTGACCTGGACTGCTTTGTAGACCAGGCTGGCCTACGAATTCACAGAGATCCATCCACCTGGCTCTGCCTCCCAAGTGCTGGAATTAAGGATATGTGCCCCCAAGCCCAGCTTAAGGTTTTGGGTTTTTTTGTTTGTTTGTTTGTTTTGTTTTTTTTTTAAAGAAAAAAATAAAATAAGCCTTGTTAAGGATAGGGGACCTAGAGAAATGGCTTGATGGACTTGAATTCAGTTCCTAGCACCCAAAGTGCACAGTTTACAACTGCCTGTACCACCAAGTTCTGGGAATCCAATGCCCTCTTCTGGCTTCTGTGGATACCTGTACTCACATGCACTAATCAACACACAGATAGAAACATAATTTAAGAAAAAACAACTTTTTGTTTTGTTTTGTTTTGAGATAGGGTCTCTCTTTGTAGCCACATCTGTCCTGGAATTCACTATGTAAACCAGAATAGCCTCTGACTCAGAGATCCACCTGCCTCTGCTCCCCAGGTGCTGGGATTAAAGGTGTGTGCCAAGCTCAAATGAAATAATAAAAATATTAAGGGCCAAGGAGACAGCTCAGCAGGCTAACACACTAACCACCGCCCTTGATGATCTGAGTTCTATCCAAAGGACACACATTGTGGATGCCGAGAACTGGACCCAGATTTGTTGTCCTCCACACATATGCTGTGGCATGTGACTGGGCAAACAATAAATTAAAAATAGTAATAAACTTTCAATCCCAGCACTCCAGAGGCAGAGGCAGGTGTATCTCTGAGTTCAAAACCAGAAGAAACCATAGTGAGACACTATCTCAAAAACTAAACAAAAGTAACAATAACAACAGTTATTATTATTATTACTATTATTGATGGCCATGGTTACATATACCTGTAATCTTAGCACTTAGGAAACAAAGACAGGATGATCTCTATAAATTTAAGGTCTATATCTCAAGCTCAGGCCAGCCAGGACTACATGGTAAACCTTGTCTCAAAAAGTAATAAGGAGAGCCAGACACAGTGGTACACACACGCCTGCAATCCCAGCACTCAGAGAGGCAGAGGCAGGTGGATCTCTGTGAGTTCAAGGGCAGCCTGGTCTGCAAATCAAGTCCAAGACAGCCAGGGCTACAAAGAGAAACCCTGTCTTGGGAAAAAATAATAATAATAAGAGTAAGGAGCTGGATAAATAAATAAATGGTTAAGAGTGACTTTTCCAGACCAGGGTTCAATTCCCAACAACCACACAGTGGCTCACAATTATCTGTAATACCAGTTCCAGGGGATCCAACACCCTCAGACACACATGCAGGTAAAACATCAATGCACATACAAAAAATATATATAAGTAAAAATAATAGCTGTGTGCCATGGCGCACACCTGTAATCCCAGCGCTCAGAGAGGCAGAGACAGGCAGATTTCTGTGAGTTTGATGCCACCCTGGTCTACAAAGCGAGTCCAGGACAGCAAATGCTACACAGAAAAACTCTTGTCTTAAAGGGGGAAAAAGTAAAAATAATAAAAATAACATTTTAAAGATAGAAAGCAATTGAGGAGCTGGGTGTGGTGGTGCACACCTTTAATCCCAGCACTGGGATGTAGAGGCAGGCGGATCTCTATGAGTTCAAGGCCAGCCTGATCTACAAAGCAAGTCCAGGACAGCCAAGGCTACACAGAGAAACCCTGTCTTGAAAAACCAAAATAAATAAATAATGAAAAAGAATGAGGAAAACATCTGGAAGCTGACCTCTGGCCTCCACAGGCACATGCACTAGAGTGCATATTCTGCATGTTTGTGTCTCCCTGCTACACACACACACACACACACACACACACACACACGGGGGGGGGGGGGGTATGAGAATAATTAGTAGGTGTATATGGGATAGTAGCTCAAATCAATGCCACTCAAAGAATGGGCCAATAATCCCAGTAATTATACCAACAAGTGAAGTTCTCTTTGCCCTTATGAGACAGAATTCTCTGAAGAAGGAAGTCTAGGACATAAAAACTGCTCACACTCTACAAAGAGACAGCCAAGGCTACACAGAGAAACCCTGTCTCAAAAACAAAACAAAACAAAACAAACAAAAGCTGCTCACACCTGAAGAAGCCACAAATAACCTTTCAGGAAGAGAGAAGAGACAACAAAGGAAATGGAGATTAGAAAGGAGCCCCCCCCCACAAAGGAGTAGATCCGTTAATTTAACACACTTCTGTCAGACAAATAACCTGTCCCAAGTGCCATTGTTGCAGAAACAATGATCATTCAGGAGGTGGTGTTCATTAAAAGGAACTGGCCAGAAGAAAAAAAAATGAAAATAACTATTCCAATCAACATTTTTCTCAGTTCTAAGAACTTAACCCACTCCTAGAAATTATACTTCAGAGGTGATTTTAAGTTAAACATTAAAAAGTAAAGGGCTGGTATCACTGCACCCCAATCCCTGCTGTTTCCACCCTGACTCTTTGATGTTGGGATAAACAAGAGACCGCTCAGCACATCAGAGTAGCTTGAGGTGACCACATAAGATGACCTCCTACTTTCAAAGCCTCCCCCAGGGAGAAAGTAGATCTGACTCAGCCCAAGGAGCTGGTGCTATAGAATCAAGGCTAAAGCTACCACTGCAGAGGAAGCAGCAAAGAACATGCCATCACTTACACCAGCCAAGTACCCTTCATAAAGGTCAGATGAGGTCAGAGACTTTAAACAAGAAAATGAATACTAGCCCTCAAGTATTATGTAATTACATTTGAAACCTGTGTGTGGCTAATGAAGTACAAGACAGAGGACATAAGAGCATCGGTATTCTAAGAGATCATATGCCTTTGGAAGAATTCAGAGAAGAGTGTACTTTTTAAAGAGGGGGGGGGAAAGGCCTTTAGTTGCAACTGACTTCACTGCAGTTTATTTACATGAATTCTGGGGTTTAGAACCAAAATTCTACCCCTCCTCCACACATGCCCAGAGGAGGCAGGCCTGGGACGTGAGGAATTGAGCACAACAATGGAATGAAAGAAAAAACAAAGGAAGGTGGCCAAGTCTCAGGCTCAGTTAAAAGAAAATGTAAAGAAGGCTCAGCAGGCCAAGCTTTTAATCCTAGCACTTGGGAGGCAGTAGGGATCTACAAAGTGAGTGGTGGCCCAAGTCTTTATAATCACAGCACTCTGAAAGCAGAGGCAAATGGATCGATGTGAGTTCGAGGCCAGCCTGGTCTACAAGGTGAGTCCAGGTCAGCCAGGGCTACCCTGTCTTGAAAAAAACAACAAACACACACAAAAACAAGACAGCCAGGGATACACAGAGAAAAGGGGGGGGGGGGGCGCCGTGGGCGCCGTGGGGGCTCAGCAGGCTGGAGATGTGGATCTGTGGCAGAGGGCTTGCCCAGCATGTCCAATGTGCAGGGACTGAGGGAGAGAAAGGGAAGGGGCTACAAACCAATGATAAGATGACAAAAGCCAGTGACAGGTGAACATTTCCTTTAAATGTTTCATATCTTTTTGGTTGGTTGGTTTTGGTTTTTTGAGACAGGGTTCCTCTGTGTAGCCCTGGCTGTCTGGAACTCACTCTGTAGACCAAGCTGGCCTCAAACTCATAGGCTAAAGGCGTGTCGCACCATAGTCCTGCATGTTTTATATCTTTCAGCCAAGAAACTCAGAGCATCCCACAGTACACTAAGACTTGTTTAGTCACCATCACAAAATCATTTTCTCTCCAAACCAAAATAACACACTTATCACAGGGTATGGTGGCCGCAGCTCTCTACGATTTTGAGGGAAACTTGGTCTATACAGTGAGACCCATTCCAGAAAGAAAAGAAGGGGGGAAAGATGATGATAATCAAGTATCTGTTTACCAGGTTTCTATCTGACATACGAAAAAGCAGGGAACAACCTAAACTTTCAAAACTTTCCTCAGAAGCTGTATGTGGTGGTGTACAACTTTAATCCCAGCACTGAGGAGGGAGATGGGCAGGCAGATTTGAGGCTAGCTTGGTCTACAGACTGAAACATCAAGATTGTCAGGAGCAAGGTCAGCCTGAACTACACAGATGAGTCATAGTTGTCTGTAGTAAACTACAATGACACCATGTCTTTCTTTTGTTTTTTAAGTGGCTGGGAGGTAGTGGCACACACCTTTAATCCCAGCACTTAGAAGGCAGAAGCAGACTGATCTCAGTGAATTCAAGACCAGCCTGAGATACAGAGGTAGTTCCAGATCAGCCAGAGAGCTAGAGAGAGAAACACAGTGGGGGGAGGAGGGAAAGAGGGTGAGAGACACCCCAACCTTCAGAAGTGTCTATCAGAGAACCTTATTTGCAGGCAAGTTTCCAGTGGAGGAGACACAGAATGTAATCCAGACATGGCAAGCAAGTATGGATTTGCAGCTTCTATCTGGTTTAAAAAAAAAAAAAAATCAGCTTGTAAAGTTTGGGTAGCAGCCTTGAGCTTACCCCTTGCTGCCTACGGTGACTTATTTACTTGACTCAGTGGTACAAGGCACACCCAAACAGTCCCTCCTAGGAAAAAGCCAGAAGTCATCTAGCCTGAAATTCCCATGTCACTAATCTGAAACCAAAGTAAGCTTGCTAAGATCACAACTTCATGGCAAGGGTGAATAAGAGCTGGGCATGGTGGTGCACGCCTGTAATCCCAGCACTCAGGAGACAGAGGCACATGGATTTCAGTGAATTGGAGGTGTGTGCCACCACTGCCCCACAAACCACAAAACCTTAAATCATTTTTAAAGCTTGCTTTGCTTCTGTTGGAGCTAGAAAGATGCTCAGTAATTAAGAGCACTTGCTGCTTTTCCAGAGGACCCAAGTTCAATTCCCAGCATCCCCATGGTGGCTTGCAGCCTTCTGTAACTGCAGCCTCAGAGGATCCTACATCCTCTTCTGGCCTCTGAGGGTACCAGGCATAGACATGCATGCAGGCAAAACACCTATAAATATAAAAATAAGTAACAATTTTATTGGAGGGGTTGGTTTTTGGAGACAGGATTTCTCTGTGTAGCCTTGGCTGTCCTGGACTGGATTTATAGATCAGGCTGACCTCAAACTCAAAAGGTCCACCTGCCTTTGCCTCCCCAAGTGCTGGGATTACAGACCTGTGCAACCACACCTAGCTAAATAGTAATTTTTTTTTAAATTGTTGTTTCTGTTTTTAAGGTCTTACCTAATCCTGGCTGGCTTAGATCTCACTATGTAGCCCAGGCTGGCCTTAAACTCCAGAGTGCTAGAGTTAAAGGCACTGCAATACTGCACCCATCTCTAAATCACTGTACGTCGTTTATCTTAGTTCCATTCAAATGCTCTCAGCAAACACCCTTAACCCTCTATTAAACTGAAGTAGCAATCCCTTAGCATGACCTTAGCAAGCATCCCTGGATTTCATCGTTTCTTAGACCCTGTGACATACTGTATCATTTGTCCACTAAGAAGAGGGCAAGGACTTTACACATCTTATTAATTTATTTTGGGCATGGTGCTGTTACACACCTTTAATCACTTGGGAGGCAGAGGCCAGCCTGGTCTACAGAATGAGTTCCCAAAAAACCAGGACCAGACAGAAAAGGTCTGCGTCTCAGAAAAATATACTAATAATTATTATTTATCTTATGTATGTGCCACTGAACACATGTGGAAGTTAGAGGAAAACTGGAAAGGGTTGGTTCTCTCCTCTTATCTACCATGTTTGCTCAAGGGATAAAATTCAAGTCTTCAAGCTTGGCAGCAAACTCCTTTATCCACGGAGGCACCTCATCTACCCAGAGAGCAGGTGTTTTTGTGTTACACACATAGCTGTACCTTCATCAGCAAGTACCCTGCCTAGCACTTAGATGCTTTATAACATGTCAATAGAAATTATTACATTAATTTGACTCTGCACTTAACTTCAAAAGGCTTAAAAATAATCCCCTGCCAGACAAGGGAACTCACGTACAAACCCAGCATTCTGGAGGTTCAGGCAAGAAAATCATAGCAAGTTGTAAAGCAGCCTGAGTTACAAACAAAAAACAATCCTGTCTCAAAAATAAAATAAAAAAACTAGGCAGTGGTGGTGCATGTCTTTAGTCCTATGGCACTCAGGAGGAAGAGGCATACAGATCTCTGAGTCCAAGGTGAGCCTGGTCTACAAAAGTAAGTTCCAGGACAGCCAGGACTACACAGAGAAGCCTGTCTTGAAAAAAAAAAAAAAAAAGAGGGGCTGGAGAGATGGTTCAGAAGTTAAGAGCACTGGCTTTTCTTCAAAATGTCCTGAGTTCAATTGCCAGAAACCACATGGTGGCTCACAACCATCATAATGAGATCTGGTGCTCTCTTCTGGTGTGCAGGCACATATGTGGGAGGAATACTGTATAAATAATAAGTAAACCTTTTTAAAAAGCCAGGTGTGGTGGCCCACGCCTTTAATCCCAGCACGCCAGAGGTAGAGGCAGGCGAATCTCTGTGAGTTTGAAGCCAGCCTGGTCTACAAAGCAAGCGCAGGACAACTAGGACTGTTATGCAAAGAAACCCTGTCTCATAGAACCAAAAAAGAGAATAATTAAAGTGCTAACTATAATCCTCACCCTGACTGCATTTGTTCCTGTACACAAACAAAATCTATTGCCCACCCCTAAACACAGCTGATACAACTAATGTAAATTTTATTATTTACATTAATTATATTTCATGGTTCATTCTCTTGATGAAGGAGCTGGAAACAGAAATACTGAGGGCAGAATACAAAGTCCTATATATCCTGGCCCCACATCAACCTTCTGAGTGAAGGGCTTCAGCCACATACAACCAACCCAAAAGAAGACACAAGGCAGGCAAGATTCAGGCTGCAAACGCCAAGTCTTAGGAAAGAAGTTGGGCCATGGTGGTGCACTCCTTTAATCCCAGCACTCGGGAGGCAGAGGCAGAAAGATTTCTGCCAAGACCAGCCTCGTCAAGAGTTCCAGGACAGCCAAAGTTACATACACAAAGAAATCCTGGAAAGGGGCAGGAGAGCATCTGGGGGGGGGGGGGAGAATAATTAAACTGTTTTGATCTGGCTGTCACTAGTATACAAACCACTCAAATCCATGTAAACAATTCCAAACATCTACTTGGACGTACCCCTCCAGCCCTGTACCAGCGCCCTGTACCACCATGATGGCCTGGGCCTCCTCAGCCTTCCTAAGGCTTCAACCCTTTAGTACAGCTCCTCATGTTGTGGTGACCCTCAACCATATAACTATTTTCACTGCTACTTCATAACTGTAATTTTGCTGTTACGAATTTTAATACAAGTATCTGTATTTTCTGATGGTCTTAGGCGACCTCTGTGAAAAGGTTGTTCAGCAAACCCCCAAAGATTGTGAACTGCTGCTCTTTAAGGTTATGGCAAATCATACTGTCTTCCATCGCCTTACTTCAACTTGAAGCAAGTACTAAATTTAAAGAGGTCAATTATTTCTTTGTTTCATATCAGAGCAAAACAACTAACCTAATCCACTACAATATAAAGTACCAACTATTTGGCTTTAACTAAATCATACATAACTTGATTATATTATCAGCTAATGTGGCCAAAGGGAGCCAAGTATGAGCTGCTTTGGTGAACAGATATTTCATGCCTATAAGGCAAGCTACTAGGGAAGGAAGCTGAGGGGGGACAGAAAGCCTGTTTAGCTAAGTTCATGTACCACCTCAAAAACAGAAACAACAATTTAAAAAAATTCACCAACCCTAGCTGCAGAGTGAGACTCTTTTTAAAAAAAAGCAAGTATTTAATGAACACCAGCTACTGAAGGCAGTCTCTTTAATGTACTAATGCCCAGCTATACCTTAGCCTCTTCAGAAAACTAAAAGCAACACCTAATCCATAGCACAAATCTATCAAGAATTTAGGAATTTCTTCCTCCGCCCCCAGGGTTTCTCTGTGTAGCCCTGGCTGTCCTGGAACTCCCTCTGTAGACCATGCTGGACTGGAATTTACAGAGATCCGCCTGCCTCTGCCTCCTGAGTGCTGGGATTACCGGCGTGAGCCACCACTGCCCAGTAAGGATTTCTAAGTATGGTAACAGAAGGTTTTTACCCAAGTGTCACAAGTACAATTTTAAGTTAGTACCTCCCCCCTTCATTGATGATTAGAGTTACTTAATTCTCTTATCTGTATCTTGCTAAAAATTAAGCTTTATATAAGCTTTTTGGGTTTTGTTTTGATTTTTGAGACATGGTTTCTCTGTGTAGCCTTGTCTGTCCTGGAATCGGATTTGTAGACCAGGCTGGCCTAGAGATCCACCTGCCTCTGCCTCTCCAAATCCTGGGATTACTGAGCGTGCCCCAACACAACTTGTGTGCTGTTTTCAAAACCAGGGAGGAAAATTATGACAACTTCAGGTATTCTGGCAACTGTTCAACCCTGAATTACACTCTATCATAAACCAAGAATCTGGAACAACTGAAAGCATTATTATTATACCATCAGATTTTTGTTCTGATTATGTGAGAACCTTTATTTTAGGGCAGGAACACACATATTTAAGATACATTTAAGCTTACCTTAAAATGAAAAGCAAAAAAGCAGGGCAGGGTGGCACATGCCTTTGATCCCAGCACTTGGGAGACACAGATATAGATGATCTCTGTGAATTGGAAGCCAGCCTGGTCTACACAGTGAGTTCCATGCCAGCCACAGCTACACAGTGAAACCCTGTCTCAGAAAAAGGGCTGGGAAAGGCTGTTATACAGAGCCTGCCTAGCATGTATAAGCACCCTGAGTTCAATACACAACACTACACACCACGAAGTCAAGTATGTTGACTCTTCTGAAGAAACAATCAGTTTAAAGTTAATTAACTGAGCACAAAAATATTTCTACATGCAAAAATAAAAACATCCCCACTTTAGAGCCCTCCTCTCTAAGTGGGAGGTCTTGACCTCTTACAAAACAGCAACAAGAATCCTGGAGACTGCTTCATCTGGGATAGAAACTAAGTCCTCAAGGATTTTGCTTCCTAAATTTTCTATAAACCCAAGGATTCAGCTTGGGAAAGAGGTAAAATGCGATCTTTCACAGGACTGGTGTCCAACTTGACAATTTGATAGTTTATATTCTCCATTTCTAGTTTTCAGGGTGTAATTGGGCTATAGGGCCTTTCCACCACCAGGTACATTCAGCTCGGAACTAGTATATTTTTACTTTAAAACTTGCACTGTAAGGCCTAACCAATAAAGTAGCTGGTGCTTTTCAAATCACTAAGAAAAGCAAAAACAAATTCACTGACAATGTCTTTGGGGAATTTTGTATTGTTGATGGGTCAAAGTCAAATTTGTTAAGAGAATTATAATTTTAGAAAATTCACCTTTTAGTAACTATTCAAAATCCTAAATTAAACATAGGAGCTACAAGAGGGGAAAGCCATCATTTGTTATATATTTACTGATCATCTCCATAGTGGTGAGGAGAAAAGAGTTGGTAGTATTTAAAGTGTGTACATATTGGAATCAGGATATTAATGTGTTGAATGTTTTTCAGGTAATATAACTGACAAAGGTGTCTCTTCAAAAGAATGCTCAGGAGAGAAGAATCCATGTGAAGGAAACCGATGCCAATCCTGGGGCTCTCACTCCGGAAGGGGAGAACCAATTCCCTAAACTACCCTTTGACCTCCACAAGCACTCCGTGACACATGCACACCCACACAACGCAACTGTTCCTTAACCACTAGAATTAAAAGACACCGTGTCAAGTAGACCTGATAATTCACCATGTAAAGACAGTAACAGTTTACATTTCCTAGAGGAATTAGGCCATCCTACACAATAGACCTCAACTTTACTACTTAGGACAGAAATCAGAGGCTACTCTAAATATTCTGAGTATAATTAAGGCAAAATGATTTCATCTACTTTTCCACCAACAAAATGGGAACACAGGGACTTAGAAAGCTGGCATTTTTCCAGCAGCAGTGTTCGGCAAATACATTTGTAATCTGGCTCATCAACTTAACTTTCTCCTGGTAAAAGAAAACGGGCTGGGGACAAGTTTACCAAGATGGCACTGTCACAAGCAACACCCCAAACACACAGGGCAGCCACCATTTTGAACAGCAGGATTTAATTAGACTACTCAGGATTTCAAACCAACTAAAAGGAAACACAGGACGTCAGAATCATTAAGCATCTCTTCCCCTTTACGAGTCCTCAAATAGTCTTTGTAGTCCAATTTCATTACAAAATTTCATCACAAAAAATGTTCGTTACATCATGTTCGAACTTTGTAAACAAACGCTTTTAGGTTGCGTGAAATTCCCAAGTTACATTTTCCTAAAACCTGGGGAAGCTCACGACCTGGAGAAGCCTACCAACCTATTCACATTGTTTTAAAGTACCTCCAAAAAGCCAACGAGTGGCCCCAGCTTCATTCTCCTAACCCAACCCTTGCGGTCGTTTTAGTTTTCCGATTTCATTAACTTTGCAACAAAAGTAAGTTCCCACGCTTCATTCACAGAAGCAAGCGATATTTCTGCAAACACAACGGACTTTAAATAAAGGTGAGCAAAGACCTCAGGAGTCAACAAATTAAATGCAAGATTCGTGGGGGTGGAGAGGCAATCACACGGTCAGACCTTCCAAATAAATGGTTTTAATTTTGAGTACTTGATTTGTAAAGCCATGCACAGAACTGAAAACAGTAACTGACCCAACAGTTCCGTGTACCTTTGTCCCAAGGCAAAAGGTGATTAAGTCACTAACACAGACTACCATAGAAAAGAAAGCAACTCAACCTGCCAACCAATCACATATTTCACACCTCCTTCCAAATATAAAGACAGATGCTGCTTCGGACCATCTTCTACATTCCGTTTCCCACATTCCCGCCACGGTTCTTGCCGCTAGGACCCTCCGATTTTAGTCTAGTTATCACAAAGCCTCGGGTCCTGAAAGCACCTTCCGCCTGGCCAGAAAGCCATCCCTTTCCACGTCTCTCGCCCGGGGGAATAATGGTGGCGAAATCAACTCGAAGAGAGAGCTCCCCGAGCACGGAGGGCTGCACGTTCCTCAGACGAGGAGCAGTTTTTAAAGGGGGTAGGGAGGATCCCAAACTTTCCCTCCACAGCCTCGGCGTCCCGAGCGACGGCGAGCGACGGGCGGTCCCACAAGGAGACCGAACGCCCCGAGCCCCAGGCCCCATCTGCGCCCGCCCGAAGTTGACTCGAAGCGCCCGAGAGTTCCGGGCCTCCTCAAGTCGGCCAAGTGAGACCCGGGCGAGCGTCTCCCGAGCAACGCCGCCCCTGCCCAGGGCCGCAGCCGCCCCCCGCGCGTGCGCCCGCACCCCGTCCCGGTCCCCGCCTGAGCAGCTGCTCGCCGCCTCCGAGGCTCCGGCGGGGAGCGCGCGCGCACTCTCGCCCTCAGGCCGGCCGAGGAGTCCCGGGAGAGTCCCCGGGTCCCGCGCCGACAAAAGCAGCCTCGACCCCCGCCGGCGAGAGAGCGCGGGGGCCGCGGGGAGCCAGCGCCGGCCGCCAGCCTCGTGCCCGCCGCGGAGCCCCTCGCCCGCCCGCACTCCGCGCCAAGTCGGCGGCCCGCGACTCCCCGCAGAGAAGCGCGGAGAAAAGGGCACAGCGCCGGCCACTCACCTCGATCTCGAAGTCCGGCAGGCGGAACGCCGTGCGAAAGAGCGAGCAGAAGTGCGCGATGGCCGGGACTTCCCACCAGGAGCGGAGCTCGCCCAGCCCGGCCGCGCCGCCTTCCTCCGGGCACATCTCCCCGCCGCGCTCGCTCGCTCCGACTCCGGCTGCGCCTCTCAGTGCGCCGCGGCTCCCGCCGCTCGGCGTGAGCACCAAGCTGAGGCGCGCCGGGCGGGGGGCGGCGGGCCGAGTCGCTCAAGCGGCCGCTGCTCGGGCAGCCGGCGGGGGCCGCGCGCTGGCCCCGTCCCGCCGCGGCGGTGCGGCCGCCCCCAGTCCCATACAATATAATCCACTCAGCGCTGAGGAAAACAGATGGGGCTGGGGGTGGGGAGGGGGCCCGGCAGAAGCCTGGGGGAGGGGCCGCCCACGAGGAGGGGGCGGGGCCGGCGCGCACCACAACAACAACCCCGCCCCCACCCCTGCGCGGACAGCTGCACTGAGGGAGGGGGAGGGGGAGCGGGCCCGCCGCGCCCCGGGAGGGGCCGCGCGTGACACGGAGGGGGTCGTTTCCCCCCTCCCCTCGCGCGCAGGCCGCGGGCGGGCGGGTGGGAGCCGCGCTCTGCGGTGCAGGTGTTTGGGACCCGGGACTTTGGGCGACTTTGGTGACGGGAGACAATAAGGGTCTCTCTCCCACCCCCCACGTGGCCTCAGTGGTCGAGTCCTTTTAAAGGGCCCGCTGGGTGGTGCTCTCGCTTAGGGGCCAGCTCCAGGAGTGCGCACGTGTGGGATTTCAGTTATTACTGATGTGGGGAGGGTGGTGCAGGAGAGCGAGTGGGCTGTCCACGCTGGGAACGGGAGGTCCAGGGAAACGAAGCGCTTTCCACCTGTTCTTTAGCGCTTTTATTCCGTCTGAGAACGGTACTTCAGGGAGCGCTAAAGTGCCTCGCTTCTCCAAGGGGAAGAAGGTGGCGGGGCTGGTTAGGCTGGAACCTAGTCGGACGGAGGGTAGAGTGTGGCGGGAAGGGTGGAGTTGGTGGGGGGGGGGGAAGGGAGGGAGGCACCAATCAGCAGTCTAGCGGGAAGAGCAATTTCCCCCACCCCAGGGAACGGACACGTGCAGCCGCCCTAGAGGAGACTAGCTTAGAGCCCTGTGACTGCCCTCGCCGAGCGCGGCCGGGCTGCGGGCGCGAGCGCTCACAATGTGGCTAAGGAGGCTGGGGGGGATGGGGAAGAGCCTCGAGACTCTGGGACGTGTGTCCGGGTTGGGGGTGGAGACCTGGCCAGGCTAAGGGAATGTGCTCCGGGAGGAGGGTGCTGAGGCCATGGCTTTAGAAATGTTAACTGCCGTTTAGGACGTTGGAAATCTTCTTCTAAACCGGAAGGGTGAAATCACCTCCAAAAACAAACGCCGAAGTTTGGAAGAACTCCGTTGATGAAGATTCGTCTGTTTGTGTTGGTCACTGCGCTTGGGCAATTCTACTCAAAGCTGAGCGTCCTGGCTGCCTCTCTTTAGTCTACTTCTCAAGAAGCACCGCCCCCGAAGTGCACTCAAATTTAGCTACTTACTGAGCGATAGGCACGACCCCGGGGAGAATAATAGGTAGCAAGCATGAGGAGCGAGTTTCTGTGGTAGATGTAGAAGTGAGCTGCCGGGGTAATTCCACCTTCCTCCTCCCTCGCCCGTTCTGATCATTTTAATAACCTCTTGTGTTTTTGTAAGGCAGCACTTAGAAACACTAAAATTCTTAAACTACATCCAAGAGTGTCTTTTGTGAGCCGACACTGATCTTAAGACACTTCATCATCCTGCACGCTGACCTGTAGGTGGGGTTAGCTACCCCTAAACGCTATCTACCCGATTTTTTTTCAATGTTTTTTAACTCTGCTACTCCGTAGATAACTCTTGAATCAACTGGGGGGTAGGGCGAGTACCAGGCCTCTGGAATTCGCCCTATCTCCTGGAATGTTCTATGGACTTTTTGTTTTGTTTTGTGAAAGGTTTCACCCTGTAGCCCAGGCTGGCCTCAAACTCAGGCACTCCTTGATCGCAAGCCTTCATGTTTGTCTTTCTTTGAACTGTGCTCTCTGTGTACTATGCCTTTTTCCTTTGGAAAGGGTTTCATAAAAACCAGCTAGCAACCTTGAACCAATGCTGCCTGCGTTTCCGGGGTGCATTCTTCTTATTTCCGTCAAATCCATTTGTTCTAACTGTTCGCTCCTTCCTCCCTGCTCTCCGGTCTATCTTCTCCTTTGTCTTTCTTTTTAATCATCATCTAACCTTCATAGTTGGCATCTCAGTTGTCCTTACTGGCCAGCCTAATAAGTTATCAATGCCAGGACGCACAAAGTTAAGAGAGCTTTGGCTACACGGTAATCACTACAGTAACGCACTTACACACCCCCATTGTAACCTCCTCCCCTTTCTGTGCTCCACACCGCTGCTGCCAGAAGTCCTAAAAGTCTAAGCTGTTGTGAAACTGCAAGTGCTGCACTTCCAACCCTTATGCTGTCAAAACCGTCAGACCTCCTTCCTCTGGGTGGATTTGCCTCTGGGGCCAGTGTCCTCTTGAGCATCCCATGAGTTCATGGGACTCGCGCGTCAGGAGAGGACTACCGTTATGTAACTGGTTCCGTTGGGCCCTGCGGTATGGACCTGCTTCCTTCGCTCTACCCTCAAGCTGTACTTACTGTCCCACTCCCGTCCGGGCTCCAGAGTAAAAGAGTTGAAAATGACTTAGGTCTGACCAAGTGGACTAGGCTTACTTCCCCTGAACCCTGGAGCCTCGCCCCAGCGCTCAACATTTATTTCCCCTTTCCCCTGCTTCAGACCTGTTTCCTGGGCTAATTTGGAAACTACACTAAGGACCCCTTAGGAATGCTTGAATACTTAGGACACTCACCCTCTGATTTTTTCCCCCTTGCTTCTGAGGGCAGCTGCAGCTCCTGATTTGTTCCAACCTAGTCCATTTTCTTCTTTCTGATAACTGGGTTACCATATTCCTTACACCACGTCTCACTCTTATTCTTTTCTACTCATGAGCCAGTGCCTTTAACCTACAATGACTTTGATGAGTGTATGGGTATAGGTTTTTTCTTTTTGTTTTTATTTTGGATTTTTAGGACATGGTTTCAGTGTATAGTACTGGCTGTCCTACACATTGAGCTAGTTGGCAGCCTCTGACTCCCAGATGCTAGGATTAAAGGCGTGTGCCAATTTAGCCAGGCCAAGGCATAGTTTTGTAGCAGAGTCCTTGCCTAGGTCTGAGTTCAATCCCCAGCACTGCCAAAATTTTTTAAATTATATTTAATTCAGTCAGTCATTGAGACGGCTTCATGCTTAATGCCCCTGCTGTGCAACCCAGGCACCCTGAGTTTGATTCCTGGAACTAAAAAGAAAAGAAAAATACAGATGTAGTATTTTGTGTCTGTAGTCCCATCACTCCAACCCGTGAGATGAAAGGTAGAGATAGGAGAATTCCTCAGACACAGACCTGGAGAACTAGTCAGAAACTATAAGAGAGAGGCTTTACCTTTAAAAAGTGAGTTGGAGCCCGGCATGGTGGCATACACTTGTAATCCCAGCACTCAGGAGGCAGGGACAGGTGGATCGCTGTGAATTCAAGGCCAGCCTGATCTATAAAGTGACTCCAGGACAGCTAAGGCTAAACAGAGAAACGCTGTCTCAAAAAAAAACAAAAAAACTTAAAAAAAAAATGAGTTGGAGCAGCTGGGCATGGTGGTACACGCCTTTAATCCCAGCACTCAGGAGGCAGAAGCAGGAGACTCTCTGTGAGTTTGAGGCCAGCCTGGTCTACAAAGTGAGTCCAGGACAGCAAGGCTACGCTGAGAAACACTGACTCAAAAAAAAGTGAGTTGGAAGCCAGATGTGGTAATAAAAAACTTTAATCCCAGCTCTAGAAGCAGAGATTGGAAGATATCTGTGCGCGCCACCAGGCCAATCTGTTCTACATATCAACTTCCAGGCCTGCTCGAGTCCCATGAGACATTGTCTCAAACATTTAAAAAAAAAAAAAAAAAAAAATGAGAGCACCTGAGTTGAGAGCACTGGCTGCTCTACTAGAAGATCCAGGTCTGATTCCCAGCACCCACATGACAGCTGACAACCTGTAATTCCAGTACCAATAGATCCAATTCCTTCTTCCAGACTCTGTAGGCACAAGGTATTCAAGAGGTTCAGTTGGGCAGTGATATCGCACACCTTCAATCCCAGCACGTGGGAGGCAGAGGCAGGTGGACCTCTGTGAGTTCAAAGCCAGCCTGGTCTAAAGAGTGAATTCTAGGACAGCCAGGGCTATATGGAGAAACCACATACACACACATACATACATACATACATACATACACACATACACACATACATATGTATATACGTCGTACTAGGTAGAAGGAGAGAACTGACTCTTAAACCCTTGTCCTCACACCTTTAATCCCAGCACTTGAGAGGCAGAGGCAGGCAGATCACTGTGAGTTTGAGGCCAGCCAACACTACACAGAGAAACCCTGTCCTCTGATCTCCACACACAAGTTGTGGCCTGCACACATGATAATCATATCATATATACGCCATACATATGCACATACAAAAAAAAAATCAATGACTGTCTTTTTGCTCATTGACAGAAAGCTCCAAATGTGGCAGATACCTGGTGAAGACCTGCCAAGCTTTGGCTTTAACCTGCCTTATTTTTAGCTTTTTCTGCCGCTAACGCCTCCACCCTATCCCACCAGGAATTCTCTCCTGCTGCCAAACAGGTTCACGGCACTGCAAGGCGGATCACCTCAGCTCCTATTTCGATCGTGCCTTCCAATTGCCTGGAAAGACTACTTACAACTTGACTTCTAAGCATGAAGTGTGCAAAGCACACTTTCCTGATGCAACTTTCCTGAAACGCCTTAATTTGGGGGTGTCCCCAGGGATTCTTCCACAAAAGATCGCTCGTCATCTGAGTCACTTCCGAGCCCTCCTGCCTTTCTACTGCTGACTTTGCAGTGACTTGACTCACGGCATTGGAGTTGTCTTCTCACTAGATTTTCAAGGACATCCACTCTGGTATGCGCCAGTTGTGTAATGGCGGTGTGCATAATGGCACACGCCACAGGAACAGGAGGAGGGCGGAGTGTGCGCGGTGCGCAGCCTGCCTGCTGCCTGCCTCAGCCTTTCTGCTCTCAGGTATGGGACCCACTCACTCACAACCAGATAGGTCATAGGCCTTTCTCAGCAATCTTGCCTCATCTCCCCCAGCTCTGGTGTCATTTTGCCATATGCTACCTGGATGCTTACTTTTAATATTAAAGACCAGGAAAAAGCTGGATGTGGTGGTGTTGACCTTTTTGTTTGTTTGTTTGTTTTGAGGTTTTTTTTTGTTCGCTTGTTTTTCAAGACAGGGTTTCTCTGTGTAGCTATGACTGTCCTGTAAGTCGCTATGTACACCAGGCTGGCCTCAACCTCAGAGAGTTTGGCCTGCACCACAACCAGGCAGAGATGGCCCACACCTTTAATCCCAGCACTCAAGGAGGCAGAGGCGGGCAGATTATGTGATTTGGAAGCCGACCTGGTCTACAAATCAAGCCCAAGACAGCCAAGGCTACACAGAGAAACTCTATCTCAAAAAACTGAAATAAAATAAAAACCTAGGATTGCAGCCAGATCTCTGTGGGTTCAAGGCCAGCCTGGCCTACAAAGCAAGTCCAGGACAGTCAAGGCTACACAGAGAAACCCTGTCTCAGAAAAACAAAAAACAAAACAAACAAACAAAAAACCTAGGGTTGCTGGACATGGTGGCACATGTCTTTAATCCCAGTACGTGGGAGGTAGAAGCAGGCAGATCTCTGCCTTTGAGGCTAGCCTAGTCTACATAGGGACCTACAGGCCAGCTAGGACTACATAATGAGATATTATATCAAAACAAGCAAACCCTAGATTTAAGGATGTAGCCTACTGGTACAACACTTGCCTACCAGGCCCTGGGTAACATAATCAACATTACAAAAATAAAAAGCCTCACTAATAACCACCTAAACTTTTTTTTATTTATTTTGTATGTGGTGGTAGGTTTCTTTTCTTCCCTCTCTCTCTCTCTCTCTCTCTCTCTCTCTCTCTCTCTCTCTCTCTCTCTGTGTGTGTGTGTGTGTGTGTGTGTGTGTGTGTGTGTGTGTGTTTTCTGAAACAGGGTTTCTCTGTGTAACAGCCCTGGCTGTCCTAGACTCACTCTGTAGACCAGGCTGGCCTCGAACTCACAGCGATCCACCTGCCTCTGCCTCTGCCTCTAGGGGGTGGTTTTTCGATACAGGGTTTCTATGTGTAGTAGCTTTGGCTGTCCTGGAACTAGCTCTGTAAACCAGGCTAGCCTTGAATTCACAAAGGTCCACCTGTCTCTGTTCCCAAGTGCTGGAATTAAAGGCGTGTGCCATTGTGCCTGGCAATTTTTATAATTAAAATTTCCCTTTTTGGAGCTGGGCAGTGACGACACACATCTTTAATCCCAGCACTCATCAGGAAGGGAGAGGCAGAGATCTCCAAGCAACACAGAAAAACCCCGTCTCAAAACAAAACAAAAGCCGGGGATGGTGGCGCACGCCTTTAATCCTGGCACTTGGGAGGCAGAGGCAGGAGGATCACTGTGAGTTTGAGGCCAGCCTGGTCTACAAAGTGAGTCTAGCACATCCAAGGCTACACAGATAAACCCTGTCTCTAAAAACAGAAAAGAAAAAGAAAGAGAAAAAAGAAAAAACAAAACAAAACAAAAGAACTAAAGAAAATTTCCCAGCCACATTATCAGTGCTACCAATGCTGCCTTTATATCTCCTTTCACAGCCTTGTACTTTCTGTCCAACCTCCACCCCAGCCGCCATGTAACCTGGTGTACCAACACTATTCTTTCCTGCCATCTTAGCAAATTCACCAGTTCTGAATACTCTGAAGCAACTTTGATTCATTGTGGGAAATTTAAAAGAATGAATGGACCACTGTCTGGGAAAGAAGGTAACAGAGACGACAACAACAAGAACAAAAATCATTTTGAAAGTAGCAGAAAGTTAAGGAGGAAAAAATACAGGGGCTGGCATGTGTGAGGCCATGGTTTCAATCTCCAGCCCCACAGATAATAAAAATAAAAGTACATCTGGGTGTTGGTACTGTGTTATTTGGCTGCTAATGCCTCTATCTCCCTTCCACCCAGTCCCCAACACTAGCTAGGAAAGAAAGGAGGTTAGAAGGGAAAGAAGGCTTAGGTTTCTTAGGCTACTTCAGGCTGGTTAGGGTTCTTTGGGAAAATACCAATCTCAGTCATCAGGATATCCAGCAGTCCAGCAAACCAGCAGCATTTTTCCTTCTCCAACTGTCTCCTCAAAGGGCCCCCACCCCTGCCCCCGTCCCAGCATCCTCAGAAGGAAGCATTCTCAGAGTATTTTCAAATCGTCCTCTCTCCTCTCCTCTTTTCTTCTCTCCTCTTCTTTTCTCTCCTCTCCCCTCTCTCCTCTCTCTCTCTGGCATATATATATATCCTCTCGAAGTCCTCAGAAAGCAACTGCCAAAGACCACGCCCCTCTCTGAGTGAAAAGAGTCATTTACCAGCTGTGGACAAACTAAAACAGCCCTATATACCATACTTGGGATTAAAACAAAAACATATTTACATAACATAACTGGGTTTTTAAAGAAACCAAAACTCCAACTACAGGTAGGTGGATGGCTTTGAGTCCTAGGACAGACTGGTCTATATAATGAGTTCCAAACTAGCTAGGATCACATAATAAGTCCTTATCTGAGCCAGGTGTGGTGGTGCACACCTTTAATCCCAGCACTCAGGAGGCAGAGGCAGGTGGATCTCTATAAATCCAAGGTCAACCTGGTCTACAAATCTAATACAGGACAACCAGGGCTCTTGTTAGACAGAGAAACTCTGCCTTAAAAATTTGAAAAGCAGCGGGGCATGGTGGTGCACTCCTTTAATCCCAGCACTCCTGAGGCAGAGGCAGGCGGATAGAGGCCAGCCTGGTCTACAGAGTGAGTCCAGGACAGCCAAGGCTACACAGAGAAACCCTGTCACTGTAAACCAAAGTCACTGTAAAGATTCACTGTAGGCTGCCTCAAAAGCTTGAATACATGAGTTCAGATCCTAGCACCCAGTTGAGTACCAGGTACAACAATGGCACACACCTCTAACCCCAGCACTGGTGAGGTAGAGACAAGTGGGTCCCTGGGGCTTGCTTGCCAGTTGGTCTGTTTGAGACAGCAAGCTCTAGGTTCAAAGAGAGACTCTTACTCAGAATTAAGGTGGAAGGGCTGTCCAATGGCTCCTCAAGTTAAAGTGCTTGCCACCAAACCTGTTAACTTGTCTTTGATTCCCAGAAGATGCTGGTGAAAGGAGAGAACTGGGGCTGGAGAGATGGCTCAGAGGCTAAGAGCACTGGCTGCTTTTCCAAAGGTCCTGAGTTCAATTCCCAGCAACCATATGGTGGCTTACAACCATCTATAATGAGATCATGGACCTTCCTCTGGTGTGCAGATGTACATGCTGGCAGAATACTATATACATAATAAGTAAAGCTTAAAAAAATAAAAGGAGAGAACTGACTTCAAAGTTACCCTCTAGCATCCACACATACGTACTGCATGACACGAAACATCACCCTCACATACACACTAAATAAATGGAAAGTGAATAAATAAAGGTATAGTCGAGAGGGCTAGATATGTAGTTCAGGAGGTAAAAGCACTTACTACCTTGCCTGAGTTCTATTCCCAGAGCTCACAGGGTACAAGGAGAGAATTGGCTCTTGCAAGTTGTCCTCTGACCTCCCCCCATTGGCTATGGCACACAGAAGGCACATGCGCGCACACACACACACATTTATAGTAAGGCCTTTTTTGTTGTTTTGTTTGTTTTGTTTTTGGTTTTCGAGACAGGATTTTTCTGTGTAGCTTTGGCTATCCTGGACTCGCTTTGTAGACCAGGCTGGCCTTGAACTCCCAGAGATCCTGCCCAACTTGCTTTTTTTTTTTTTTTTTTTTTTTTTTTTAGACAGGCTTCCTCTGTGTAGCTTTGGCTGTCATAGACTGTTTTGTAGATCAGGCTGGCCTCAAACTCACAGCAATCTGCCTGCCTCTGCCTCCTGAGAACTGGGATTAAAGGCGTGGGCCACCATGCTCGGTTTGAGCAGGGCCTTTAATTTCCATGACTGAAGGCACTTGCAGGCCTCAAAGTGCTTCCAGCAGCTAATCTGCAAGGCTGTTGGAGATCAAGATGACAAGAACAGCTCTGTGCTCTTTGCTATCAGCTGCCACCATACCTTCCACGCTTGCAGAAATCCTGGAAACTCTGGGGCCACATGAGCTACCTCATTAGGTACCTAGCAGTTGAGGGGGTGGGAGTGGGGTGTGTGGTAATGCCTGTGGCAGGCCTCACAGGGTCTATTTCCATGTGTCTGGTAATGCCTGTGGCATGCCTCACCACAGGGTCTGTTTCCACAAAGACCATTCAGGTTAGTTTGGGAAGGGTGGTGTGAGGGGTTACTGCTTGAAGAGAAATCAGAACTTTTGCCTAACGGTCCACCTTGATAGGGTGTGGCCTCTAGTCAGTGGGCAGACACGGTAAATGCTGCCACAACCACGCAGATTCCATCTTCAGTGTGCTGCAATCAAGCTTCTACAAAGTTCTAAGCGACCTGTTGTCAAGAAGGTTAAACTCACACGGTGGTGGCGCACACCTTTAATCCCAGCACTTAGGAGGCAGAGGCAGGTAGATCTCTGAGTTCAAGGCCAGTCTGCTCTACAGAGTGAGATCCAGGACAGTCAGGGCTACACAGAGACACCCTGTCTCAAAAAAAACAAAACTAAACAAAGCAAAGGTCAAATTCTTGAGCCGAAGGACTGAGAGGCTTAGGAGGGCTGACAGGCCCAGGTGTCCTGCCTGTCTGAAATCACACAGGGAGGTTCATTAAATGCTTAAACTTCTTTAAGCAAAACAAAGTCCTCCAGACACAGTACCAAAGGCCCCTGGCTCTTCCTGTCTTCCACACACAGGCAGCTGCTGCACTCTGGAGTCATTTCTGCATTCTTGCCTCTAGCTTCAAACGGCCTGGGCCATATCTTTTTCTTTTAATATCTATATTTTTATGTTATGTTCATTGCTGTTTTGGCTGCATGTATGTCTGTGCGATGATGTCAGAAACACTGGAACTTGAATTACAGAGAGTTGTGAGCTGTCCTGTGGCTGCTGGGAATTGAACCCGGGTCCTCTGGAAGAGCAGCCAGTGCTCTTAACCACTAAGCCATCTCTCCAGCTCCAAGACTTTTCTTTTGGAGGGGTGGGGGTGTTTTTTTCTAGACAGGGTTTCTCTGTGTAGCCCTGACTGTCATGGAACTCATTCTGTAGACCAGGCTGGCCTCAAACTCAGAGTTCTGCCTGCCTCTGCCTCCCGAGGGCTGGGATTAAAAGTGTATGGTGTGTTCGGAATGCCTGGCCCAGAGTGACCCATACCTGACGGGCAACTGTGGTTTCTTTTGTTTTGATGCTGCTAGGGCTAGAATCCAAGGCCTCAAGCATGCTAGACAAGAGCTCCTCCACCGCCCCCAGAACAATGCTTCATACCATACATGGTGAGAGAGTGCTTTGAAGATTGCTGAACTGAAGCTGGGTGGTGGTGGCACATGCCTTTAATCCCAGCACTGGGGAGGCAGAGGCAGGAGGATGGCTATGAGTTCGAAGCCAGCCTGGTCTACAAAGTGAGCCTAGGACAGTCAAGGCTACAAAGAGAAACACTGTCTCAAAAAAAAACAAAAACAAAAAATAAAATAAAATAAATTGCTGAACTGGATGGGTAGGATTCAAAAGGGTGTTGAGAGCACCCTTCCTTCACATGACTCAAGACTGAAATCCTCAGGAAGCCCTACACCCCCACACTCAGCCAGCACCCCCACACTCAGCCAGCACCCCCACACTCAGCCAGCACCCCCACACTCAGCCAGCACCCCCACACTCAGCCAGCACGAAAGAATAGAGGAGAACCCTCCTCAGATTTTTGTGGCCTGCTACATCCTCTCCCACAAACAGCATCTGCAAGCCAGCCTCTGCTGCCCGGGGATACTTTGTCCCTACTTATGTTTCTCTGCTCCAAAATTCCTCTCTGAATTCCTGGAGCCTCCAGGCTGAGCCCGTCTCATTGTGACATCTCCTCTTGTTCTTGACACCGGGTCAAATAGCTTTGGAGCGTCTCAATTCCCAGTGCCATTCAGAAGCTGGTGAACCCTAATGAGTTCTCCCCTAATCTCTTCTCAAAGGACCTGTGAGTCTTAATTTCTCCAACTTTCCTTTTAATTATTTGAGCTCCTTGTGTCCTTCCTTTGGCCTCAGATCATCCCTACTCAGTTTAAAGGTCACGTTACTTTGGTTGACGAAGTGTCCAGGGTCATATACGTTTGGCCTCAAACTCCTTAACCATGCCCAAGTTGTTCCTGATGCATTTCATTTAAGACTGAATTGTACCTTGAGGTTAAAAAAATAAAAAAATTCTGTCTCAGGCCTTAAGAAGTTTCTCATCGAATTGATAAAATAGTAGAACTTGCAGCGCAGTATAAACTGAGTACATCTGGTACCCATGGCATCTATTGTCCTACAGTTAGAAGTGACTACAGTTCAGTTGGTAGAGTTATTACTTAGCATGAACACAGCCTGAAATTCATCCCTATCACTGCATAAACCAGAGGAGGTGGCACACTCCTGTGATCTCAAGTTCCAGGACAGTTTGAGGTACAAAATGGGAGTCTGCCGGGCATGGTGGCGCACGCCTTTAATCCCAGTACTTGGGAGGCAGAGGCAGGCCAATCGCTGTGAATTCGAGGCCAGCCTGGTCTAAGTGAGTCCAGGACAGCCAAGGCTAACACAGAGAGATCCTGTCTCAAAAAACAAAAACAAAACAAAAAGAAAGAAGGGGGTGGGGGGAGTCTATCTAAAAAAAATAAAAACAAAGCCAGGCATAGTGGTGTACGCCTTTAACCCCAGCACGCAGGGAGGCAGAGGGAGGCAGATCTCTGTGAGTTCAAAGCCAGCCTGGTCTACAGAGTGAGTAACAGGACAACCAAGGCTACCCAGAGCAACCTTGTCTCAAGAAACAAACAAACAAAAAAATGTGGTTTCACTGAATTCAACATCAATAATCTGGAAACAATTTTCTTTCTTTCCTTTCCGTTTTTCCAGACAGGGTTTCTCTGTGTAGCCTGGCTGTCCTGGAACTCTCTTTATAGACCAGGCTGACCTCGAACTCACAGCGATCCGCCTGCCTCTGCCTCCCAAGTGGTGGGATTAAAAGTGTGCACCACCATTGACTGGCTGGAAACAATTTTTTAAAAAGATGTATTTATTATTTATACAACGTTCTGCCCACATGTGTGCCTGCCCACCAGAAGAGGGAACCAAATGTCATTATAGATGGTTGTGAACCACCATGCGATTTCTGGGAATTGAACTCAGGACCTCTGGAAGAGCAGCCAGTGCTCTTAACCTCTATGCCATCTCTCCAGCCCCTGGAAACAATGTTTAGCCCTAGAGTGATATTTACACAAATTTAAGATCAGCCTTCGTAAGACGTAAGTAGGAGAAAAAAGAACAATATAGTAAAAACCAAAACGCTCAAAAGACCTGGGATTCTAGCTCAATCCATTACAGAGTTTCCCTATCATCATGAAGATGCCCCTCTCTCCACCACCAAGTATGCTAGTGTCTCATAAGACCTGGTGGTGGACGTAAGAGGGTCACAGGATCAGAAACTCAAGGTCACCTTTTCTATACAATAAGTTCATGGCTCGGCCATTAAAGGCTGGGCCCACACCAAAAAATACAATAAATCTAAGGCCAACCTTGGCTGCTTGAGTCCCTGGAGGGTAGAAGGAGTGGGGGTGGGGGCTCTAACTATAGCTTTAGCACTAAATGTGGGCTTAGATGCTATACTGAAATTTCTCAATAGTTACATATTACCACTATTCACTCCCAATTTATTTACCTCCACAGTTTGTGCCGGTTACCTTCTGTCAGCGTGACACAAACTATAGTCGCCTGGAAAGAGGGAACCCCAATGAGGGATCTTCCACCAGACTGGCCTGTGGGTCTTTTGACATGAGGTCTCTCTATGTAATTCTGGCTGGCCTTGAAGTCTCCATGTATGTAGGCCAGGCTGGCCTAGAACTCACAGAGAACCTCTTGCTTCTGCCTGTGTCAAGTGCTGAGATTAAAGGAGTTGGACACTTTGCCTACATGGGGCCTTTTTCTTTCTTTTTTGTTTTTTGTTTTTCAAGACAGGCTAGATTGGCTTTGTAGATAGGCTGACCTTGAACTCACAGCAACTCGCCCCCCTGCCTCCCTGACTGCTGGCATTACAGGTGTGCGCCACCACTCCTGGCTGGGGCCATTTTCTTGACCAACGATTAAGGTGGGAGGACCCAGCCCACTATGTGTAGTGCCAAACACGATAGACTAGTAGTCCTGGGTTGTGTCTAAGAAAGCAAGTTGGGCAAGCCATGGGGAGCAGTCCAGGAAGCAGCATTCCTCTCTGGTCTGTACTTCAGTTCCTGACTCCCGGTTCCTCCTTGGCTTCCCTCACTATAACCTATAAGGCAAATAAGTCACTTCCTCCTCAAATTGGTTTTGGTCACTGTTTTGCCACTGAAACAAAAAGCAAAGAGGACACGATTGTTATGGAAAACAAATAAGATAGTTGGTTTTTGTTTTGTTTTGTTTTTTAAAGTTTTTCGGAGACAAAGTTTCTCTGTGTATCAGTCCTGTCTGTCCTCTGTAGCCCAGACTGGCCTCAAACTCACAGCAATCCACCTGCCTCTGCCTCTCCCAAGTGCCGGGATTAAAGGTGTGCGCCACCATGCCCGGCCTCTTTTTGTTTTTATTATTATTTTTTTTGAGACAGGGTTTTTCTATGTGACAGAACATTAGCTCTCCTGGGCTTGCCAGAGTTACATTGAGAGCTCTGTGTCAAAAGCCCCACAGGACAGTCTGGTGGGAGAAATCCCTTGAGGGGAGATATGATAGAAGTAAAGTATGTGCTCCAAATATGATTTTTGTTTTTTTTGTTTGTTTGTTTGTTTGAGACAGGGTTTCTCTGTGTCACCATGGCTGGCCTGGACTCACTTTGTAGATTTGCTTTGTAGCCCAGGCTGGCCTTGAACTCAGAGATCTGCCTGCTTTTGCCTCTGCAAGTACTGGGATAAAAGGCATGTGCCACCACAACTGGCTCCTTGTTGCTTTTTCTAATCAGCTGATGGCTTTGAGAGAAAAGGATGATTCACAACTGCTCAAAATTCTGTCACTCCAATCCCAAGAGAACATATCTACCTGTCTTCTCTGTCCTCATCATCCCTGGATACTGACTGTGCTTGAGTTGTCAGTGCTGGGCCGGGAAGCTGAGGTAAGCTGCCGCTGAGTGTAGCTTTTAGGTATGTTTATAAGGAGCAGGGTTGAGCAGAGCGTGGTGACACATGCCTTTAATCCCAGCACTGGGGAGGCAGAGGCAGGGGGATCTCCGTGAGTTCGAGGACAGCCTGGTCTACAAAGTGAGTCTAGGACAGCCAAGGCTACACAGAGAAACCCTGTCTCAAAAAACCAAAACCAAAGTCAAATCAAACCAAAACAAAACAAAAAAGCAGTGGGGCTGGTGATGGAAGAAAAAAATAGTAGAAAGGCACAGGATTGGCATTAAATCACTGAAATGGACATATTAGGGAGGTAAAGACTGTCATTGTTCCATGTATGGCCAGGGGGAGGGACATTGAACAGGATGAAATTTTGACATGCATTATGACTTCATGGCCTACAAGCCACTCCTCCCATCCTCGGAGGAGTGCCTTCTAGACATACATGGCAGGCTCTGGCCATCGTCTGGAGAGTCACTACTGCATAAGCCAGCTGCTTCTAATTCCATCAATCCTAATTATCCAAAGAACCTTCTACAAAGGAGGAAAAGCTGCTTTGTTGTAAGTTTAGCTCACCTGTCTTTCATTGAAGAGCAAGATAAGGGCGCTGGGAGACAGCTCAGCTGCTAGATCGCGTGCCAAGCATGCAGGAAAACCTGGGTTTGATCGCCTGCACCCTGTAAAATTGGACAGTCGCTGGAATCTCAGCTTAAGGAAGGTGGAGGGGGAAGGTTGGGGAAGGTGGGGGAATCAGCAGTTCAAGGTCCACCTGACCCACAAGCAAGTCTAAAACTAGCCCAGGCTAGATGCAACTTTGTCTCAACGAAAGAATAAAAGCAAGAGAAAAATAAATTATTTCCTCTTCAGTCTGCTATGAGGACACTAGTTGTTGCCATTCTGAAAGTACCTCTTTCTCCAAGTGCTTTTTGTTTTGTTTTGTTTTTTAAGACAGGGTTTCTCTGGGTAACACCTCTGGCTGTTCTAGACTCCCTCTGTAGACCAAGCTAGACTTGAACTCACAGAAATCCACCTGCCTCTGCCTCCCAAGTGCTGGGATTAAAGGCGCCACCATGCCCTGGTCTCCAAGTGCATTTCGGTGCTGTTATCTGTTCATTTACTCACAGCAAGACTTTGGTCTGGTATTCTTTGCTTTGTTTCTGCAGTGCTAGAGATTGAGCACCAGTTTTACACACTTCAGTGCTGAATCTCTGACACCCCAACCTCCAGTCCTGAATTGTCCGTTACTGTGGTCACAGCACCTAACACAGTGCTGAACCATGGTGAAACGAAGCCAAACAAAAACAAATGCCAATGCTGGGGGGGGGGTGGCTCATGCCTTTAATGCTAGCACTCGGGAGGCAGAGGCAGGCGGATCGTTGTGAGTTCAAGGCCAGCCTGGTCTACCAAGTGAGTCCAGGATAGCCAAGGCTACACGGAGAAGCCCTGTCTCAAAAAACAAACAAATAAACAAACAAAAAACCCTAAAACCATTTACCCAAAGGTTTTGATTTTGGGACTAAAGGTTCTCTGGGTAGCCTTGGCTGCCCTGGCACTCACACTGTAGACCTCGCTGGCCTCAAACTCAAAGATCTGCCTGCCTCTGCCTCCCACAGAGGTCCACCTGCCTCTGCCTCCTGAGTGCTGCGATTAAAGGCATGCTCCACCACCACCCAGCCGAAGGCTTTTTCTACGCTTCTCCAAGTGTTCAGCTTTAGATTTAGAGTTAGGAGTTCAGTTTAGAGTCAGGGTTCATGCATTCCTGCAATTAAAGTCGAGCAAAGACGCAAACGCTGTCAGGGATTAGCATTTCCACATAGGCATGATATACTGAGAGCCCACTGCCCACACTGAACTCAGACATCGGAACATGCTGGCCAGACAGGCAGTACTTGGCTGGATCTTGAAGGACACTGTGCCTGTTGGACTTGGGGCAGAAGCAAAGAGACACAATATACAAAACAGCCAAGGAGTTCAGAGCCCCTGGTCAGGCATATCTGTATTTGTTGTGGTGGAAGAGGCCTGAGCATTTGGGGCCTTCACTGTCCAGTTCAGAGCTGAAGCTTGCACTGAAACATTCCAGAACGCCTCGGGATTTAATTTTTATGCAAGAGCATAATATAAACTGATTTTGAGGGTCTGGAGATGTAGAGCAGTGGCAGACCATGCTTAGGATAAATAACACCCTGAATTTGGTCCTCGGTATTAAAAACAGTACAGTGAAAGTCATTTATGTGATTTTTCTTTCTTTTTTTGAGGGGGAGGTTACTTTTCTTTCTTTCTTTTTTAACATTCTACTTTTTTAGGGGGGAGGGTTTGAGACAGTGTTTATCTGTGTAGCCTTGGCTGTCCTAGACTCCCTTTGTAGACCAGGCTGGCCTTGAACTCATAGAGATCTGCCTGCCTCTGCCTCCCGAGTTCTGGGATTAAAAGCATGGCCCACCATGCCCGGGGAGGCTGGCTGGTTTATACAGAGTTCCAGGCCAGCCAAGGCTCCATGGGTATATAGTGAGAGTTTGTCTCAAAAACAAAACAAAACAAAAACAATAAATGTAATTATTTTACTTGATTCACAAAAATGATATAGATTTATGGAGTATGATATATATGTGTGTGTGTGTGTGTGTGTGTGTGTGTGTGTGTGTGTGTATTATGTAGCATTTATTGTGTGCCTGTTTGTGTGGCGCACTCCCATACTCATAGCATGGGTGTGTGGGGGTCAAAGGACAAATTACAGGAGCTGGTTTTTTCCTTGTACCATGTGGATTCCAGGAATCAAACCTGGGTTATCAGGCTTGGCGGTGAGCGCCTTTACTTGTTAAGCCATCCCACTGGCCATGCTGTTGTCTCCTCCTCCTCCACTTTCTCTGCATTTATTGTGCTACACTCTAGACAATTATAGAAAACATCAGCCAGGCCTGGTGGCACACATCTTTGATCCCAGCATTTGGGAGGCAGAGGCAGAGGCAGGTGGAACCCTGTGAGTTTGAGGCAAACCTGGTCTACAAAGAGCGTTCCAGGACAGCCAGGGCTATTACACAAGAAAAGAAAAAAAAAATCTCCTTGATGGTAGACATGTCCAAATTCTTTGTTTTCTTTTCTTTCTTTCTTTCTTTCTTTCTTTCTTTCTTTCTTTCTTCTTCTTCTTCTTCTCTTCTTTTCTTTTACTGTGTGTGTGTGTGTGTGTGTTTGTCTTTCGAGACAGGGTTTCTCTGTGTAGCTTTGGCTGTCCTGGACTCCCTTTAGAGACCAGGCTGGCCTCAAACTCACAGTGATCTGCCTGCCTCCGTCTGCCTCTGCCTCTGCAAGTTCTGGGATTAGACCATCACCCAATTAGACCCTTCCTTTTCTTTCATGGTTAGACATCTGCTTCAACAGATTTTTTGTTTCAATGGGGCTCAAAACCACAGCATCAAACGTACACTCTGGTCCCTAGGGAACAGCCACCAGTGGGGATGGCTGCATGATGGCAGCGTTCCAGAACTCTACTACCAGAATTACGACAGAGCTGAGGTTATTAAGAATTTAGGGCTATCCTCAGGGGCCTAGAGTATAGCTCTGTGACAGAGCACATGCTGAGCACGCACAAGGCCCTAGGATGGATCTCCGGTCCAGTTCCACAAAGGAGGGCAAAACCAACCAAAGGAACAGACAACCCAACAGCATAAGGATAACTTTCAGTTGAGCGGAAGGGTGGTTAAGACTGTCAAACTTTGAGTAATATGACTTAGTTCAGTGTAGTTATTTCTCCTAAAAGCTGTTAAGGCAACTAGCAACGATGTGCTAAGAGCAGCACTCGTCCTACGGACTACAAACATGTATCCAACATGGCTGCTGCACCCAGACAGCTCGGAGAACCAGGAAAAAAACTGACTCGTATGACATTCTCCGTGTACAAGCAGAAAACATGGCGTTGTCTCAAGAAATGATCATGCAACCAGGCACAGCGTTGAATGCCTGTAGTTCCTGTACTTGGGGAGGCAGAGATGGGCGGATCTCCGTGAGTTCGAGGCCAGCCTGGTCTACAACTGAGTTCAGGACAGCCAAGGTTACACAGAGAAACTTTTTTTGGGGGGGGGGACAAACAAAGTGAGTCCAGGACAGCCAGGGCTACACAGAGAAACCCTGCCTTGAAAAACCAAAGAAATTGTGGACTGGAGTACTGGGTGCTCTTCCAGAGGACTTGAGCTTAGTTGCCAACACCCACATCAGGTGGCCTGTAACAATTTGTGATTCCAGCTCCAAGGGACCTGTCACCCCTGTCACCTACACTCACATGCACATACCCACCCTTAGAAACACCCATCCACACATAATTAATTGAAAATAATAAATGATGTGCCCAGTTGGGGTGGCCACTGCCTTTAATTCCAGCACTTAGTGGGCAGAGGCAGGCAGATCCCACTGCATAGGGAGTACCAGGCCAGTCAAGGGAGACAAAATGAGACTCTGCCTCACAAATATATAAAAAGTGTGTGTGTGTGTGTGTGTGTGTGTGCATTTGTGGTGGTGGTGATGGTGCTGGTGATGTGGGGATTGAACCCAGGGCCTCACTCATACTAGGCAGATGCTCTACCACTAAACTCCAGACTTCTTTCCATGTAGGATACGCACTCACTAAGAAACCCAGATTGGCCTTGAACTCACGTAAGCTCAAGATGGCCTTGAGTTTACCACACTCAGACCTCAAAGTCTCTAGCAGCTGGGGTTACAGGGCTGCTCCACGCAGCTTTATAAAGCAATTTAAAAAGTATAAGGCAACCCGGGCGGTGGTGATGCACGCCTTTAATCCCAGCACTAGTGGGGCAGAGGCAGGCGGATCTCTGTGAGTTCGAGGCCAGCCTGGTCTACAAAGTGAGTCCAGGACAGCCAAGGCTACACAGAGAAACCCTGTCTTGAAAAACAAACAAACAAACAAACAAACAAACAAGTATAATTACCTGAAGCGGACTAGCATCAGGAGGCCTGGCCTCTTACACCATGCTCTCTTCCCCATAGGATCTGCAGCACAGAAGTTTTCTCATAAAACACTAGGAAGAAAAGCTGTCTTTGACTCTGGAGAGGGGAGATACTGGAGGGTACTTAGGTGCCTGAGGAGGTGAACAGTAACAGCCACAGGCCTTCTCAAGCTTCTGGGTGTTCTAGAGTACAATCCTTGGACGCCCCACCCCCACCCTCACTCTGGCCCAGGCCACCCCTAGGCAGGCTCAGACTCTATTGTGGAGGCCTATTTCCTGGGAGGGCACAGGGGAGGCAGGATTGCATGCTGGGCTCTGTCTGGTGGGGGTTTCCCGTGTTTGTTTCCCATCCGTGTTTTTGGAGAGTTCTTTTGGCAGCTTCTCACTGCTCCCCACCGTGTTCAGGAGAAAAAGAGAAGCCCTGGTGTTTTTCCACTCTTGGGCCAGCGCATGAAGAGGAGCCTAGAGGCCTGGCTGCAGCTAGTCAACACAGCGTGGCCAGGCTCTCAGGTGTGTTAATTAAGGGAGCCTCCCAGGACCCCGGGGATGCTTCTGTGACCTCACCAAAGGGCTGCCGCCTCCAGCGTCCTCTGGGAACTGAGGCCATCTTGAGATTGAGCTGTTAATACCGTGGGAGGCCGATGAGACCCGCTGAGCTATTCACTCCCACAGCGTGGGGGCACGAGGCAGTGCCCAGCTTTATTTCATTTATTTGACTGGAGTTCGTACTATCTTAAAAACTCAGAAGTTGGGGCAGGAGGATTTTAAATCTGAGGCCAGTTAACATAACAAAATCCTGTCTCAATCACTAAATAAATAAACAGGGGCAGGAGACACCTCAGCAGTTAAGAGCATTTAATGCTCTCGCAGAGAACCCAGATTCAGTTCCCACCACGCACATGGTTGATCATCTGTAACTCCAGTTCCAGGGAATCCCAGACTCTCTTCTGACCTCCTTGGGCTTCTGCAAATCAGGCACTTCCTCCTTGAGATTCACAAGCACTTAGCTGCTTGGCTTCCATTAAAAATAATAAACAGCCGGGCATGGTGGCGCACGCCTATAACCCCAGCACTTTGCAGGCAGAGGCAGGCAGATCGTTGTGAGTTCAAGGCCAGCCTGGTCTACAAAGTGAGTCTAGGACAGCCAAGGCTACACAGAGAAACCCTGTCTCAAAATACATGTCTGAAAACCTTAGGGGTCTCAGCAATTAAGTGCCCTGCTCTTCTAGTGGACTACAATTTAATTTCAGCACACAAATAGTGGCTCACAACCATCAGCAACTCCAGTTCTAGGGTGTCCAAGACCCTCTTCTAGCCTCTGTGGGCGCTACACACACAGACATAGACACTTGTTGTGGATGTAGACCTACTTTTGTTTTGATCCCAAGTGTGGAATGTGAAACAGACTTGTGTAAGGGTGTGTGGTGTTTCTCTACTAAAAACAGACTTCTGAGAGAACAAGTGATCTTTGTCCACTAGGAAAGGAACCACCTCTTGTGGGGCTTGGTCTTTGTCAACTGACAAACATCCTAGTACAGACTCTGAGAGGAGATATGTATATATGAGCCCAAAGTTTTTTGTTTTGCTTTGTTTTTTGTTTTGGTCTTGGCATTCTTTTCTATTGTTTGGTGTTTGGCTGTTCATCACTCGCCTTTAAGACGCTGCTAGAGAGAACTGCTCCAGCAAACACTTTGAGGATCCGGGTTCCGGCTGCTGTTCTGGGTTTCATTAGTTGTGGTTGTAGTCACCTTTGCTGCATTACTGGTTTGCTCTTTAATGGGACTGTTGGAATCCTGCAGACTTTGCCAGTGCAATTGCTCCAAAAAACTGAATCTAGAAAGGTCTACTTCTCCCGTTTCCATTAACCTCTTTCTTCTCCTATCTAGGGTAGGTGGGTTAGAAGGGAGGTATAAACATTAAAGAACCCAAATGAAGTAGGTTTTTAAAAATTCAAAGCCGCCGGGTGTGGTGGCGCGTGCCTTTAATCACAGCACTCTGGAGGCAGAGGCAGGTGGATCGCTGTGAAAAAAGAAAAGAAAGAAAAAAAGTTTAAAGCCTACAGACACTTAAACATTTTTAAATTTAATTTATTTTTATTTTATGTACATTGATGTTTTGCCTGCACATATGTCTGTGTTAGGGTGTCGGATCTTAGAGTGAGACAGTTGTGAGCTGCCGGTTGTGGGTATTGGGAATCAAACCTGGGTCCCTGGAAGAACATTCAGTGCTCTTAACCATTGAGCCATCTCTCCAGTCCCTCATGCAGTCTTTAAAACAAACAAACAAAAAACCACAAGCCTGGTGGTGGTGGTCTATGCTTTGATCCTAGCACTGAGAAGGCAGATACATGCAGATCTCTGTGAGTTTGAAGCCAGCCTGGTCTACAGGGCAAATCTGAGGACAGCCAGGACTGCACAGAGAAACGCTGTCTTGGAAAAACAAAAACAAAAACACTAAACAAAGCCTGGTGTGTCTGTAATACCAGCACCGAGGGAGGCAGAGGCAGGTGGATCTCTGTGAGTCGAGGATAGTCAAGGCTACACAGAGAAACCCTGTTTCCGAAAAACAAACAAACAAACAAAACAAACAAACAAACAAAAAACCCCAAAAAACCAAAACCCAAAAAACCCAAAATAAAAACCTAAATAAATATAAATAAAATAAAAAGCAAATAAGAGCTAGGCCGTGGTGGTACACGCCTTTAATCCCAGCACTTGGGAGGCAGAGGCAGGTGGATTGCTACACAGAGACACCTTGTCTCGAAAAACCAAAAAAAAAAAACCAAAAAAAAAAAAAAAAAAAAGCAAATAAGGTTTACATGTTGGTTAGGAATCCCTGTACACTGTCTGGTGTCTTTATGCATCCTTAGTATCTAGAGCTGGCATTCAGTATTACCAGAGAAAAGTGGTCGTCTTTTAATTTTTTTTTCTTTTTTTTATTTTTTTTGAGACAGGATCTCTCTGTGTTGCCTTTGCTGTCCTGGACTCGCTTTGTAGACCAGGATGGCTTTGAACACATAGCGATCCGCCTGCCTCTGCCTCCCGAGTGCTGGGATTAAAGGCGTGCGCCACCATGCCCGGCGTGGTTGTCTTTTAAAGACAAGGAACAGGGCTGGGGAGATGGCTCAGAGGTTAAGAACACTGGCTAATCTTCCAGGGGTCCTGAGTTCAATTCCCAGCAACCACATGGTGTCTCACAACCATCTGTAATGAGATCTGGTGCCCTCTTCTGGCCTGCATGTGTACATGCAAGCAGAGCACTGTATACTTAATATAAATAAAACTTAAAAAAAAAAAAAAAAAAAAAAAAAAAAAAAAAAAAAGGAACAAGGCTGGGTGTGGTGACCCAGGCCTTTAATCCCAGCATTTAGGAGGCAGAAGCAGGCAGATTGATGTGAGTTTAAGGCCAGCCTGGTCTACAAAGTGACTCCAGGGCAGCCAAGGATACACAGAGAAACCTTGTCTCAAAACACCAAAAAGAAAAAGAAAGAAAGAAAAACAAGGAACAGGTCAAGGCTGGCTGCCCTTTGGGCTTGTGATCATCACAGGCAGCTGAGTCAATGGTTTGTACCCAGCCTCTCACCCCCTTGACAGCCCAGGCTGCCCTCTGTAGCTATAGGAATGGGATACACCAGTCCGTTTGTAGCTCCAAGCTCTGAGTTGCTGTCATCCTGCATGGTACAGGCAGCTGGTCCTAGAGTCACCATTTAGTCATTTTCCTCTTCTCCCTGAGGCGGTTCAGTTGCAAAACATTTTAGTCTAGGCAGGTGAGCGGTTGCATTCTTCCATCTGCCCTTGCTAGTGATCCTGCTTTGCTTATTAAGTAATGACTCAAGAACGATGTCAGTGAAGCCAGGCGTGGTGGTGCACACCTTTAATCCCAGCACTCAGAGGCAGAGACAGAGATATGAGTTCGAGGCCAGCCTGGTCTACAAAGCAAGTCTAGGAGAGCCAAGGCTACACAGAGAAACCCAGAAACCCTGTCTCGGAAGAAAAAAAAAAAAAAAAAAAAAAAAACTGTTAACAAAATTAGATAGGAAATCCAGTGAAAGCACAAACCACGGACACATAAAGCCTAATTTTGTCTCTGGGACTCTTTAAAAATGTTATTATACATTGGTGGGCCCATTTTTTGGAGGCCACAGCTGAACTTTGTGAAGTCAGTTTTCTCCTTTGGCCCTAATGTGAGTTCTGGGGCTTGAACTCAGGTCTCTAGGCTTGAGCAGCAAGCATCTGTACACACTAAGCCAGCTTGTCGGCCCTTGGTGGTCTTTAACGTGGTCTGAAATCACGTGTGAGCTATTGTGACCAAACACAAGTTGTATCTGTGATCTCCCACAGAGCCTTACTCACAGCCCCCAAGCTACGGCGGCAGCGCTTCCATCCAGCCCCTTGGTGTGGTGGTTTAAATAGGATGGGCCTCGTGGCTTTATACGTTTGAATGCTTGTTCCTTAGTTGTTGACACCACTGGGAAAGAATTAGGAGATATGGAGAAAATATGTCACTGGGTGCAGGCTCTGAGGTTTCAAAAAACCTATGAGTTTTCCACTTAGGTCTGTCTCGAGTGCCGTGGCTGCCTGCTGTCATCCTCCCTGCCACGGTGGTCATTTCTCTATGTGTGGGAGAATGCACATGCCATGGCACATCTGAGAGGTCAGAAAACAACTTGTACTTTCCCAGGGATCACACTCAGGGGATCAGGCTTGGCAGCAAAACCCCTTTACATACTGAGCTGTCTCACCAGCCCCCAGGACTCACAGCTTAGCTTAGTTTTAGTTTTGTTCTGCTTTTTGATCCTGGAGATTGACTCAGTGCCATTGCACATGCTAAGCGCTCCCTCCAGCCTTGAGCGACCCCGCCAACGCAGGGCCCCTTCCACATGCTAGCAAGCCTAGCATCGCTGAGCTGCATCCCATGGCCTCTTTCTTCTCTTCGTTTGCTTGTTTTGAGATAGGGTCTCACTATATAGCCCTGACAGGCCTGAAACTTGACAGGTAGACCAGGCTAGCCTTGAACTCACAGGGATCTGTCTGCCTCTGCCTCCCCAGTGCTGGGACTAAAGGCATATACCACCACGCCCATCTGTATGAAGTAGCTTTAACACTTTAAATTTGTCTTGTACAGCCAGACACATGGGCTTCTACTTGTAAATCCCAGAACTTGAGAAGATAAAGCAGGAGGATTGCCAAGAGTCTGAGGCTAGCCTAGACCATGGAGTGGTCAGCCTGAATAATAATGTAAGACCTTGTCTGAAAAAATAAATAACAAACAAAAAAACCTGTGGCTGTCAGGATGGTTCAGCAGGTAAAGATAGGTACCAAGACAAAAGGTCTGAGTTCATTTCCCAGGTCCATGTGGTGGCATAAAACTGACACACACACACACACACACACACACACACACACACACACACACACCAATAAATATAATTAAATTTTCTTTTTCTGTGCTCAAGGCCAAGCATGGTGGTTTATCCCAGCACTCAGAAGGCTGAGATGGGAGTATCACAAGTTAGAAGCCAGCCTGGACAATATAGTGATACCCTGTCTCACGCTGGGCAGTGTTGGCCCACACCTTCTATCCTAGCCCTGGGGAGACAGAGGCAGACAAGTCTCTGAGTTTGAGTCCAGCTTGGTCTACAGAGCAAGTCCAGGATGCCAGGGCTGTTACACAAAGAAACCCTGTCTCTAAAAACTAAAATAAATAAATAAAAATAAACTAATGTAATAATATTGAAACAAGCTGGGCTTGATGGCCCATACTTGTAATCTCAGCACAAGGCAAAGAATCATCAGTTCAAGGCCATGGTCAGCTATATAGTGAGTTCAAGGCCAGCCTGAACTACATGAGATCATGTCTCAAGAAAACAATCATCTTCCTGTGTTACTCCTATTTATCTCATCCTTACCCAAACCAATGATCTTTTTATTGTATCTATACGTTTTGTTTTGTTTTTTGTTTGTTTGTTTGTTTGTTTTTTCTTCAAGACAGGGTTTCTCTGTGTAGCCCTGGCTGGCTGTCCTGGACTCTCTTTGTAGACCAGGCTGGCCTCGAACTCACATCGATTCACTTGCCTCTGCCTCCTGAGTGTTGGGATTAAAAGCATGCATCACCATGCCTGGGCTTTTTGTTTTGTTTTGTGGGTTTTTTTTTTTTTTTTCTTTTTTTCTTTTTTTGTTTTTGTTTTTGGAGACAGAGTCTCTGTGTAGCCTTGGCTGTCCTAGACTCACTCTGTAGACAATGCTGGCCTTGAACTCATAGTGATCCCCGCAACCTCTGCCTTTCAAGTGCTGGAATTAAAGGTGTACACCACCACACTTGGCTTTTTCTTTTCTTTTCTTTCTTTTTTAAAATTAATTAATTAATTTTTGGTTTTTCGAGACAAGGTTTCTCTGTGTAGCCTTGGCTGTCCTAGGCTCACTTTGTAGACCAGGCTGGCCTCAAACTCACAGCGATCCACCTGCCTCTGCCTCCCAAGTGCTGGGATCAAAGGGATTTTGTTTTGGTTTTTGTTTTATTACCAAGCAGCAGTCAATTCTCCACAGGGCAGTTTATCTACTTATATTGTTGTCTTTCTTCTGGTAACTTCTAAGTCTGACCATTATAAACAAGCTGATATAAACAGTGTGCAGACTTTTGTGTGGACAATCTTTTTTTGTTTTGTTTTGTCTCTAGGTCCTTTGAATAAATACCAATGAGTGTGCATGCTAGAGAACAGGACCAGAAGGTTAAGTAGTGAAAGAAATCACTAAGTGGTTTTTCTTAGTAGCCCCACCATATTGCTTCCCTAACAACAAAAGAGAGTCCCTGTTGTTTTAAATCTACCCCACCATTGGCTTTTTCTTTTCTTTTTTAGTTTTGGGTTTTTTTCCCCCCCAGACAGGGTTTCTCTGTATAACAGAGCCTTGCCTGTCCTGGATTCGCTCTGTCGACCATGCTGGGCCTCGAACCACCTGCCTCTGACTCCCGAGTGCTGGGATTACAGGCATGTAAGGCTCACTCCAGTTTTGGGAATGTTCTGGATGTTGGCTGTTTGAAAAAGTGTGCTACTGGGTATGTTAGCTCACACTAAACGGGGAGGTGGGAGAGGTCGAGTTCAGAACCTTCCAGAGGTACATTGTAACAACTCAGACTCAAAAAACAGGCCAGTGTGGTGGTGCAATCTCAGAACTCAGGAAGTAGCAGTAGGAGAATTAGGGGTTCGAGGTCGAGGTCGTTATTGAGACAGAGAGTTCAAGGAGAGCCTGGACTACAGAGAAGACAACAAGAACAAAGTGCTATTATTATTTAATTTAGCTTAATTCACATTTTCCTAAGGCTCTGGAATATCCATTTGTACACTTATTTACCATCTGTGTGGAAAAAAAGTCTATTTCATGTATTCCAGGTTGGCCTCCAGCTCACAGAGAAAGACCTTAAATGTCCCATCGTCTTGATGTTGGTCAATTACTCAACACCGTCAACAACCATCTGGACAAAGAGAATTCTATTAGGAGGCAGAGGCAGGAGGATTGCTGTGAGCTCGAAGCCAGCCTGGTCTACAAAGCCAGTCCAGGACTGCCAAGGCTAAACACAGAAAGACCCTGTCTTAAAAAAGAAGAGAGAGAGAGAGAGAGAGAGAGAGAGAGAGAGAGAGAGAGAGAGAGAGAGAGAATTATATTAATTATTTTCTAATCTATACATATCTTCAGTGGTTTAGCCGCTGGCATGTGGCCCAAGCACCTGTAAATAACCCCAAATCTGTCCATGCTCCTGCAAGTAACCCTAATGAAACACACACACACACACACACACACACACACACACACACACACTTCTGAAGTACAAAACAGTTAAAAAAAAAAAGATATACCAAATATTTACTTGCCCATTTTATATTTATTTGTTTGTTTGTTTGTTTGAGACAGGGTTTCTCTGTTGTAGCCTTGGCTGTCCTGCACTCACTTTGTAGATCAGGTTGGCCTCAAACTCACAGAGCTTCACCTGCTTCTATCTTCCAAGTGTGGGATAATAGGCCTGTGCCAGCACACCTGGATCACTTTTTGGTAGTCTATTTTTACCTTTTTTTTTTTTTTTTTGGTGGCTTGAGACAAGATCTCGATAGAGCTGGTGCAGCCTTGAATTTGCCTTGAGTTTGGGGCAGGATTCTTCCTTCTGTCCCTAGCGTGCTGATATCACAGGCGTGAGCCCCCCCCCCCCCCCCACATATCAGAGTGAACTGCAGATGTCTGTAGAGAAGATAAGAAAATGCAACAAGAATGGGGTTAAGTCAAAGACACAGCATGGAAAGCCAGAAAGGACAACACCAGCACCCCCTCCCAACCCCGCCCCCACACCCTAGTCCTCAGATATTTGAAAGAGAAAATTTCAAACTATTATACAGTTAAGACAGACAGGCATGATGTTTGTGCCTGTTAAGTCAGCAACTTGGGGAGGCCGATGTAGTAGGGATCATCGCAAGTTCCACGCTAGCCAGGGTAGCTGAGTCCAGGACAGCCAGGGCTACACAAAGAAGCCTTGTCTCAAAATAACAAAACAAAACAAAAACCTAACTAACAACAACAACAACAACAACAAAGACCCTGTTTAAGACAAAACAATAGCAAAACTGAAATTTGATAGTTTAAACTCATTTATGGCCAGAGAGGTCGCAGGCGCTAGTGGGGAAGCTGTAGTTGTTGGTTTGCTAAAGTGACATCGTGTGCCCATCAAATTGCCTTATAAACAACCATGCTTCTGTCCACAGATGGATGCTTTCGCCATCTTGGCTCGAGAGTATGGCATCCGCTACATTCCTGTTGCTGTGATAAAACATGATCAAGACAATTTAGAGAAAAAAAATCATTGCTTTGACAGCCGGGCGTGGTGGCGCACGCCTTTAATCCCAGCACTCGGGAGGCAGAGGCAGGCGGATCGCTGTGAGTTCAAAGGCAGCCTGGTCTACAAAGTGAGTCCAGGATGGCCAAGGCTACACAGAGAAACCCTGTCTCGAAAAAAAAAAAAAAAAAAAAAAATCATTGCTTTGGTTTTATGGTTCCAGATGGTTAGAGGCCAAGACGTCAGCGGGGTGCTAAGGGGTCACATCTTGACCTGCAAGCACAAAGCAGAAAGCACACAGGGAATGACAAGAGGCTGTTCTTGCAGAGGACCCCTGAGTCAATTCCCAGCACCCACATGGTGGCTCACAACGACATGTAACTCCAGTTCCGGGGAATCTGACACTTTTCTTTTCTGTTCTCCACAGACACGCACACGCACATTCGCACACACCCACCAGCAAAATACACATAAAATAAACTGAAAATTGGATAGAATAGTTTCTTCTTTCAGCAGTTACCAGTGACTGCAGAGCCTCAGAACTAGTCAAGGCCCTGAGAATCAGAGGCTGTGCAACCCTTAGCTGTAAGTGATGCTCTCAGGCAGCCCATCTACTCCATAGTACCCCACCGGCCGAGTGGAGCTTAGTGGCAGAGCGCATGCATTTGCAAAGCTCTATTTTAATTCAAGTACAAAAGTTCATAGTAATTTTTTAAAACCGCTCAGCAGAATCAGGTGGATCTCTGAGAACTCAAGGCCAGTCTGTCGTACATAGCAAGTTTCAGGCCAGCCAGGGCTCCGTAGGGAGATCCTGTCTCAAAATAAAACAAACAGCAACAAAAACCTTTAGAAACCAAGCAATGTTATTCCTTCAACTATTTTTCCAGCGCCTATTCATGAAGCACCATAGAAGGTCGTGGAGATTTTAAGGGAAGTAACAGTAATTCTTTTGTTTGTTTTTCAAGACAGGGTTTCTCTATGTAACCTTGAATGTCCTGGACTGGCTTTGTAGACCAGGCTGGCCTTGAACTCACAGATACCTGCCTGCCTCCGGCTTCTGAGTAGTGGGATTAAAGACGTGTGCCAGGCTCAACAGTTACTTTTTTGGGGGTGGGTGTTTCGAGATAGGGTCTCTCTATGTTAGCCTTGGCTGTCCTGGACTCGCTTTGTAGACCAGGCTGGCCTCGAACTCACAGCACTTTGCCTGCCTTTGCCTCCTGAGTGCTGGGATTAAAGGCGTGTGCCACCACGCTCAGCTCTGACAGTTACTTCTTGATGCCTGTGAAACCTGTGTGCTAGCCCCGGGCTTCCTGCTGAGCAGCAAATCTGAATATGCACTTGTTCGTTCACTAGCTCTGCCAGGAAGTGAAACTCTACCAGGTCACCAGCACCCTCCCTTGGTAAAGCACTTGCCTAGCTTGCTCAGTACTTTAAATTCAATCCCAAGTACCACATACACACAATTCTCCCTGAGCCTGGCAAGGTGATGCTTGTCTGCTGTGGTTCTAGGTCTTGGGCGCTAGAGGTAAGAGGGTCAGGCCTTGTTTTACTGGAGTCTTGGAACTCTTCCCATGCGGCTGAAGGATATAACTCTAGGCCAGTCTCAGCTATATAGTAAATTTGTGGACCGCCTGGTCTACATGCGACCCTATCTCAAAATTCAAGAAAATTCACGGGCCAGAGAAAATTTGTGGCTCAGCGGTTACTGTTCTTTCTTTCAGAGGATGAGCGTGGCTTCCCAGCCCCCATGGTGGGTGGCTTACAACCACTCCAGCTCCAGGGGAGCTGATGCCCTCTTCTCACTTCCTTGGGCACGTGCACATGCATAAACTCTGATGGACAAACAGACACATGTACATAAGTAACAAACACTTAAAACAAACACAAAATCGTCATGTCCTCTGGTTTTTGTTTTGCTGTCTACTGTGCTCTATAGCCCTTTGGTCACTTGCTGAGGTTACAGCTGACACCCAGGAGTCATCCTATGAAGTTCATTCTTTTTCTGTTTTTTTTGTTTTTTGTTTTTGTTTTTTCGAGACGGGGTTTCTCTGTGTAGCCTTGGCTGTCCTGGACTCACTTTGTAGACCAGGCTGGCCTCGAACTCACAGCGATCCACCTGCCTCGGCCTCTCAAGGGCTGGGATTAAAGGTGTGCGCCACCACTGCCCAGGGAATTTTAAGTCTTATCAAGGTATTGTTCTTTGAAACAACTTTCTTTCTTTCTTTCTGTCTTTCTTTCTTTCCTGAAAACACTATCTTTCAAGGCAATGGAATCCACATGTAATAAAGTATACAGGAGGCTACTTTATATCAAAGTATATTTGCTTTTTTTTTTTTTTTTTTTCCTGAAATGAGGCTTTTCCCTGGTAGGTATTAAACTACTAGACTGGGGCCAGAGAGATGGCTCTGAGGTTGCAAGTTAGTGCTGTACTGCTCTTGCAGAAAGCCTAGGTTCCAGCTCAATATCCTGTCAGGTGGCTCACAACTGCCTCTCACTGCAGCTCTGGGGGATCTAACTCAGGCCTTCATGGATACCTGTACTCACATTCTGTCTCTCCCTCCCCCACCCCCCACCCAGAAAAATAACAAAAGTAGGGCTGGAGAGATGGACCAACAATTAAAAGCACTGGCTGCTCTTTCAGAGGACTGGGGTTCAATTCCCAGCACCCACATTGCAGCTCACGACTATAAATCCAAAATCTGACAGCACAGACATACATGTATGCAAAGCACCAATGCACACAAAATAAAAGTAAATAGGTTATAAAAATGTTTGTATAGCTGGGCTTGGTGGCGCACGCCTTTAATCCCAGCACTCAGGAGGCAGAGGCAGGTGGATCATTGTGAGTTCGAGGCCAGCCTGGTGTACAGAGGTAGTCCAGGTCAGCCAAGGCTACACAAAGAAACCCTGTCTAGAAAAACTAAAAAAAAAAAAAGTTTGTATATTATTTTATAATTCTCTCTCTCTCACTCAGCCACTCACTCACTTTGTGTGTGTGTGTGTCTGTCTCTGTCTGTCTCTCTGTCTGTCTGAGTCTCAGTGTATGGCCCTGACTGACCAAGAACTAACTACGTAGACCAATCTGACCTTAAACTATGTTGATCAAACTTCCTCTGCCTCCAGAGTGCTGGGATTACAAAGGAATACTGCCACAACTTGTCCTAAGTTGTTTAAGTAAAAATGACTGAGAAGCTAGCACTAGAGCGCAGTGGTAGAACATTAGCCTGTGTGTGGGAGACCTTGAATTTTTCCAGCAAAACACACACACACACACACACACACACACACACACACACACACACACAGAGAGAGAGAGAGAGAGAGAGAGAGAGAGAGAGAAGTGTCTGTTCTGAGATCCACCTGCCTCTGTCTCCCCAGTGCTGAGATTAAAGGCATGTGCCACCACACCTGGTTGAAAGAGCTAATTGTAACCATAGCCTACCAAATTCCAGCTATTTTAAGTGTTGCCACCTCACTTAATTCTCACAACTTATTGAGACAAGGGCTGTTGCTCAAAGAAACGGCTTAAACGGTTTGCCCAAGTGCATGCCAAGGGCTCTGAGCTTGTAGAAACACAAGGGAAGTCCAAATGGGGCACCCTGCTGAGCCTGCATCCCTTCTGCCTTCAGAGCAACAGGGATGGGCTGGGGCACCGGAATCTGTGGGTAACAGAGTTTCAAATGAGGAGGTGGTCACAGGTGTCCCTGCAGAGGACAAGTCACTATCTGAGTCATTCCCAGAGCAGGGACCTGGGAGGGACCTTCAGAAGCCAGGCCTGACTGTGCAAGTGCATGTGTGTGCAATTGCACACTGTGCTGCACCCAGCACACGCCAAGCTTTCTGACAAGGTTGATGAAGCATGACAAGAAACAAGTGGGTTGAGCGCGTTCGTCACCAAGCTTCTCTGTCACCATCACAGGGGCATGAAACCCATTCAACCTGCCGTTCAGGCGGCTGGAGAAGAACAAGAGCCTAAGCCTGACTGTTGGCAGAGCAAATCTGTAATAAAGGTCAGGGTAATAATGCTAGCCGCAAAGAGAGGCGAGGAAAGGGACATCTCACACGGGCCTCTGTAGCCCTGGGAGCTCTACTTCCCACTCCTTAGGTTTCATGGAGCCCGAGCCCTCAAGCTCATCTTTGGACTGCGGAGTTGTCCATTTGTATCAGTGGTATGGGCGCTCACCTGCCGTGACACGGGTTCTGTTTCTATTCACTGACGTTAGTATAGATTCCCTTGCCTGTGTGTGCTGTTTACGGGTTACTTCTGGCGACTGTAAAGTCTGTATGAGGCCCCTGCTCTACACTTCACAGGCTTCCTCAAAGCCACTTGTCTTTTTGCTTTTGGTTCGGTTTGGTTGATTTTGCGAGACAGGGTTTCTCCGTGTAGCCTTGGCTGTCATGGACTCACTTTGTAGACCAGGCTGGCCTTGAACTCACAGAGATCTGCCTGCCTCTGCCTCCCAAGTGTTGGGGACAATAGGCCATATGGCCAATGTTTAGCCATCTTGTCCAAGTCTGCACCTTTAAGTCTCTGTCTTTCCCAGAGCTTGCCTTTCACCAGAAACTAGCTGACCCTGTTGTGAGTCAGCAGTTAGACTAAAGACAGAGATGGAGCGACCCTGTTGTGAGTCAGCAGTTAGACTAAAGACAGAGATGGAGCGACCCTGTTGTGAGTCAGCAGTTAGACTAAAGACAGATAGGGAAGGAGCGACCCTGTTGTGGGTCAGCAGCTAGACTAAAGCTAGATGAAGACAGAGCAAGATGCCCTGTGTGGCAGGACATTATGACCCTGCGTGGAATTCCCTATGTTTTGAGAAAGGCCTGCATTTCGGTTGCTATAACAATATGCTTCCCTGCCTTCTGACTTATAAAAGCTGCTGCCTGACTAATAAAGTTTGAGAGTTTGATCAGTTAGACTTGCTCTCCTTCTTTGTGTTTTGCATTTTCAACAGGTGAACTCCATCCTGAGTTTTAGTCGAACCCCACAGGCCAGGGCACCAAGTACTGGGATTAAAGGCGTGCACCACTTGTCTTTTTATTAATTTATGTTTTTAATATTTTAATTGTGTGTGTGTGTGTGTCCTTCATTTCATATTTCTCATCACGGCTCCTTCTGAGTGGTACACTAAGCAGTTTTTTAAGTTCCAGGAAGTATGAAGGGCAAGTGCTACTTAAAGGTATAACTGACGCCCAATGGACAGCTCGGCAGGTAAACAGCCTGAGGGTAGTTCATGGAAGACATATGGCAGAAGGAGAGAACCGACTCTCCAAAGTTGTCCATCAACCTTTATAAGTGTGTCTTGGCACATGTGACCCCCTATACATACATATATAAAAATGTAAAAGAAAGAGTATAAGTGAAAAATGAAAAGCATAAAAGAAAGGGGGGGGCCTACAAATTGTTTACTGTTGGGCCTGGAGAAATGGCTCCATGGGTGAGAGCACTTGATATGCAAGCATAGGAACCTGAGGTCAGATCCCAACACCTGTGGCACATTGTTGTTGAGGCTGTGGCACAACTGAGGCTCGTCTCTACAGGCCTATACCCTCAGCAGTGCCAGAGAAAGAGACAGGAGGCGTGCTGGTCACCAGCCCAACTCCAGGGAAGGAATTAGGCAGAGAGAGTAGGGTCCCTTGCCGCCTCCTCTGGCCTTTGAGAACACAGTCAAGCCTCTGTACACATGTGTACATGACACACACACACACACACACACACGAAAAATAGAAAATATTTGTTGCATAGAAACTTTCCCAAGTGAACTTTTAAAGCTGTTATTGCTTCACCAGGTGGTAGTGTACACCTTTAATCCCAGCAGCCAGAAGCTAGACCCAGGTGTACCTCTGTGAGTTCCAAGCCAGTCTGATCTACAGATCTACAGGCTTCATAAAGAAACCCTGTTTCAGCCAGGCAGTGGTGGCACATGCCTTTAATCCAGCACTCAATTGAAGAAGACTCCTGAAGGACTCCACATACTTGCACCCCATGTGCACATGTGCCCTCACACATATGCACTTACACATATGTGAGCAGATACATGTACACCATACACACGTGCGCGCGCGCGCACACACACACACACACACACACACACACACAAAAGAAAGGAAGAAGAAGATGATAATGACAAAGCTGGGAAAGCACATCTTTTTTCTTTGTTTCTTTTGGCAGGTGTTGGTTTGGTTTGGCCTTTCAAGACAGAGTCTCTCTGCGTAGCCTTGGCTTTGTGGACTCCCTTTGTAGACCAGGCTGCCTGGTCTCTCATAACAATCTGCCTGCCTCCCAAGTGCTGGGATTGAAGGTGCGTGCCACCACACCCAGCTCATACTTGATAATTTTCAAGAAATATAGAGGCTGGAGAGGTGACTCCGTGGTTAAGAGTCCTGGCTGCCCTTCCAAAGGACCTGGACTTGGTTCCCAGCACACACATGACAGTTCAACCCTTTTATAAGTCCAATTCCAGAGGAACCAATGCCCTCTTCTGGCCTCTGAGGGCACTGCACACATGTGGTGTACAGACACATATGTAGGCAAAACACCCATACATAGTAAATACAACCAAATAAAATGTTTTCTTTTTAATTTAAAAATGAAAATAAATGGGAGGAGTGAGGCATGGTAGAGTGCTTGCCTACCAGGGCAGGGCTATCAGCCAAAGGCTCAGCAATGAGAAAATCTAGTGTGTAAATAAAATGACTGAGCTGTGTGTTGAGCCCAGGGCCATGTGTACCTGTGTGCATTTCCCCCAGAGATTTGGTGCTAACAATGTCTGCCATCAGCTTATTACTTAAACCAGAAGGTACACTTTTGGAAATAATTAAATATCCATGGCTCATTAAATCTTATCGTTTGGGAAATGGCTGCAATAACATGGTCATTTTCCTGGCAACCCCTAAGCCTAGAGCATCAGTCCGTGAAGCATCAGCATGTGAACCTGTTTGTTAGCCACTAACTGCCTACTGGACTGGAGGATTTTGCTGCTTCAAGCAACCGTCAATCAGAGTATTTAATTTTCCATACACTGAGCCCAGCATCCATGCAGGAGAGCAGGGTGTGGTGGTGTATGCACCTGTGTCAGAGAGGGGGAGCAGGGTGTGGTGGTGTATGCACCTGTGTCAGAGAGGGGGAGCAGGGTGTGGTGGTGTGTGCACCTGTGTCAGAGAGGGAGAGCAGGGTGTGGTGGTGTGTGCACCTGTGTCAGAGAGGGAGAGCAGGGTGTGGTGGTGTGTGCACCTGTGTCAGAGAGGGGGAGCAGGGTGTGGTGGTGTGTGCACCTGTGTCAGAGAGGGAGAGCAGGGTGTGGTGGTGTGTGCACCTGTGTCAGAGAGGGGGAGCAGGGTGTGGTGGTGTGTGCACCTGTGTCAGAGAGGGAGAGCAGGGTGTGGTGGTGTGTGCACCTGTGTCAGAGAGGGAGAGCAGGGTGTGGTGGTGTGTGCACCTGTGTCAGAGAGGGGGAGCAGGGTGTGGTGGTGTGTGCACCTGTGTCAGAGAGGGAGCGCAGGGTGTGGTGGTGTGTGCACCTGTGTCAGAGAGGGGGAGCAGGGTGTGGTGGTGTATGCACCTGTGTCAGAGAAGGGGAGTGAGGTGTGGTGGTGTATGCACCTGTGTCAGAAAGGGGGAGCAGGGTGTGGTGGTGTGTGCACCTGTATCAGAGAGGGAGAGCAGGGTGTGGTGGTGTGTGCACCTGTGTCAGAGAGGGAGAGCAGGGTATGGTGGTGTGTGCACCTGTGTCAGAGAGGGAGAGCAGGGTATGGTGGTGTGTGCACCTGTGTCAGAGAGGGAGCAGAGAGAGCATGAGGAGTGCAGTGTCAGCCATGGCTACACAGCAAGCTTGGGGTCTACCTGGGATGAGACCCCTACGTCAAAACAAGCTTCTGGTAATACTTTTGTTACTGCCCAGCCCATGTTGTCTTTGCAATGTAGGCAATAAACTTATTTTCTTCCTGAAAATAATTACAAGAGATATCAAAAGTTTAATATGTCATCATTGCATAGTGGATTAAAAAAAAAAAAGATTTATTTCCTTTGATCCCAGCACTCGGGAGGCAGAGGCAGGTGGATCTCTGAGTTGGAGGCCAGCCTGTTCTACAGAATGAGTTCCAGACAGACAGGGCTACACAGAGAAACCCTGTCTTGAAAACACAAACACACACACACTCACACACACACAGATTTATTTCTGTACATGTATAAGTGTATGTGTATATGTGTGTACACAGCATGCCTGGCTTGTTACATGAGTGCTGGGATAAACTCCAGATTTCATCATTGCACAGTATGCTGGTTAGTTTTAGGGTCTTTGTTTTGTTTTGTTTGTTTGGTGTGTGTGTGTGTGTGTGTGTGTGTGTGTGTGTGTGTGTGTTTGAGATAGGGTTTCTCTGTGTAACAGCCCTGGCTGTTCTAGAACTTACTTTGTGAACCAGACCGGCCTTGAACTCACAGAGATCCACCTGCCTCTGCCTCCTGAGTGGAGTGCTGGAATTAAAGGCATGCACATCCATGTCGGCCTGGGAAGAAAAGATTTTGTTTTGTTTTGTTTCTCTGTGTAGCCTTGGCTGTCCTAGACTTTGTAGAACAGCTCTTGGTTTGTAGAGGCACAGAGTTGAAGGTCATCCTCAGCCATAGATGAGTTCAATTCCAGCCTGGGGTACATGAGACCCTGTCTCACATGGGAAAAGAGAGAAAGAGAGAAAGAGAGAAAGAAAGAAAGAAAGAAAGAAAGAAAGAACAAATGAAAGGAAGGAAAAGAGGAAAGAAAAGAAAATCTATGCCCTTCGCAATATAAACGTAGAAGACCCTGGTCATTAAGCATGTGATGTCGCATGCCTTTAATCCCAGCATTTAGGAGGCAGATGCAGGCAGATATCTGAGTTTAAGGCCAGCTTAGTCTACGTAGGGAGGCCTAGGCTAGCCACGGCTGTGTAGTGAAAAACCCATCTCAAAACAAAGCAAACAATGACAATATCAAAAACCCCATGTGATGGTCAGTCTCAGTGTCAGTTCAGATACACCTCTGGGCATGTCTGTAAGGATGTTTCCTCTTTAAGAGAGGAAGGAAAATTCCCTCGAATGTGGCCTATACCATCCCATTATATCTCCTCAAGCCATAAGCCAAAATAAACCCATTTTCCCTTAAAATTGCTTTATGTCAGGTATACAATAAAAGTAACTAGTACAGAAAACAAATACACACTTTTTATTAGGAGGATGCTTAATAAACAAACATGATAAGTGTTTCAGGATATTTGATCACACTGTGAACCCCAAGACTGTGTACTGGGAAAACCTGTTTCTAGTTGTGGTGTGGCTCAGCCCTAGCACACACTTTTAATCCAAGAACTTTCTGCTAATTGTAAACAGGCAGTTGTGATGTGGCTCAGCCCTAGCACACACCTTTGCATTGCTACACTGCTATGCTATGCCATGCCATTCTTTACTGATCGTCATGGGTCTTCTTCTTCTTCTTCTTCTTCTTCTTCTTCTTCTTCTTCTTCTTCTTCTTCTTCTTCTTTTTTGAGATAGGGTTTCTCTGTGTAGCCTTGGCCATCCTGGACTTGCTTTGTAGATCAGGCTGCTTTTGATCCACCTGCCTCTGCCTCCCAAGTGCTGTGATTAAAGGCGTGTGCCACCATCGCCTGGCACGGGTCTTTTCGCAGAGAGAAACAGTCCAGAGAACTTCTCGTGGCATGCCAGCTGATTCTGGCTGCTTTCGCTGACTCGTGCTGATTTTGCAGAGCTTTGCTGTTTCTGTTGGATCGTGCCACCACTACGGATTCCTGTTGCTACTACGGATTGTGTGGGCTGTTGGACTGGGCTGCTGGTATCCTGACAACACAGAGTAGAACTGGCTCAAGGAATTACATCTAAACAGGTCCACAACCCCCTTTTCCTATTAACATCCATTCTTTCCTTCCTCTGGTCGGTGGGGTAGAAGTGAGGTTTGAGAACCCTAAATAAAGTAGGTTTTTGAAAAATCTAAGCCAACAGATAAGTGTGCACATAATCAATGTTGGTCCATAGACAGGTGGATGAATAAAGTAAATGCGGTGTGGGCCTGAAGAGACGGCTCAGTGGCTAAGAACACTAGCTGCTGTTCCAGAGGACCTGGGTTCAATTCCCAGCACCCACATGGCAGCTCACAACTGACTCTAACTCCAGTTCCAGGTAATGGATTCCCTCACACAGACATACATGAAGGCAAAACACCAATGCATATCAAATGAAAAATAAAGACAAACAAATCATCATTGCAGGATATTTGATCCCATTGTGAACCCCAATATTGCAAACTGTAAAAACCTGCTTCTTGTTTGTCATGGTTCAGCCGTAACACACACCTTTAATTCCAAGAACTTTATGTTTATTGTAAACAAGTGATTATGGTGTGACCCTAGCACACACTTTAATCCAAGATCTTTCTATGCACAGGATTTAATAAGAAAAATAATAACCCTAGGTCAGGAGGCAGAGCAAGAAACCAGCTGACAGGGATTAAAGAGTAGGAGGGACCTTGAGTTGAAGGGTATTTAAGAGAGCATGGACAAGAAGCAAGGGCTTTTTGAGCTTTGAGTGAAGAAGCTTTTGGTCTTGTGTTTTTTGGCCTTTTCCTCCTGGGCTGTCAGCTGAGCTAGCTAGCAATCTTTTGGCCTTGGGCTTTTAGCTTTTGGTCTTGTCCTTCAGGACATGAGCTGAGTATGAAGGTAAACTGAGTGCTCTCTCTGCCTCTCTGAGCTATCAGATTTTCATCCTAGCATCTGGCTCCTGAGTCTTTATTGGTAAAATTGAGCATTTGGGATTTACTCTTCTTCCAAAACAACAAATCATTAAAGGAAGGAAAGAAAGAAAAGAACGTGGTGGTGCACGCCTTTATTCCCAGCACTTGGGAGACAGAGGCAGGCAAATCGCTGTGAGTTGAAGGCCAGTCTGGTCTACAAAGCAAGTCCGGGACAGCCAGGGCTAACACAGAGAAACCCTGTCCTGAAAAACAAAAACAAACAAACAAACAAACAAACCAAAAAACTTTGTTAATGTTATTTGTATAAATCTGTTTGTTTCTCCATTTTTCTCTTAACCTGTCTATATACAAATAATTGAGACTGTTTTATATTTGTTTAATAATAAGCCTCACAACATAACAACTGAGCAGTTAGCTGGGCCTGGTGGTGGCACACACCTTTAATCTCAGCACTCGGAAGGCAGAGGTAGGGGGAATTACTGAGCTCAAGGCCAGCCTGGTCTACAGAATGAGTTCCAGGATAGCCAGGGACTGTTACACAGAGAAACTTTGTCTTGAAAAAGCTAAAGAAAAGAAAAAAAGAAAAGAAAAAAACAAACAAACAAACAAACAAACAAACAACTGAGCAGTTATTACTCTATTCTTAACCCTCTAAGCTAATTTGGCTTCTTCCCAGCTTATACCCCAGAGATACTTGTGTTTTACTTTTTGTTTGTGTTTTTTGTTTGTTTTTTCGAGACAAGGTCTCTCTGTGTAGCCTTGGCTGTCCTGGACTCTCTTTGTAGACCAGGCTGGCCTCGAACTCACAGTGATCTGCTTGCCTCTGCCTCCCAAGTGCTGGGATTAAAAATGTGCGCCACCACGCCTGGCCTTGCTTTCTGTTTCTAAGATTTATTTATTTATTATTATGTATACAGTGTTCTGCCTGCATGTACACAGGGCATCAGATCATATTGTAGAAGAGGGCACCAGATCACGTTATAGATGGTTGTGAGCCACCATGTGGTTGCTGGGAATTGAACTCAGGACCTCCAAAAGAGTAGTCAGTGCTCCTAACCTCTGAGCCATCTCCCTAGCTCCAATACTTGCACTTTGTAGCTTTCCGTGTTCCAGCTTTCTCTTCTGATGTTTCCTGGACCTCTCCCATGGCTGAATCCCCTACTTCCTCCTCTAACTCCCCTGGCTAGCAGGAAGCCCAACCCTCTTTTTTTCTCCTGCTCAGCAATTGGCTGTAAACTGCTTTATTGGCATATCGGGGAACAACTGGGGAGCAGTGTTTACACAACAATGAGAGAGATTTTCAGAACAAGGATTGCAACCAGATATGGGGGTACAGAAATCAGCATTTGAATTACACAATAACCTTATGCCTACAAAATATGGTACGCGCCTTTTATCCCAGTACTCAGAAGGTAGAGGCAAGTGGATCAATGTGAGTTCGAGGTCAGCCTGGTCTACAAGGACAGTCCAGGACAGCCAAGGTCAGATAGGGAAGTCCTGTCTCAAAAAAAAAAAATAAAATAAAATAAATAAATAAATAAATAAATAAATAAATAGAAAGCAAAAGAAAACCAAAATGTGGTGTAAGTGCACAGGGATTCTTTCTCCTCCAAAGGGATGAAACCCCATTCTTTGCAGCCACATACATGAGCGGGAAGACATCATGTCAAGGAGAAGAGCTCGAGGTGGCGCGGCTGTCGTGTGTCCCCTCACATGTGGAAGCTGAAACAAGATAATCTGTGTGGGAAGCGACTACCAGGGCTAGAGGGAGGCTGAATAAAAGGAACCAAAACACAGAGGAAGACGTTCTGATATTCAGAGTACAATAGTGTAATTATGAATCACAGTAAAGAATTACATGCTCTGCTGGGCATGACGTTTTGTCAGGTGTGCTGGCACCTGAGTATGATCTTAGCACTTAGGAGGCAGAGGTAGGTGGGTCTTTCTTTCTGAGTTGAGGTCAGCCTTATCTACATAGTGCGTTCCAAAACAACCAGAGTTACTTAGTAAGACCCTTCTCAAAAAAAAAAAAAAAAAAAAGAAATACACACACACACACACACACACACATATATATATATGATTTTTTTTTAAAGTGAAGATATAGGAGAGGAGAACTTGCCGGGTGTGGTGGCACACGCCTTTAATCCCAGCACTTGGGAGGCAGAGGCAGGTGATTCGATGTGAGTTCGAGGTCAGCCTGGTCTATAAAGCAAGTCCAGGATAGTCAAGGCTACACAGAGAAACCCTGTCTCAAAAAACCAAAAAAAAAGAAAAAAGAAAAAAAAAAGGAGAAGAGAACTCAAGGTCCTAAATATGAAGAAGTGAGAAGACGCTAGAGAGATGGTGTATTTCTTTAATCTTAGCACTGGCGAGGCAGGGTCTACACAATGAGCGGGGTCGGGGTGGGGCGGGCTGGGGATGGGGAGAGAGAGGCAGAGACAGAGACAGACAGAGACACAGAGAGACAGACAGAAACAGACAAAGATAGAGATATTTGTTTACTATTGAAATAACTCCGCTGGGTGGTGGTGGCACACATCTTTCATCCCAGCACTTGGGAGGCAGAAGCACGCAGATCTTAGTTTAAGGCCAACCTACAGTGTGAGTTTCAGGACAGCCAGGGCTACACCATGCCTGGCCATGATTGGCAGTCTTGAACCTGCTACAACAGAAGCTGGAAGGAAGTTAAGGGAAACTGAGCCAGAGAGGGACTGGTTTAGAAGTTACTCCGTACTTAACAAGATGCTGTGCTGCCAGCCCAGGAGGGGTGCATTTATAGTCTGGAGGTGACCCTGTCCTAAATTCATGCAGCTTCCTGTCCAGCTCACTTCTCTTTTGTTTTCGGTGGGGTCTCCTACGTGCTCGGCAAAGGCCCTAGTTTCATTTCTGCTGCCATGATAAAATATCCCATCAGTCCATCACTGTGACTGAGTCAGCGGCAGGAGGTTGGAGCAGCCACCCACCTTGCTCTAGCCAAGAGCAGAGGCGAATGAATGTGTGCATGCTTTGTAGCAGATCACTTTCTCGGGCTAGTGACTGGTGCCGCCCACTTTCAGGCTGGGTCTTCCCAAGTCAGTTAAGGCAAGCAAGATAACCCCCAACAAACAATGCACACCTGTCAAACCTGAGGTAGACAGTCTCTCCCGGACTGCTAGCTCTCTTCGGTTAACCTTAACTGCTTCCCTGAAGGCTCCAACTCCAAACCCAGCCACAGCAGGAATTGAGACTTCAGTCTAACAAGCATGGGGGAGGTGCACACGCGTGCAATCTGCATGTTAATATCCCAATGGATGCTGGGTGTGGTGGCACCCAGCTGTAATCCCAGCACTTAGGAGGAAGAGGCAGGCGGAAGATCTCTGTGAGTTCGAGGCCAGCTTGGTCTGCAAAGCAAACCTAGGACAGCCAGAGATACACACAGAGAGACCCTGTCTCGAAAAACCAAAGGGGGGTGGGGTGGGGGAAATAACCCAGTGAACAGCTAACATCAGTTAAGTCCCGTGTCTATACTCTGTGACTTTTGTTTTCCTAAGGTTGCACTCACAGCAGAGACTCTGTTGACTTGGCTTTATTGCTCTGGATGGATTCTTTGAATACCACGTCTTGTTTCACCCAGACGGCTTCTAGTTCCACAAAAGGCTACACAGAGAAATCTTGTCTCAAGAAACAAAAACAAAAACAAAACAAAAAAAAAGAACAACAAAAAAGTCAAAAGAACAGTGGTTAAGCATGAATCCTTTGCTAGTTAATTCCAGGTGCCATTGCTGAAAAACCCAGCTGTCCTGGGTGGTGTTAGCTCCATCCAACAGTGAAGAAAGACACTGGTCCAGGAAGCCGAGGGGCAAGTGGGAGCAGGGCCAGAACATGAAGACAGGATGGTTTGGCTCAGGGCCCAGGGTTCTTATCGACTTTCATTCTTATATGCACAAAACCAAATCTGGATCCACAGGTTGGTTCTGTTTCTTGATTGAGCACAAAAACTTTTAGAAGCAACCCCAGGAATTTACTGCTTGGAGTCAGAGCACAGGACCAGGAAAACCAGCGAGGTCTTCTGAGGCCCCACCTGCCAAATCTTTCTTTCCTACATATTTATTTATTTTTATTTTATGTGTACACATGTTTTGCTTGCATGTATATATGTGTACCATGTCAGTGCTTGGTGCCCAAGTAGACTGGAAGGGGTCTCAGACTCCCTGTAACTGAAGTTACAGACAGAATTGGGCATGGTGGCGCATACCTGTAATCTCAGCACTCTGGAAGGCAGAAGCAGACAGATCTCTGTGAGTTCAAGGCCAGCCTGGTCTACTGAGTGAATTCTAGGACAGCCAAGGGTACACAGAGAAACCCTGTCTCAAAAACCAAAACCAAACCAAACCAAACCAAACCAACAAAAAATTAAGAAAGAACAAAAACAAACAACAAACAACTGTAACAACAACAAAATACCTATGGCAAGCTGGGTATGGTGGGGCATGCCTTTAATCCCAGCACTAGAGAGGCAGAGGATCTCTGTGAGTTCAAGGTAAGCCTGGTCTATAAAGTGAGTCCAGGACAGCCAAGGCTACACATATAGAAACCCTGTCTCGAAAAACCAAAACCAAACCAAACCAAAGCAAAAACCTATAGCAAAAGTTAAGCAGTACTCTGGAGGCTGAACTCTGTGAGTTAAAGGCCAGCTAGGGCATACAGAGAAACCCTGTCTCAAAGGCATGGCTCAGTAGGTAGACTGACTTGCTTAGCAGGTCCTGGGTTTAATCCCCAGGAATATACTAACTGAGAGTGACCATACAAACCAATAATTCCAGAAGTACAGAAGTAAAGGCAAGAGGATCAGAAATTCAAGGTTATCCTCAGGTACAAGGCAAGTTGGAGTCTAGCCTGGCCTTTCCATGACCCTGTCCAAAACAAAACACAACTGAGTTTGGCAGCATATGCCTGCAACACCAGCATTCAAGGAGGCGGAGCTGGGATGGTCTTTCTAAGTTTGATGGAGGCCAGCCTGGTTGAAGTAGCAAGTTCTCTCCCAGGGAGGGCTACGTATAGAAACATTGTCTCAACAACAACAACAACAACAACAACAACAACAACAACAGACAAACAATATTTAAACAACCAGCTGGGTATGGTGGCATCTGCCTGTAGTCACAGCTCTTTGAAAGCTGAGGCAAGATAATTGTTGAGATTTGGAGGCTAGCCTGGTCTACATAGTGAGGCCCTGTCTCAAATGAACAAAACCCACCAAATAATACATTTTTATTCATTAAAAATGTTTCAGGACAATTAGGGGTGCACAGAGAAATCCTGTCTCAAAAGAACTTCCCCAAATAATTAAAGAGAAAAAACAAAAAACAAACAAACAAACAAAAACCTAAGGATAGTGGTCTGTGCCTGTAATTTCAGATTTTAGGAGGCAGGGACAGGAGGATCAACATAAATTCAAGGCAAGACTAGAATAAACAGCAAGATCTGGTCTTGAGATAAACAAACAAATAAACAATAAACAAATAAGAATAGAAAGAAAGTGAATGAGGAGGGAACAGATGCTAAGGGCCCTGTGCCTATGTCACAGGAGGCGGGGAGCAGGAGTGGGTACCGGCCCAGGTTTACAGCCTCCTGGTAATTAGAAGACACTGGGGCCTGGTGCTGGGGCAAAGAAAAACAGAAAAACCCAGAGCTGCTCTGCTTGAGCAAACAGGGTCGGGTAAGGGCTATGGATGCCCAACACAATGGTGCAGGCTGGGGGTGGGGGTGCGGTGGTGGGGACGACAGGGGACACTTGAAGACCAGCCACAGCTGTGTTTGTAACAACTGCCAGAGCTGAGACAAACAGCCTTGCAACTTCCAGGTGACTTTGCCCATGCCAAGAAGAACCACAGTCTTTGCCTCTTGCCTCTGGGGAGGAAGTCTGTTCACCCACTGTGGGGATTGGACAGCTTGAAGTAATGGCTCTGCCTCTGGCTAGGATCAGGGTCAGAGCGGTGAGGAACGGGGGCAGGACTTCCTCCTGAGTCCCTAGAGGTTCACAGCAAACACTGGCCAGCTGGCCAGATGTCTGTCAGCCTCTGAGAGACAGCACAGGGGGCACCTGATGGAGGCTGCCCAGGGTCTGGCTCCACAATATTTTGTTTTTCTGGGACTGAACCAACACACAGCACTGTAACAGCACAATGACTCCAAGTCCTCTTTTTACTGTAGCTCTTGTTTCTTAATGTGGCTATTTAAAAATTTCAGCAAATAAATTAATGAAAAAAAATTCAAATTATAAAAGCATTTCACATTATTTGTTGATTTTTGTTTGTTTGTTTTTTGAGATAGAGTCTTACTTTGTAGCCCAGACTGGCCCTTAACTGGTCTTTTAAAAACAAACAAACAAAACCCCAAAACAAACAAACAAGAAAACCCAACAACAATAACAACAACAAAACCTGGCTGTTTTTCCAAAAGACCTGGGTTCAGTTCCCAGCATCCACATGGCAGCTCACAACCCTCTGTAACTCTAGTCCCAGGGGAACCTATGCCCTCTTCTGACTTCTGTGAGCACCAGAAAGACACGAGGTGCACAGACATGCATTCAAGCAAAATGCTCATACAGATTTTTATGATTAATATAAAGATAAAAGGTATAAGATAAGGTAATAAGATGCCAGATATTATGTTATGGAGGAGTTTATTAAATGAGTATGGGGAGAGAAAGGGGGGAGGGGTACCCCAGAGAGAGACAGAGACAGACAGAGAGACAGAGTAGAAAGAGGGGAGGGGGGTAGAGGGAGAGTAGAGAGGGTAGAGGGGGGGGGGGAGTAGAAAGAGAGAGACCAAGAGGAGGCTTTGTCCTTTTATATAGCCCTGGGCAAGGCCACACCTCCATGGCAGGTAGGGATGACATCATAGATAGGCAGACTGAAGCAGAATGCTAACACACATAAAATTAATAAAAATTTAAATTACATTAAAGTGTTTCCTTATGATACAGGAAACCACAACCAGCTAAGTTTTTATAGATGCTTTTTGTTTTTTAATGGAAATGTTTTGCAATCAGCACTTTACTTTTTTGTTGTTGTTTTGTTTTGTTTTCCGAGACAGGGTTTCTCTGTGTAGCCCTGGCTATTCTAGACTCACTTTGTAGACCAGGTTGGCCTCAAATTCATAGACATCTGCCTGTCATCTCTGCCTCTGAGTGCTAGGATCACAAGGGTGTGCCACCGTGCCTAGGTTAGCCCGTTACTTTTATGTCTCTCTCTCTCTCTCTCTTTTTTTTCCCCAAGACAGGGTTTCTCTATGTAGCCTTGGCTGTCCTAGACTCACTTTGTAGACCAGGCTGGCCTCGAACTCACAGCGATCTGCCTCCCTCTGCCTCCCAAGTGCTGGGATTAAAGGCTTGCACCACCACGCCCGGCTGTGATGTGTTTTTTTATTGTTATTATTGTTGTTATACAGCACGTTGTTTGAGTTGTTTAGGTGTGCAGAACAGAAAGGGAAGGCTGCTTTGGCTTTTGTGGAGCTAGAAGCCATCTGGGTGAAACAAGATGTGATATTCAAAGAATCCATCCAGAGCAATAAAGCCAAGTGAACGAGGCCGGGATGCTGGGATCCTGTGCTTGTGTTGTGTGGTGATGGTTTTATGTTTAGTAATAAGAAATAAGGCAATAAGAGAATAGCATGCCAGGCAGCAGATTTTAGATTATGTGAGGTTTATTAAGTGATCATGGGGAGAGAAAGAAAGGAGAGAGGAGTACCCCAGAGAGACAGAGACAGAGGAAAAGAGAGAGGGAGTAAGAGAGGGAAAGGGAGTAAGTAGGTAAGAGAGGGAGAGGCGAGGTAGGTCTGTCCTTTTATATATTGGGCAGGGCCACGCCCCCATGGCAGGTAGGCAATGACATCACAGGGAGGCAGACTGAAGCAGAAGCCTAACAGGGGAGCATGCCCCTTCCCCTTAGACTCCTTGGGTGGAAGTGGGGTGGATGGGAGGAACTACTCTGTGCTGAAAGAAACAGGGTCTGTACTTATGTGTAAAGGGAAAAATCAGGCTGAGCAGAAGCTGAGACCTGAGACAGCAGCAGGCTGGCTGGAAGGGAAGGGTTCACCACCACACTGCCATAGAATCGGGTAGGGTGAAAAGTCACTCTCCTTACTGAGGACAGATTTGGTTAGGAAAGCCAGGGGTTCACACTCCCAGGCTCCCAACATTACCAGGAGACATACTTCTTCAGTGTCCCATAAGTCACAGAATCTCACAGGCAAACAGCCTCACTGCTACTGTCACTAAGCATGCCTCTTCTCCAACCTCCCTAGGCTTCTCACAGACCTAAGGGGAGAAGCCTAAGTGGCTACAAACAAGTGAAACGTCAGTTGGTAGTCACTGTGTGCAAAGTTTCCCAGTTCTCAGGGCTACTTTTCAGGAGTTTCCTTTATCTGGGGTCCTCCCCACCTGCCGTGGGCACTCTGGGGTCCTCCCCACCTGCCGTGGGCACTCTGGGGTCTTCCTCACCAGTCATGGGCACCCTGGGATCCTCCCCACCAGCCGTGAGTATTCTGGGGTCCTCCCCACCAGCTGTAGGCACTCTGGGATCCTCCCTACCTGCCGTGGGCATTCTGGGGTCCTCCTCACCTGCCATGGGTGTGCTTGTGTGTGTGCACTCAGACGACCCCACTGGATGGTTAACGCGGTAGCAGTGGTAAACAGTAGATCATCTCTGGAGAAAAGTTTATGACCCTTTAGAGTCATTCCTTTGTTTTGGGCTTCTTGGGACCCTTCAGATCCCTTCTAGTGTTAAAGTTCCGGTCCTTTTCCACTCAACCAAAAGAGGGCCTTGAGCTGTCTCCCACACAAGCCAGCCATGCAGGACTAGATTTGTCTTGAAGACTTGGCTGTCGCCTTGGAAGTGTGCTGAAGGCAATGGCTTCCATGGCTCCCTCCACTGACCTCATAGCCATCACTCACCTGTACTCTGTGTTATTTCCCAGTACTTTGCCTTGTTTCCATCTTATTTATTTTATTTACTTTGGTGGTTGCTTGCTAGCTTCATTTTTTTTTTTTTCTTAATTTTTATTTTGGGGTCATTTTGGCCCAGGTTGTCCTCCAACTCAATATACAGCTGAGGATAACTGAATTGCTGAGCCTCCTGCCTTTTCCTCCCTATTGCTGGGACGATAGGCACGCCACCCACTAAAGGTGGTGCTGGGGACTGACCCCAGGGCGTCATACATGCTGGACAAGCACTCTACCAACTGAGCTACATCCCCAGTCCTCTATACCCTGTACATTTTCTGTACATGAAAATGGAAGCATTTGGGCTGGAGCGGTTCAGCGGTAAAGAGCACTGGCTGCTCTTCCAAGGACCTGGGTTCAATCCCCAGCTCATATGGTGGCTCACAAGTATCTGTAACTCCAGTTCCAGGAAGTCCGAGTTCCAACAACCTCATACAGACATACATACAAGCAAAACACTAGCGCACATGAAATTTTAAAAATCTTTTTAAAAGAAAAAAAAAATGAAAGCATTTCTTTTATGTGTAAGAGTGTTTTGCCTGCATGTATATCTGTATATCACGTGTGTGCTTGGTGACTGATGGGGCCAGAAGATGGCATCAAAAACCCTGGCTTAGTGATTAAGAGCACCGGCTGTTCTTCCAAAGGACCTGGGTTCAATTCCCAGCACCCACATGGCAGTGCCTCCCAACTGTCTGTAACTCCAAGATCTCATCAGACATACATGCAGGCAAACACCAATGCACATAAAATAAAAATAAATTTTATTTATGTATGTATTTATTTATTTATTTTGGTGTTTTGAGACAGGGTCTCTCTGCCTTGGTTGTCTTGGAGTCACTTTGTAGACCAGGCTTGTCTCGAATTCACAGTGATCTGCCTGCCTCTGTCCTGGAACTCACAGAGATCCTCCTACTTCTGCCTCTTGAATGCTAGAATTAAAGGTCTGGGCTGCTGCCATCACTGCTGCAGCTTTTCCCACTCCCACTGGCTTCATTTTTCATCTATATAATCTATAACTAAAGATCTGTAACCATTACCCACTTCAAATTCACTTTCTTTTTTAGCTGTGGGGCTCTCAAACTAGCTTAATCCCAAATCACAGCAAGACAAGCATTTTCCTGCCGGGTGCGCAGGTTCAGGCTGCTGTAGAGGCTGAGGTGGAGGATCAATCCATCCAGTCCTGAGAGTTTAGGAGCAGCCTAGATAGTACAGCAAAGCCCTGCGGGGTGGGGGAGTACACTCACACATATGACCTAAATAAAGGGTTTTTAAAACAACACTTAACCTAATTAAAGCACAACTCATGATACTAGCATATTTTCTAGGTGTTCTATTTGATTTCACTAAGAAATCCTGGTTAAGAGATGAAAATGAAGCCGGGCATGGTGGCGCACGCCTGTAATTTCAGCACTCGGGAGGCAGAGGCAGGCGGATCTCTGTGAGTTCGAGGCCAGCCTGGTCTACAAAGTGAGTCCAGGACAGCCTAAGGCTACACAGAGAAACCCTGTCTCAAAAAACAAAACAAACAAACAAACAAAAGATGAAAATGAAAAATATATCCGTATACACTTTTTTTTGAAAAGTTAAAATTTTCTTTTCTTTCTTTCTTTTTTTTATTCCTGCTGCCACTGCCACAATTTATAGGGCAATATACCTGATATAATGAAAAGAAAAAGACAAAGTTGAGTGTGGTGGCACATGCCTTTAATCCCAGCACAGAAAGACCCTGTCTTGAAAAACAAACAAACAAAGGAATGTTCATCTAATGGACACTGCATTGCATTAGTCAACACTGCACTTTTTGCAAACTGTGGCTATGACATCCTGAACAGAAGGGTTTTCTGTTTAAGCTGCAGTCACTTCTCTGACTTTGGATCCTTTTCTGACTATGGTTCCTTCTGTGGCAGATGTAAGTGTGCCCCCCTCTTTATTATTATTTTTTATTATTTTATTATTTTATGGTTTTTAAAGACAGGGTTTCTCTGTGTAGCCTTGGCTGTCCTGGACTCGCTTTGTAGACCAGGCTGGCCTCCAACTCACAGCGATCCACCTGCCTCTGCCTCCCGACCCATTTCTCAAAATGTTCTCTTCAGCTCTCATCTGTGGTTTCAGAGCTCAGAGCACAATAAGCAGCTTTCTCAGCTCTTCTGGTTCCTTTGGGTCCTAGCTCTCCCTTTGAGACCAGACTTGCCTCTTCCAACTCGAATTCGATTCATACACGCTTCTTTTTTCCTTCAAGACTGGGTTCCTCTGTGTAGTTCTGGCTGTCCTGGAACTTGCTCAGTTGACCACGATGGGCCTCAAACTCAGGGATCTTCCTGCCTCTGCCTTCAAGTGCTGGGACTAAAGGTGTAAGCCACCGTGCCTGCTCCTTTTTATTTTTTATTTTTTTAAGAAAAACAAAAAAACTAGGCAGGTGTGATGGTGCACACACCTTTAATCCCAGTGCTCGGAGGCAGGAGCAGGCAGATCTCTGTGAGTTCAAGGCCAGCCTGGTCTACAAAGTGAACCAAAAAGAAAAAAGAAAGAAAGATCTGAGCCCAGGGGTCCTGCTCAAACTATGGCACCAGCCAAGGACAATATGTGCAGTAAACTTAGAACCCCTACACAGATCTAGCTAATGGACAGGACATTCTCCACAATTGAGTGGAGAGTGGGGACTGACTTTCACACATACTCTGGTGCCTCATATTTGACCAGGTCCCCTGATGGGGAGACCTGGTGGCACTCAGAGGAAGGATAGTAGGCTACCAAGAAGAGACTTGATACCCTATGAGCATATACAGTGGGAGGAGGTCCCCCTCAGTCACAGTCATAGGGGAGGGGAGTAAAGGGAAAATGGGAGGGAGGGAGGAATGGGAGGATACAAGGGATGGGATAACAATTTAGATGTAATATGAATAAATTAATAAAATATATTTTTAAAAAAGAAAGAAAGAAAAACAAATACTGGTGGAAAGTCACTAAATGACTTTGATGAGCAGCCGTTAGGTTGTCAGTAATAATTTGAAATAGAGTGGACAGAGGTTTTCACAGCGGTCCCTCCTGTGTTACCCAGGAAACCATCCCTCTATATCCCAGGCTTGTCCTTTTGCCTAGAGTCCATCATCTCCTTTCCCTTGCTCATGCTGAACTTTGGAGTCAGTGCCTTGGCCGAGTGAGGAGCCTCGGCTCAGGGACACCATTGCCATGTCTTGGCACATTGGTGGACGCAGGTTGTTGACAATTCTCCTGCAGAGCCTGCAGAGCCCCTTCTGCAGCCCACAGGGAGGAGGTCCCAAACTCAGTCCCTGCCTGGTTTCTCCTTAGCTGGGTACTAACGGGCAAGCGAAATCCAGGGCATCGTCAGCAGTCGTTGTTATCATTCAGTTCTTTTGGGCAACCACCGCAGTACCAGACCTGTATTGCTCCGAAGGACTTAGAAGCTTCCTTTGCCAATGCACCTTGTGGGGAGAAAATACCGTTGGCACTTGGATTTTTATGGCTCTGAGAATATATTACCCTCCCCATGCAGGGTATCTTTTTGTTTTGTTTTGTTTTGTTTTGTTTGAGACAGGGTTTCTCTGTGTAGCCCTGGCTGTCCTAGACTCACTTTGTAGACCAGGCTGGCCTCGAACTCACAGCGATCCGCCTGCCTCGGCCTTCCAAGTGCTGAGATTAAAGGCAAGCATGCCCACACTCAGGTCAGGGTATCTTAATTCACACAGTTGAACCATTAACATTTGCAGGCATAGGCTATTGGAAGACTTTTCTCATTCACCTTATCGTATGTCCTCTGGGCCTTGCTCAACCAGAATGGGCCCTCACATTTTACAGCTATGTTTGACCCTTGCTTCCTGTGTGTACTGATTTTTCACTCCTTGAGATGTTCTTGGATGTATTGCAGATGCTCTTTCCTTCTTTAAGCTGGAGGAAAATTTTTTTAGAGGTTAAAAGAAAAGTAACAAGGGGCCAGGTGGTGGTGGCCCACGCCTTTAATCGCAGCACTTGGGAGGCAGAGGCAGGTGGATCGTTGTGAGTTCGAGGCCAGCCTGGTCTACAAAGTGACTCCAGGACAGCCAAGGCTAACAGAGATACCCTGTCTCGGAAAACCACAAAAAAAAAAAAAAAAAAAAAGAAAGAAAAGAAAAGAAAAGTGACATGGTAGGCAGTCTGTAAATCTTGGCAGCTGCCCAGAGGAGGAAGATGAAGAAGAGGAAAAGAGAAATCCATCCTGTTTGTAAGCAGCCATGTTGTCGAGTGGTGACAGAGAAGAAAAGGGAAAAGCCATATTTGTCTGAGTCCTGACTCGGATCTTGACAGAGCCACATGGCTGTGTCGTTTCAGATACTTTTCTTTGTTTTCCAAAGATTGGCTCCTTAAGAGTAAATGTGTGAATGTGTCCATGTGTGGGTGGTGCTCACAGAAGCCAGAAGCAACGGGGTCTCCTGGAAATGATGTTACAGGCCATTGTGAGCCACCCACCCAACGTGGGTTCCGGGGACAGAACTCCGACGTGGGTCCTCTGGAAGATGTGCACATGAATAACAAAGTGACAAGGGACTTTATTCAGAACCAACGAGATGTACATATACCAGCAAGGATGAGTTCATTAGTAAGAGACAAGGCATAGGTGGATTTGTCTTGACTGTCTAACAAGGCTTGTATTATGTAAGCCTTTCTTCTCTGTGCATATCTTTCTCATGATGCATCTGATTTCAGCCATATGTACACCTGATGATGTCTGTGCATAAGATGGCAAAGAGGAGGTTCTCCCTAAACATTCACACAGAGGACCCAGTTTGCCTTGCTGCACATTTACCTCAAACCAGTTGAGGACTAAACCCAGGGCTTGTGCATGACAGGCAAGCACTCTACAACTAAGCTTTGTCCTCAGCACTCTTCTTTGTGGTTCCCTCCCTCCCTTCTTTTCTTGTCTCTTTCTTCTTCATTTGTTTTTGTTGTTGTTTGTTTTTTGGCAGAGCATCTCTGTGTAGCCCTGGATAGTCCAGAACACCTTGCCCCCCAACCCCCACCCCACCTCCCTCCCCATCTCTCCCTCCTTCCTTCCTTCCCTGTCTCTGGCGGGTAGTTTTGCGACAGAGTTTCACTATGTAGCCCTGGCTGCCCTGGAACTCACTTTATAGACTACACTGGCCTTGAACTCAGATATCCACCTACCTCTGCCTCCTGAGAGCTGGGATAAAAAGCGTGCGCCACCACCACCTGGGCAGGAACTTCTACTTGAACTCATAGTAATTCTCTCGCTTATGCCTCCTGAATGCTGGGAGCATAAATTTAGAGGTTTTTTTTTTTTTTTTTACTTTTGTTGCTGTTTGTTTGAGGTAATGTCTCATGTAGATCAGGCTGGCTTTGAATTTGCTATGTACCTGAGGATGATCCTTCTGTCTCTACCTCAGAAGGGCTAGAATTGAGGCGTATTACCTGGCCATTACATTTTCTCCACACATTCTACTCTCTTGTATTTTTGGTTGTGAGCCCAGCCTTTAACACGGAGCCATGTCTCCAGCCCTAGTCACACATTCTTTACCAGGTCTGTCTTGTTATTCTCTTCTTTAGCTCAGAGGCTTTGGGACCTGTGCTTGATGCTCAATTCTTCAGGGGCAGGAGCTGGGTTCTGTGACCTGTGCTTGATGCTCAATTCTTCAGGGGCAGGAGCTGGGTTCTGTGACCTGTGCTTGATGCTCAATTCTTCAGGGGCAGGAGCTGGGTTCTGTTCAGTGTGCCACTTGGCCCCTCCAGCACATGAAGTCACTGCCTAAGAGGCTCCTCCAGGGCAACAAAGGAGCCTCGGTCCAGCTGGGCCTAGTGGGGAGAACTCCTGTGGTTCCAGCTACCAGGGGCTAAGGTGGGAAGCTTGCCTGAGCATAGGAGCTGGGGACCAGCCATAGTAACACAGGAAGGCCTGACTCCTCTATTTTAAAAAGATTAAAGGTCACAGAGGAGTGGGTTGAGGGTCCTGGAGAGAAACAAAGGGTTATGCGTTGTCTCCAGGGTCTCAGGAACTCCTAGGGAGGTGGGATTTTTAAGGCTTCAAGATAAAATCTACCAGAGACTTTGTTCTGGGTGAGAAATATGAGGACCAGAAGCAATTGCTGTGGAAGATTACTGAGACCATATACAGAATGAAAAGCTAAGTGTTTTGTGGCTTTCCTTCTCTCTCTTTTTTTTTTTTTTCCATTTATTTTTTGACAATGGTATCATGTAGTCCAGGCTTGTCTCCAACTTGATATGTAATCACAGAAACTGCCCTGATCTGCTGCCAATCTTCTGGCCTCTGCCTCCTGAATGCCAGGATTACAAATGGGTGCTATAACCTGGCTCCAAATTTTAATTCACATGGTGCTAAGCATGGAACCCAGGTCCTTGTATATGCTATCACTCAACCACACATTCAGGTGAACAATCCCTGGCTTACATTGGCAAATTCAAAGCAGCTTGTATAGAAAATCTGAGTGTTCCCCCCACCCACCCCACACCCCAGGGTTTCTCTGTGTAGCCTTGACTGTCCTGGACTCATAACGATCCGCCTGCCTCTGCCTCCCTGAGTGCTGGGATTAAAGGTGTGCACCCCACCCTCCCCCGACCCCCTGGGTTTCATCTTAGTGTTCTTAATAAAAAGAAATGTGTCCAAGGCCATAAATAGAACAATTATTCTGATTTGAGCTTTACGCATGGTGCAAATGTGTGGACAATTCTCCACAAAGCATGTACAGGAAGTGTGTGCTAGTTAAAATACAAGGCCAGGAGATGGCTTGTTGGATAAGATACTGGCTATACAAGCCCAAAGAACTGAGTTTGATCCTTAGGACCTATGCAGTGGCGTCTGGGCACCTCTACAAGAGACCGAGAGGCTGGAGGATCCGTCCAGAAGCTCAGGAGAGCCAGCCCTGCTGTACAAAGTGTAGCAGCAGAAACAGAGACTGTGCCTCCAACAAGGCGGGGCTGGGGAGACGGCTGTGGTAGCCAGTGATCTGTTCCTGTGAAGTGACGTCATGAGATGGCAACTCTATAAGAGAAGAGGCATGGAGCTGTTGCTGGCTTACAGTTTCAGAGGTTCAGTCCATTTTCATGATGGGGGGGGGGCGCGGGGAGAAACATGGCCTCATGCAGGCAGGCATGGTGCTGGCCAGATAGCTGAGAGTTCTATATCAGGATCTGTAGGCAGCAGGAAGAGAGCGCCACTGGGCCTGGCTAGTGACACACGTCCTCCAGCAAGGCCGAACCTCCTACTCCCTCCCAAGTAGTGCCACACCCTGATGACTAAGTATTGAAACATATGGACCTATGGGGGCCACTCTGCTTCAAACCACCACAGTGGCTCAGTAGTTCCGGTAGTTGCTGCTCTTCCAGATTCCCAACACCCACACGGCAGCTCACAATTGTAACTCCAGAACCTGGTGTGATGGTGCACACCTGGAATTCCAATATTGAGAGGTTGAGGCAGGAAGAGCAGGACTGCTATGAGTTCCGGACCAGCTTGCGCGATCTGATGCATACTACCTCAAACAAACCAGCAAGCTGGGGATAGGGTCAGAAGCAGAGTGCTCGCCTAGTGTGTGTGAGGCCTGCCCTACCTTCAAGCCCAATACACTATTTATTTTTACATACTAATTTATTTATTTTGATTTTTTTTAGAGTCAGGGTTTCTCTGTGTGGCCCCTGGCTATCCTGAAACTGCCTTTGTAGACCAGGCTGGCCTGGAACTCACAGAGATCCACCTGCCTCTGTTTCCTGAGTCCTGGGATTAAAAGCATGTGCCACCACCAATCAGCTAGATTCACAATTTTTTCTTTGTTTTGTTTTTGTTTTTGTTTTTCAAGACAGGGTTTCTCTGTATAATAGCCCTGGATGTCCTGGAACCCTTTGTAGATCAGACTGGCCTTAAACACAGAGATCCACCTGCCTCTGCCTCCACTGGGCCTAGATATTTTAACAATGGGATATTCTGGTGGAACATGCCTGTTATCTTGGCACTTCAGGCAGGAAGTGCAGTATTTCAGTTACCCTTTCCCGAACTAGCTAGCCTCAGATATACAAGATCCTGTCTCAAAACAAAATGAAACAAAAAGCCAAAACAAACAACAGCCAGCCAGAGGTGGGTATGTAGCTCCATGTTAGAAGCCTTGCCCACCCTGTGGGCACCTCTGGGTTTGATCCCTGGAACTTAACAATTAGAGCTGTGTAACCCCTTTTTTATTCTTTTCTTTTAATGAAATCACTATTTGGTCTCAGATTTTCATTTCAAATTACACACTAATAATGAGTGTGTATGTGTGTTGTTTTTTTTAATTTTGTTTTTGCTTGCTCACGGGTGCATTTAGTTACCCTTTATTTGGATATAAGGCATCAGAGCGTGCTGAAAGTGTCACTTGCTAGTGAGATAAACATCAGTTATTGTCACCCTGTCCTCTAGATGGTGTGGCAGATTTTGTGAAGGGGCAGGCCTGTGAAGGATATTTTAATTGGCTGTCTACATTGTGTGGACTCATTAGATAGTTGTCAACCTCTCCTTCAGCTCCTGATGGACGGGCTGGCTGTGGGAAAGAGATTAGTGAGGGGAGAGCCTGTGGGGCTGCAGACACAAGCCTCCACAGCCAGCCAAGGGAGCCAGACATGGAGGCAGTGGGGCTGGAGACAAAGGACCCAGAGCTGGGAAAGCAAAAGGGACCGGGCACAGTAGAGAACACCGGAAGAGCAAGGACGTGGGGTGGACGAAATGTTGGAAACTCTCGCAGGAATCAAAGCCCAGGGCTGGGAATAGCTCAGTTGGTAGAGCGCTTGCCCAGAGTGCACCAAACCCTGCGTGGAATCTCAGAAAAAACCAGGTGTGGTGGCTGGAAGGTGGGGAGTTCAAGATCGCCCTCCGCTATCTAGCGAGTTCAAGACGAGCCCGGGCCACAGGGCCACCTGTCTCAAAGAGGAGTGGGAAGGGAGGGACGAGAGATCAGAAGCCATAGAAGCAGATGGTCAGGGAGGGCTGCCTAGCGGGAAAGCAAAGGTGAAGGGGTGCCTGACAGGAGGTGACGCTGGAGAATGAGAGAACAGGCAAGAGCCTGGAGGGAACTTTCCCACTATGAGAGAGCAGCATGCTGGGAGTCCTAGTGTTGAGCTGCCTGAAGGGAGAGCTGTGCAGGAACCGGTGGGAAGGTGACTCAACACTACCTCACAGCAGGGTGGGGACTGTCAGGGAAGGAGGCTAGGATCACACGCACAGGAACAAAGGAGCTTCAATGCCAAACAAGAACTTAGGGCTGAGGAGGAGGCTCAGTGTGGAAGCATCCGCTCCCGTCCAGGAGACACTGGAACCCACCTCAGCACAGAAGCTACAGAAACGCCCAGCGGTGGTGTGTTGGCATACTTTTGTTTTTTTGGTTGGTTTGGTTTTTCGGGACAGGGTCTCTCTATGTAGCCTTAGCTGTCCTGGACTTGCTTTGTAGACCAGGCTGGCCTCGAACTGACAACAATCCTCCTGTCTCTGCCTCCCAAGTACTGGGATTAAAGGCATGTGCCACTACGCACAGCTTGGCATACTTTTAAAATTTATTTATTTATTTATTTATTTTTGGTTTTTCGAAACAGGGTTTCTCTGTGTAGCCTGGGCTATTCTGAACTCGTAAGACCAGGCTGGCTTTGAATTCACAGTGATCCACCTGTCTCTGCCTCCCTAGTGCTGGGATTAAAGGCGTGTGCCACCACGCCCAGCATGTTGGCATACTTTTAAAATCTATTTTTATTTTAGGTTCCTTATATCTCTTTCTCCCTTTTCCACCCCAGTCCCTTCCAACTCCCCAACACCAGGAGGTGTTAGTGGGGTTAGTGGGGAGAAGGGGTGTAGTTTTCCTTAGCTATTTCCTGCTGTGTGGGGTCATGCGGTTCCTTGGGGAAGTCCAATCTTCCTGTCAGGATTTCTCCAACTTCTTCTCATCAAACTGTATCAACAGCAACCAGGAGCAGTGGTCATCCATCTTGCATAAGAGTTGGGACCTGGGGGGAGTTGGAAGACAGTCTGGGCTATTGAAAACTTGTCTCAGAACAGAACAAAAATTCCAATGGGAAAATAAGGCTGGGCATATTGGCTCCCACCTGTAATCCCAGGCAGATCTCTGAGTTTGAGACTGACCTGGTCTACAAAGCAAGTCCAGGACAGCCAGGCTATTACATAGAGAAATTCTGTCTGGATAAACAAAACGACAAAACAAAACAGAACAACAAACAAACAAAAAGAAACTGATAGGAAAATAAAACTGACAAACAGAAGTCATCCAATATACTAAAAAGAAAAAGAAACAAACAGAGAGCAGTCCAGAGAGAGAGCTCAGTGGGTAGAGGCCAAGCCAGAGGACATGAATTTGATCCCTGGGGCCCACATAGTGGAAGGGAGGAACTGACTCTCCCCACATTGTTACCTGACCTCCACAACTGCACTGTGGCAGGAGTCCCTCCCCCAAAGAATAAATAAATAAATAATAAATGTAATAAAGTGTAAAAAATGGTGAATGGACTCCAAATATCCATCTATAAGGAAATAAATCAATTCAACACCTAAACTAACTGTACTGTAATACTGTAAAGATAAGACAGATAAGCTCACACACTGAGTGGTAAATCACCACATTAAACGATACCGTAGCACTCAGCACGGTGGCACACACCTGTAATCCCATTACTCAGGAGGCAGAGGTATGTGAGTCTCTGTGAGTTCGAGGCCAGCCTATTTTTATTTTGGTTTTTTTTTTTTTTTTTTTTTTTTCTGGTATTTTGAGACAAGGTTTTTCTGTGTAGCCTTGCCTGTCCTAGACTCTCTTTGTAGACCAGGCTGGCCTTGAACTCACAGCGATCCGCCTGCCTCAGCCTCCCGAGTGCTGGGATTAAAGGGGTGTGCCACCACTGCCTCGTGAGGCCAGCCTGGTTTACAAATCGAGTTCAAGATAGTCAAGGCTACACAGAGAAAATCTATTCCTCCTCCCTCCCTGCCCATCCCCCTCCCTCCCCAAAAAGGTGTCATAGCTGGGTGAGATGATGAATGCCTGTAATCACAGACAAGGGGATCGGAAGGTCAAGGCTAGCCTCAGCTACATACTGACTTTGAGCCCAGCCGAGAATATATGAGATTCTATCTCATAAAATAAAAGAAAGCAGAGAACAAATAATAATAAAGAAGAGAAACCATATACCTAAAATATTGGCGCACACTTATAATCCCAGTGTGTAGGAGGCTGAGGCAGGATAATCATGAGTTTAAGGGTACTCCTGGGCTACCAGAGAACTCAGTGAGCCCCTATCTCAAAGTGAAAACTAAAGAAAGACCTGGGACACAGCTGAGAAGGAGAGCACTTGGCTCAAATGCAAGGGCCCTAAGTTTCAACTTCTAGGACCACAGAACAAAATCAAAACCAAAACAGTGGTATAATTCCTTTTTGTTGTTGTTAGTTTTTAGTTTATTTATTTATTTATTTTAAAGATTTATTTATGGCACACACCTTCAATCCCAGCACTCAGGAGACAGAGGTAGGCGGATCACTGTAAGTTCGAGGCCAGCCTGGTCTACAAAGCGAGTCCAGGACAGCCAAGGCTACACAGAGAAACCTTGTGTCAAAAAAAACAAGTATTTATTATGTATACAGTATTTTGCCCCCAAGTGTGCCTGCACGCATGCCAGAAAAGGGCACCAGATCTCATTATAGATGGTTGTGAGCCACCATGTGGTTGCTGGAAATTGAACTCAGGACCTCTGGAAGAGCAGATAGTACTTGTAACCTCTGAGCCATCTCTCCAGGCCAGTTTTTTCCTTTTTAAATGTGCATTAGCACTGTGTATGGTGTGTAGCACATGTGTTCCTGGTACCCATGGGGTCTAGAAAAGAGTGTCATATACCCTGGTTGTGAACCACCATGTGTTGGAAACCTAACCATGGTCCTCTCTGCTCTTAATGGCTGAGCCATCTCTAAGTTTTGAACTTTTTCTTTTTGTTTTTTTGAGACAGGATATCTCTGTGTAATAGCCCTGGCTGTCCTGTTCTCACTTTGTAGACTAGACTGAACTCGAACTCACAATGATCCACCTGTCTTTGCCTCCTAAGTGCTGGGATAAAAGGTATGTGCCATCACCACCCAGCAGCTTTGAGCTTTTCCAAACCTACTTTATTTGGTATTTTAATGCTTATAGCTCCCTTCCAACCCACCCACCCTAGATAGGAGAGAAAAGTGGTTAATGAGAGCAGGAGAAGTAGATCTTTTTAGACCAGTTCCTGGAAGCAAACCAGCAATTCAGCAAAGGTGACTGCAGCCTTAGCAGCCGGAATCCGGAGCAACAGCCAGAACCCCTGGAGTGTTTCTCTCTAAAGCAGAGAGATGAACAGCCAAACAACAGGAAACCATGCCAAGACCAAAAAGCCAAAACCTCTTGTTTTGGGGCTCATATATATACATATATCTCCTCTCAAAACCATGCTCCCGCAAGATGCAGTTTCTCTCACAAGTCTGTTTCCAGAAGATAAACACTGCACGCCCTCACACAACTCTTGTTTCACATCCCACACTTGGGATCAAAACAAAAACATGTTTACATCTACTGCACATCTCTCTATGCCTAGAATTGAAGTTGTGATGAATGATGTCCTTCTCAGAGTGATGGAATGAATTGAGGAGCGAACACTAGGCTACTGTCTGGGTGATGGGCTGGCCTGGGGCAAAGAGAGGCCAGGAAAAGGCCAACTCCAAATTTCCAAGGAGGGAAGGAAGGCCTTCCATAAGAGATGGAAATGAGAGTGTGCTCAGGCTGAGCTCGGCAAGGAATAAGATACCTGTGCTGCTGAAGGGACCATATGCAAGGCTTCTCTGGGGCTTCCCTCAGTTTCTTGTGCTTAGAGATGGAAGATGTCTCACTAAGTACCCAGGCTGCATTTCCAACTTGGGATCCTCCTACATCAAGCAGCCTCAGCAGTACCGAGACCACAGAGCGTGCCACCCTTGCTAGCCTCAACAAGAGTCTTGAGATATAATCTCCTCTCTGTCTCTTCAGGCTGGCTAGCTTTCCAGGCCACAGGAAAATGAAGGTCGCTAGCCAGGCCACGGAGTCAGTTACTAGAAAGGTCAAATGACATCTGAGTTAGCATGCCTTTGGGTGCAGGAATTGATGGCTTGACTCTGTGTTGGATGCACTCTGGTTCTGGTTAATTCTGTTAATACCAGCTTCTTAGAGTAGGCAGGGATCAGAGATTGAAACAAGGACCTGTTTTTAGCCTAGGCTGACCTAAAACTCACAGTAATCCTCCTGCCTCAGTCTCCCGAATCCTGGGATTACAGGCATGCTGGGCTCCCATCATTTTCCCTCACAGACCTTTCCTGACACCATTTGGCTGCATTTTCTTCATTCCTCCTGTGTCCATTTTCTTGCAGTCTAGCCTTTTCCCTTGTGAGCTACCATTTGTCCCGGTGTCTGGGTTTGTATGTCCACGCAGCAGACCATAAGCACCCCCCGAGCAGGGGTGGATGTGTTTCTATCAGTCAGCCCCATGACATCGCCACTCAGCTAGCTAGTCCATTCTACACTGGGATCCCCTCTATCTGTCCCAACCTTGGCTGTACCGTACTTGGTATTCCTGGGTGGGGTTGGCCAGATGAATGCTGCTGCTGGTGCTCCCTGTGACTCACCATCTGCTTGGATCTCAGTGGGTGGGTGATACAAACAACAAACCCTAGGGCCTTTGCTGATCTAGAGGGGAAGGAGGGGGCAGGTGACTTGTCAGGCCAGGGACCAGGTAAGGGATGTGTCCAAGAAGGATGGCCAGCCCCCTCTGTCTCCTCCTGCTACCCTGGGAAATCCACCTGAAATGCCTGTTCCCATTGAAGGTTACCTAGAAAAGGGGCTCACCAAACTGCTAAGGTGTATGACTGGCTGGTGCCCGGTGTCTCCTTCAGGGCTTCTGGCCCCACATCGAGGGAACAAGGCGGGCAGCAGGTGTCTGCCCCCAAGCCGCTGGGGTACAGGCAGCATCTCCCACCATGGCCTGTGTGGGAGTTAGTCTGGGGGCTCTGATGCCTCACAGGGTGGACCGGAAGAAGGGATGGGTGTTTCAGAAGGAACAAAGGGACAGAGCGTGAAAGAGTGCATCAAAAGGCCCTGAGATTAAATCCCTCTGGGAACTGAAGTCCTGGCTCTAGGTAAATGGGGTGCCGCCCTCATCTGGATGCAGATGGAGGTACCCCTGTATTCCCCACCCCCCTACCCTGCCTGGTGGGCATTTGCTGCTTTTCTTTGGTAGAATGGGAAAGTACTTTGCATATATAACACGTCAAAGCGGGGCTGCGGATGTAGCCCATCTTCAGTGTCCTCCAGTGCAGAAGCTGCCCGGAGTGTGATTATTGCCCAGTGTAAATCAGGTGTCATGGTGCACACCTGTGACCCCAGCACTCTGAAGGTAGAGGCAGGAAGATTGGAAGTTCAGAGGAATCCTCAGACAGACAGACAGATCAACCCAGCAGCAAGATGGGAGGCCAAGCAAGCAAAAGAAAGTGTGATCTTCCCACTGCTACGCCCCCCCTTTTTTTTCTTGAGACAGGGTTTCTCTGTGTACCCTTGGCTGTCCTGGACTCACTTTGTACATCAGGCTGGCCTCGAACTCACAGCGATCCACCTGCCTCTGCCTCCTGAGTGCTGGGATTAAAGGCATGCGCCACCACCACCCGGCTGCCACCCCTTTCTTAGCTGCCTGAAGGTGCAGCCCACAGTCAGGGTGGGTCCTCAGACTACAATCAAGGCAATCAGCACAGTTCTTTGTGTCATTCTAATTTGTGGCAAGTTGACATTCCAATCAGCCATAATATTCAGCCCAGAATATATAAGATCCTGTAAATCCTGTCTCAACACTGAATACACCAACCAATCTAAAATCTTCAAATCATATCATTTGAGGCTCAGGGGTGCAGTGCTTAGCATACCCAAGGCTCTGGGTTTCATCCCCAATGCTAAACAAACAAACAAGGAATCCCAGCGGTATTGGATCCGAAGGGACTGAAATAAGGTCACTTTTAAAGAAATATTCATTTCTCTCAGAAAGCCCTGACAACTGGGAAAGCAAAATGTAAACCACACAGCAGGGAAGCAAAAGCACCTAGCCTTTGGGTCAAAGGTCACAGAGGGCCGAGGACAAGGCCACACAGGGAGGGAGGCAGCTGCCTCAAAGCCTTCCTGGATGACATTCTGGCTCTCAGCCCTCACAGTCCCTGTGGCTGGTGCCGTTCCCTCTGCTGGTTCACCAGTGACATCAGATTACCCTTCTTGCTGGCAATGTGGTGGCCTGACATTAACAAACTAACTAACAGAACTAACGAACAGGCAGGGTGTGGAGGGCAGCATGGCCGCCTGGCCCGGTTGGCCATTGACTAGCCATTCTGCATCCTTTCAGACCTCAGTTTATTCCTTTGTTCTGAGGCCACAACAGTTGTTTTTTTTATTTTAAAATTCTTTCCAAGACAGGATTTCTCTGAGTAGCCTTGGCTGTCCTGGCTTCGCTTTGTAGGCCACAGAGATTCTCCTGCCTCTGCCTCCCAGTATGAGGATTATAGGAGTATGTCACCACACCCAGCTCAGCAATGAATTATCTGGGGAGAAGGGGAGCCCTTCCTTGCCCCAGAATAAAAGATGAATACCAGATGATCTTTGATGAAACAGATGATGCTGGTTTCTTTATTTCATGTGAAACAGGGGCTTATAAAACTAGGGTAGGGCTGGAGAGATGGCTCAGAGGTTAGGAGCACCGATGGCTCTTCCAAAGGTCATGGGTTCAATTCCCAGCAACCACATGTTGGTTCACAACCATCTATAACGAGATTTGTATACATAATAAATAAATACATCTTAAAAAAAAAAAAAAAAAAAAAAAAACTAGGGCAAACTAAGCACCTTCATTTCTTTTTGATTCCTTGCTGCATTCAAGACCGGTACCTGAGCTGGGTGCAGAGGCACATACCTATAATCCCAGCAGTCTGGGAGGCAGAGGCTGGCGGATCTCTGTGAGTTCAAGGCCAGCCTGGTCTACAAAGCAGAGTCCAGGACAGCCAAGGCTAAACAAAGAAACCTTGTCTCAAAAATAAATAAATAAATAAATAAATAAAATCCTTAAAGAATTTTGGTTTTGGTATGGGCAGACTTCCCACAGGCTCAGAAACAAAACCTAACCAATGTTCTGATGCTCATATTGGCAGGAACATGGGTAGTATGTCCGGCTGCTCCAGAGGCAGTGGCAGCAGGATCACTTGGTATAGAGGAATGTTAATTCAGAACATGGCTGCTCTGGCAAGAGATCACATCCAAAGCCCGAGGTCTGTGGGATCCAGCTAGAATACGAACATGTCTTTAAAGCAGGAGAGAGAAAAACAGACCTGAGTTCAAGGACAGCCTAGAATAGAGCAAGTATCAGGTAAAGGAAAGCTTAGATCCAGACATGGTGGCACATGCCTTGAATCCCAAACAAAGGTAAAGTTAGTTTGTAGAAGGAAGCACCCATGCAGAAAAGGTGACCAAGCAGAGAAGGTTTGACAGAAAAGGCTACACCCAGAGGAAAGGGAAGCTACATACGAGGCAGCTCTACAGAGAGGAGGCAGTTTTACTAAGACAGTGATAAGAGAGATGGGTTGCAGAGAGAAAACTCAGGTGAGAACAGAACGAGCCAGAATATAAGAAGCCAGAAGATTAATGTTAGGATTCTGCTTCAGTCTGCCCACCTGTGATGTCTTTGCCTAGCTGCTACGGGGGTGGGGGGACACTGGGGGGTTAGGGGTGGCCCTGCCCAGGGCTATACAAAAGGACAGTCCTACCTTGCCCTGCCCCCCTTACTCTACTCTTCTTCTCACTCTTCCTGTCTCAGTCTCCCCCTCCCTGGGGTATCTTACCCCCTTTTCTCCCCCCCCCCCCATGCTCATTTAATAAAATCCCCTATAACATAATATCTGGCATCTGGCACCTTATTATCTTATTGCCTTATTTCTTATATTAAACATAAAATTGGTGCAAGCGACTCAGATATGAAGCTGAGAGGTCCATTCCGTTGTCTAAATTCTTTTCTCTAAGTCTTGTTCTCCCACTTCCCACGCTTGCTAGGAGGCACCTGTGAGGAAGCCTTCCTGGCCAGCTCTTCTGCCATTCTAAGCTGAGGTAAATTTCCGCTACTCTAAGTTGAGGTAAATTTCTACTTCTCTGATGTCTCCCTGGCCCGGGGACACAGTCACCTACCTAGTGCACTAGGAATTCCCATGTTCAAGCCTTTCCTGGGGTAAAATGGAAAGAAGTTCCCCATGCTTAAACCTTTTCTTTGCTCTCCCAAAAATTAGAGCAGATTGCTGAGTTAGTTTGAGGTCAAGCAGAGCAAATTCTGGACTGAGACAGAAGAGTTTAAGCCAGAACAGCTGAGTTGAACCAGCCAGCCCAGAGCTCAGAAAGAACAAGTAAGGGTGAGCTTATTAAGCAGGAAGTCTCAGCTGGGTGGTGCTGCAGTGGCGGCAGCGGTAGTGGCACTCACCTTTAATACCAGCACTCAGGAGGCAGAGGCAGGCAGGTTGCTGTGAGTTTGAGGCCAGCCTGGTCTACAAAGGGAGTCTAGGACAAGCCAAGGTACACAGAAAGACCTTATCTCGAAAAACTGTGGGGGAAAAAAAAAAGCAGTAAGTCTCAGAGGCTGAAAACATTCTAGGCCTAGGTTAGATTGTATAAAGGCTAGAAGCTTCCAGGCGTAGGCATAGGTTAGCAGATGGAGGCAGTAAGCCTCCCACACAACAACTGAGCCAGGAGAATAAAAGAGTCTTTTACATCTTGATCCCAGGGGTTTGGGGCTCTGAGCAACATAACAAAACCTTCTCACAATTAAAGAAAAAAGAATATTGGTCATATCTTCTGTATGTGTGTGTGTGTGCACGCTCCTGTTTGAGCACATATTTGAGCACGTGGGTAGGCACACATGAATGTGTATGCACCATATGTGGAGGCCAAAGGTTGCTAAGGAGTGTTTTCCTCAATCCCTATGTCCTTTAGCTTTTGAAATAAGGTTTCTTACTGAACCTGGAGCTTACAGATTTGCCTAGACTGGCCAGCTAGTAAGTTCCAGAAGCTCACCTGTCTGCCTCCTCAGGAAGGAGTACAGGAGGGCCTAGTGTTGTTTTGTTTTGAACATGGGTGCTGGGGATCTGAACTCAGGCCCTTATGCTTGTGTGGCAAGCCCTTATGGACAGAGCCATTTCCCTAGCTCCTTACTTTGCCTTTTGAGATAGGTTATCTCATGGTCCAGACAGTGGCCTTGAACCTCTGACCCTCTCTCTGTATTGCCTGGTTTTGTGTGTCAACTTGACCAGAGTCACCAGAGGGAGCCTCAGCTGAGGAAATACCTCCAGCTGTCAGGCATTTTCTCAATTATTGATCAATTCTGGGAGGGCCCAGCCCATTGTGGATAGTACCACCCCTGGGCTGCTGGTCCTGGGTTCTATAAGAAGGCAGGCTGAGCAAGCCAATAAGCAGCACCCTCCATGGCATCTGCTCCTGCCTCCAGGTTCCAGACCTGTTTGAGTTCCTGTCCAGACTTCCTCCACCGATGGATCATGATCTGGAAGTGTGAGCCAAATAAACCCTTTCTTACCCAACTTGCTTTTTGGTCATGGTGTTTCCTCGAAGCAATAAAATTTTGACTAAGACACCCTCCTGCCAAGTGTGGTGGCCCACACCTTTAATCTTGGCAAAGGCAGGTGAGTTGCTGAGTTCGAGGCCAGCCTGGTCCAGGGAGAGATTCCAGGACAGCCAGAGCTACACAAAGAAACTGTGTTTCCAGAAAACCAAAAAGAAAAACCTACTTTTACTTCTCAAGTAGTGTTGGGGTTACTTAACCACTGCAGGCCAGCAGCTACTGTTGCTGCTTTTAAAATTAAGGTGTCTCATTTCGAAGTTCAGACTGGCCTGGAATTCTCTATGTACCCCAAGCTGGCCTTGGTCCCACAGCAACTGTGCTACCTCTGATGTGCAAGAGCTGGGATTACAGGTGTGTGCCATCTGGCCTAAATGTTTTGCTGTTTCTGGTAGAGTGCTGGGGGCAGGGATCCACGTCAGTGGTAGAGTACTTGCCTATGACGGGAGAAGACCTGGATCCATCCACAGAAGTGCAAAGAAATAGATAAATAAACAACAGGCTGAGAGATCCATATTACTGCCCTATCTTTGCAGCTAAGGAAACTGAGGCTCAGAAAGTAAGAGTAGAGGCAAGCATGGCGATGTGCGTGTGTAATCCAGGGAGGATGAGTTCAAGACCAACGCTATGAGATCCTATATCAAAACAAAACAAAAAAAGAAAATAGGGGATCAAAGGCCACGGAGTTGATCAGTGGAGGAGCTGGGCTTTAGACACTCCTGTCTTTACGCATAATGCCATTCCATTAACACCTAGACACCCGGATTCCTCCTGTCCTCCTGTCCCACAGCTACAGCTGAGGCCACAGGCAGCTTTATAGGAAGCAAACACACAATTGCTGAATCCTACCGGAGGCAGGCACTCTTGGTGCCATCTTTGAGGAGGTCCAGCTCGCCCTATAGGAGATAAGGACAATTTAGGGTGGAGGCTGGGCGTTAACCGGGAATAGGAGGCGAGCCATCTGGATCCCAAGGCACATACATCTAAGTGTGCAGCTTCACTTGTATTGGGGATGGGGCTCAAATGTTCTAAGTGGTTACTGAGGGTGGCAACCTCTTTCCCAGGAAAGGGTGGGGGTGGGTTGGTGAAGCTGCTTAATTGAGCCGAGGGTGGCCAGGGACTTCCAAGCTTTTAGATCCAGTGTTGGTGCTATTCCAGTAAACAAGTGCAACCCTCAGCTCCCTGGAGGGCCTGGGGAGCAAATGGGTGCATCTCTGCCTCCTCCGCAGCTGCTAGCTAGCACAACCCTGCCACCTCCAGCAGGCTGCCTCAATGGCCTCCCCACCCCCAGCTCCAACCTCAGGAAGTGGGGCCACCTCCGAGAGTGTCCTCTCCCCTCCTGCCGACAGTGCCCTCTGTGAGAGAGCATTTCCTGGCCTAATTACACTGGTAATGAGTAGCTAAGAAAAGGGGATGAAAGCCCTAGGCGGCTTAGAGCAGCGGACAGTTTATGACGGAGGTGTCTGCAGCTGGTGACAGTCTTAGGGAAGCTATTTCTCCTAAGCCTGGGAAGTTGCATACTATTTCCTCAGCGGAGTGAGCCCCAGAGTGAAGCAGAGAGATTATTCTGTCCTGAGGGGACCCGCTTGGAGGGTGAGAGTTAGGATTTGGCTCTGGGGCTGGGGAGGAACCAAGCCAAGCTCTGGAGCAGCACCAGTCACCTGGGGCTAATGACCTTAGCTTAGCTCTCTGCTGGGCTGTCCTTGGCGACCACGGGTGCTTCCCCGGGGTGTTGTTTTTCATTTGAATGATGGGACTGTACTCAGAGGCCATTTCCTAAGACCTCGTCCAGCTGAGGGTGAGGAAACCTGAGCTCTGTCCCTCCTCCCCTCTGTCCTCCTTTAAAGGTGCTAAAAGTTGTGCCCTGGAAAATATCAGGCACCCCAGAGGCTAGGAGTTAGGGGAGAGGGCGCTTGTGTAGACTACCCCACCCTGAGAGATGGAGGCCCAACTGCGGAAGCTCTGGACCCCAGGGCTGTCTTCTCAAGAGCTCCAGGAGCCTGGGGTTATCTATGGCAACACACACACACACACCACCATATTCTATAGTGTAAGTCACACACTGGCTCTACCCTAGACTCTGCTGTTATATCTGCATCTGTCCTGCTATTTGCCTTTTTTTTTTTTTTTTAAGTTTTTCTGAGACAGGGTTTCTCTGTGTAGCCTTGGCTGTCCTGGACTCACTTTGTAAACCAGGCTAGTCTCGAACTCACAGAGATCCACCTGCCTCTGCCTCTGCCTCTGCCTCCTGGGTGCTGAGATTAGAGGCATGTACCACAACGCGCGGCTCTTGCTCTTCGTTTTTAAGAAATTACTTTGTGCCAGGTGTGGTGTAACCCCAGGACTTCATGTTGAAGGCCAGCCTCATTTATATAGCAAGTTGAAGGGCCACCATGGACCATATAAGACCCTGTCTCAAACAATCAAACAAACAAACAAAACCAGACCAGTTGGATGCTAACCACTACTGTAGGACTGGCTTCTCTCCTACAGGACCCCGGGTTTGATTCTCAGAACCCACATGGTGGTTCGCTGCCATCTGTGACTCCAGTCCCTGACAATCCAATGGCCTCTCTGACCTCTTAGGTACCAGGCTTTCACATGATGCACAGACATACATACAGGCAAAACCACTCATATGTGTAAAATAAGTAACCACAACTATAATAAATATTTAACCAAACCAAACAGCAACAATAAAGTAAAAAAGAAATTGCTTTGCTTCACACTCATGTCTTAGCAGGCCAGGGTTCAGAGTGGAACAGGGGCTGGGTCCAGCACTCACCCAGTCTCTGACTGAAATGGAAGAGATCCCAGTCATTATGTTCCCTCATGCAAAGGGAGGGTGTCCAGATGTATAGTGTTCTTAGGAGCCCACTGCCTCCCTTAAGAGGCAGAGTCAGGACACACGTTTCTCAGGCCTTTCAAATTAAGGTCCTCACTGTACACGCCCTGACCCTAGCCTTAACCTAGCAGCATTTGATTCTGGTTACCCTGCCCTGCAGCGTGGCAGGTACCTACTACAGCCTGAGGAAGGGCTCGGCTTTTAATGCTCCTGTAACCACTTGTTGGACTTTCAGAATTTCCCTTTCTTTTTCTTTCTTTCTTTCCTTCCTTTTCTTTTTCAGGGTTTCTCTGTGCATCCCTGTCTGCTGTCCTGGAACTCACTCTCTAGATCTGGTGGGCCTTAAACTCACAGAGATCCACCTGCTGGGATTTAAAGCGTGCTCCACTGCCACCTTATTTTCTAAATAAGATCTATTTTGGGCTGTGTCCTCTAAGCCCTATTCTTCCTTGAATTCTCTTTTGTTTTATATATGTCTCAGGCTTCATCTCTCACCACTGAATTCTTTCTCTTTCTAGGAAAGGGTTTTACAGTGTAACTCTGGCTAGCCTGGAACTCACTGTGTAGACCAGGCTGGCCCCAAACTCACAGACATCCTCCTGCTTCTGCTGTGTTACCAGGCCTGGTACCCTACTGAATTCTCCGTGGCTGGAACCACAGGCAGGGAATTGATGAGGCTCTTCCTCTCTTTGCAATTATCCCTCTTTCTCATTTAATAATAACAGTGAATTCTCCCTCAGGCTGTAGTTATCTGTAAAGTGTTGGTGGGCAGATGCCTGACCAGAGGGTTCACTTGGGTGGCCAGGCTTGGAAAAGACAGCCAGGCACCCTTTGCTCTCAGAGTCCTTGGGGAGAGGCCCTAGTGCACAGACTAGGAAAGAAAAAAAAAAAAAAAAACTATAAACTCTGACCCTGGGTACTTTCCAGTTGGGCTGCCGAGCTCAGGGCCCTGGCATCTTCTTCAGTGTTGCAGCAGCTGGGCAGCAATGGAGCCAAGACTCCCTGAGTGTGTAATCCTGCTAAAAGCAGAAAGGGAGCTTGGAGTTTCCCAGGCAGGGACTAGGGCAACTGAAACAGACACTTGTGTCAAGGAAGACATGGAGAAGGAGGGGAGGAAGGAGGAAGAAAATGGAGGAGGACAAAGGAGGACAGGAGAGACAGATTGGCTCAGTGGTTAGGAGCACTCATTGCTCTTACTGTAGCCAACTCAGGGTCTCTCTGTGTAGCCTTGGCTGTCCTGGACTTGCTGTGTAGACCAGGCTGGCCTTGAACTCACATCGATCCGCCTGCCTCTACCTCCTGAGTGCAGAGGTGTGCAAGACCACCACCCAGCTGCATATCTGTAATCAGGAGGATTGCTGCATGTTTGAGGCCATGTGGGCTACATCTTGAACGAAGATAAGCCTGACAAGTTGAGTTTGATTCCTGGTACCCACAGGATGGAAGGGGAACACTAACACCCAGAATTTGTACTCTGACTTTCACTAATGTCCCCAATAAATGTAATTTAAAAAAATTTTTTTTAACTGAAACAAAAACTGAGGCCTTCAGACAGCCCATCTCTGCTCATAAGGAGCCTCTGGCTTTCCCTGGAGAAGCCTCAGTCTTCTCTCCCAGCCTTCTGAGTAAATGAGTCAAATAGTATTGTTTAAAAAAAAAAAAAAAAGTGCTCAGAGCACAGAGGTGGCTCAGTGGACAAAGGTACTGACCTTTAGCTGAGGAGTAGACCTCAGTCCCTGCGACCTACAGGGTAGAAGGAGAGACCAGACTCCTCAAGGCTGTCCTCTGACCTCCATACAAGAGGACAGCCACCACAGCAGAGCCATAGCAGGTTACATCAGTAAAATGTGACATTTAAAATGTTCATGATCAGTTGAGCTGTGGGGACATACGCTTTAATCCCAGCACTTGGAGACAGAGGTAGGAAGATCTTGGCCTGGTCCATCCTGGTCTACAGAGTAAGTTCCAGGAAAGCCAGGGCTACACAGAGAAACTCTATCTCAAACAACAACAAAGGGGGGCGGGGCGGCGGCAGAGCACAGTTATCTAATGTCAAATAAATGGTCAGAAAGGAATAGAATCCCATACAAGAATCACATTTAGACAGATAGGGACTATTTATCATTGTTCAGCTAAAAGGCATTGAGCAAGGCTAAAGTCACAGCAGTTGGGGAGGGCTGCTCGGTGACCAGCTCCGCCAAAGAGCCAAAGATAGCAAATACTCTGTCCTTGCAGTACAGTTTGCCATCTGGCTGTGGAGACAAGGCTTTAAGCCAAAACAACTCCTGAACACGTTCCAAAATGATCCAGTAAATGACTCAAATGCAGATTCAGCATTTGGGAGTCTGAAGGCAGGAGGACCTTCAGTTTAAGGCCAGCCTGAGCTACACCGAGATTTAATTCCAATCAAGAACCCTTTAATAGAACCTGTTGGCTCTTACCTGTAATCCCAGCACTCGGGAGCCTGAGGCAGAGGGTTGCTGCAAGTTTGAGGCCAGCCTAGGGGCTATAGAGAGATGACTCAGTTAGCACTGGCTGCTCTTCTAGAAGATCCAGATTCAACTCCCAGAACCCACAACTATCTGTAGCTCCAATTCCAGGGGATCTGGCACCTTCAGACATGTGTGTAGGCAAAACATCAATGCACATAAAATTAAAATAAAAATTGAAAACAAACAAAAAACCCAAGAGGGCCTATCAAGGTGACTCAGTGGATATGGTCACCTGCCTGTCAAGCCTAAGGCCCTGGGACCTGGGAAAGGAAAGAACTAACTCTTTTTCTTTGCTTTTTTGCCTTTTTTTTTTTTTTTTTTTTTTTTTTTTTTGGTTTTATGAGACAGAGTTTCTCTGTGTATCCCTTGCTGTCCTGGACTCCCTTTGTAGACCAGGCTGGCCTTGAACTCACAGAGGTCTGCCTGAATCTGCCTCCTAAGTGCTGGGATTAAAGGCATGCCCCACCACTGCCCAGTTTCCAAGGCAACTTCTAATAGGAAGAGTTTATTCAGGCTTAAGATCCCAGAGGGTTAAGAGTTCATGATGTAGGGCTGGAAAGATGGCTCAAAGGTTAAGAGCACTGACTGCTTTTCCAGAGGTCCTGAGTTCAATTCCTAGCAACCACGTTTTGGCTCACAACCATTCTATAATGGGATCTGATGCCCTTTTCTGGCCTGCAGGTGTACATGCAGGCAGAGCACTGTACATAGAATAACAAATAATTTTTTGGTTTTATGAGACAGAGTTTCTCTGTGTATCCCTTGCTGTCCTGGACTCCCTTTGTAGACCAGGCTGGCCTCGAACTCACAGAGATCTGCCTGCCTCTGCCTCCCTGAGTGCTGGGATGACAGGTGCATACCACCATGCCCAGTTTCCCTATTCTAATTGTATACATTTAACTTTTATAGTTTATTTGCTCAACATTTGTAATAAAAACACAATCCAAAACAGTTTGTAGTTAATGACACAAGTACTATAAAAGCCCTGGAACCACATTACAGGTTCAGTTTCCAGTTGTAAAAGAAGCTGACTGGGGCAAAAAGCCAGGATTGGGGAAACACCAAAATACTGGCGCCAAAAAAAAAAAAAAAAAAAAAAAAATGGCTCTGGAAGCCAGGACTGGTGGCCTATGCCTGCAATCCCAGGAATCTGGGAGGCAGTGGCAGGCAGGTCTCTTTGAGTTCGAGGCCAGTCTGGCCTACAAAGCGAGTCTGGGACAGCCAAGGCTACACAGAGAAACCCTTCCTTGAAAAAACAAAAACTAAACAAATAAATAAAACAAAAGGCAACAACGACAAAAGTGGCTGTGGGTTGCTCAGTGGCTCCCTCAAAATGGGACGATGTATTTTCTGTGCAATCTTTCTTCTCAGCACGCTCTCTGTCACACTCAGGGTTGCTCAAGTGGGTTTGGTTCTGTACAAGCAGAGTGCTGGGCTCACATCCATTGTCCCGCCTCCTTAGCCAAGTGTACAACACGTGCCCTGCTTCAGGGGTGTGCACAAGGAGCTGGGGGTGCAATTTTTCGGGGTGGGGGAGAAGATGCAATTCTTTTGGTAGTGTGCTTATCTAGCATGCACTAAGTCCTGGGTTCAGTCCTAGTTATACAAGGGATATATATATATATATATATAAACGGGAGTCCCCTCTTGGGATTTTCAGCTGCATTAATAAGAGAATCTAGGAAGGAACACAAACAGAAGCACGAGGACAAAGAATAGACTCTAACCGAAGCTCAAGGACAGCTTTATTAGAGTTGAAAAGAAAACCCCAGGGCAGGCGACCTATAAATCTCAGCAGCTGCCCAGAAAAGAATGAAGGGGGGGGGGGGTAAAAAAGGAGAGAAAAAAAAAAAAAGGGCTGTGCCATTTAAGCTGGCATGGAGGTTAGACACATGGCAGACAAGCAGGCTCGTGACTCAGAAGAGGTTTAGAAAAAGAGTAACAAACCCAAATATTGGGGGAACCAAAAGTGTTGAGCAAAACCTGCTTAGGAAAAAGGAGAGAGAGAGAGAGAGAGAGAGAGAGAGGGAGGGAGAGAGAGAGAGAGAGAGAGAGAGGGGGGGGGTTGGGGGGGGAGGGAGGGGAGCGAGAAGATAGAAGCGATCTATAGTAGGGAGATATAGAGAGAAAGATCGAGAGATCGAGTATATCTAGATCTCGATCGCTTCTTTATGGTGGTGGATAGAGAGATATATATATCTATCTGCGATAGGATAGAGCGCTCTCGTGAGCAATTTTCTTCTGCTCACCCAAAAAATAGGCCGATTCATGGCGCTGTGTGGCAGTGGCCTGGTGAGCCACAGTGCTAGGGGTAGGGACTCTAGGAAGAAAGGGGCAGCATCTTATTTAAGGACTAATTATTAGCCAGGCAGGGGTGGAGCACGCCTTTAATCCCAGCACTAAGGAGGCAGAGGCAGAAGAATCTCTGAGTTAGAGGTCAGCTTGGTCTACAGAGTGAATTCTGGGACAGCCAGGGCTAAAATAGAGAAGTCCTGACTAAAAAAACAACAAACAAACAACCCAAAACAACAACAAAAATCCCCACCAAAATAAGAAAACTAAAAGAACTAATCATTCTGCCCATCTCTTTAGCCTTTTAGGTGTGCTCCCTTGGCCCTGTGATGAATTCATCCCTACTGGGATGTTCACTCTTCTTCCGGGAAAGAGACTATATTCTCTGGACCAGAAGGGGTTTTCTCTTAATAGGTTTTTACTGTTCATGCTAGCTCTTGGGAAATGGAGGCAGGAGGATCAGAAATTCAAGGTCATTGTCTTAGTTTATTGCTGTGAAGAGACACCGCGACCACAACTCTTAAGAAGGAAAATATTTAACTGGGGCTGGCTTAGCGTTTAGTCCTTTTTCACCATGGCACAAGCATGGCAGCATGCATTCAGATGTGGTGCTGGAGAAGGAGCTGAGACTTCTACATCCTTTTCATTTGTTTGTTTTTGTTTTTGTTTGCTGAGGCAGGGTTTCTCTGTACAATAGCCTTGGCTGTCCTGGAACTCTCTCTGTAGACCAGGTTGGTCTTGAACTCACAGACATCTGCCTGCCTATGCCTGAGTGCTGGAATTAAAGGTGTGCACCACCAACATCTGGCTGAGAGGTCTATATCTTGATCTAGAGGCAGCAGAAGGAGACTGTGTGCCACACTGGGCAGAACTTGAATATAGGAGACCCCAAAGCCCACTCCCACAGATGCACACTTCCTCCAATAGGCCACACCCACTCCAACAAGGCCACACCTCCTAGCAGTGCCACTCACTGTGGGCCAAGAATTCAAACACGTGAGTCTATGGGGCCATTCCTATTCAAGCCACCACAGTCATCTTCAGCTACAAAGGAGTTCCCCGGCCAGCTCTGCCTTAGCTACTTAGGAAGCCAAGGTAAAACCTGCCAGTTCAAAGCCTGCCTGGCAATTTAGTGGGACCCTGTGCATCTCCAAATAAGAAGTAAAAATAAAGTTGGTATATAGCCCAGCAGTAGAATACTTGTATAGGATGTGTGAGGCCTTAGGCACAATCCCCAATACTTAAAAAATAAATAATAAAAAATATTTGCTGGCTCTGACAGCCTTCTTCTCATGTTCTCTAGGAGCTGGTGGGCTGGTCTAGCACTCCACTTGCCTTTACCTCTGCTGTGCAACTTGACTTAGGCCAGTTTGGAGGGTCCAGCCAAAGTTTTCTGACAATGTGGTTATTTTGCACTTAAAAATATACCAGGCACCAAACTAAATGTAGCACCCATATCATTTCCCTTCATTCTCTTTTGTTTTGTTTTCTCAAAACAGGGGTTCTTGATATAGCCCTAGCTATGCTAGAACTTGCTCTGTAGACCAGGCTGGCCTTGAATTCAGAGAGATCCACCTGCCTCCGCCTCCCAGGGCCCAGCTAGGCTGGGTCTCTTGCTGAGCATGAAAATTACCAGCCTAGTAATCTTCCCTAGCTAGCTGGCCCTGTGGATGCTCTGTCTGCCTCCCTAGCACTGGGATTACAGGCAGGCCACCACAACCACCTAGCCCTTACTGTGTCCCAGGTATCTTAACTTGCCCATACATGGCAAGTGCTTTGTCCCATAAAAATGTGGCAAGGGGGCGGGGTGAAGCTTAGTGGTAGAACTCTTTTCTAGGGTTCCTGGCCTTTCAGGGGGAGAAAGGGAGAAGAGGGGAGGGGAAAGGAGGGAAGGGGAGAGGAAGAGAGAGAGAAACAGAGAGGGAAAAGAGAAGAGGAGGTGAGACAGGGAGAGGCTCAGGCTTGAGGGGAGAGAGAGAGAGGAGGGACACAGGGAGGAGAGGTGAAGGTTGGAGGATTTGAACTTTCACCTGGACCTCAGAAGTCATCTACTCCAACACACACACCCATACACACACACACTGAGTTTGATAGCAGGAGAGACAATTGCCATGAGGTTAAGTGGTCATAGTCTTTTTTCTAAATAAGCAAAGACAAGAATAGATCTGAGACTAGGTACTTGGGCCAATGTTGGAGTATGTCTGGTGATTTGTATTTGTTAATTGCTTGCCACGCTCCCCCACCCCCACCCTGAGATTCTTAACCGTTTAAGAGCAAACTGTCATGTACCCCAGTATTGCTGTTTAACCTTGCTAAGAAATTACTCCTGATTGGCTAATTAAAAAGCAGGTACCGAGTTGGTGGTGGTGGTGGTGGCCACTCAGGCCTTTAATCCCAGCACTTGGGAGGCAGAGACAGGTGGATTGCTGTGAGTTCGAGGCCAGCCTGGTCTACAAAGTGAGTCCAGGACAGCCAGGACTGCAAGAGAAACCCTGTCTCGAAAAACAAACAAACAAAAAAGCAAGTACTGACAGGTGTGGTGGCACACACCTTTAATCCCAGCACTCGAGAAGCAGAGGCAGGTGGATTGCTGTGAGTTCGAGGCCAGCCTGGTCTACAAAGTGAGTCCAGCACAGCCAAGGCTACACAGAGAAACTCTATCTCAAAAAACAAAAACAAAAAATGAAACAAAAAAACAAAACAAAAAAAAAGCAAGTACCTGGGCAGGACAAACGGAGCGGGCAGAGTGAAAGTTCACAGGCTTGAGGGACAGAGAGAATCTTGGGAAGGAGAGAAAAGAAAGATACCGGAGGAGAAAGGAGGTGGAAAATGGCCATGGGATAGGAAAGAGCCACGTGGGCCCAGAGGAGGATCAGGTACCACATGGAAAGACATGACCCAGATGAACAACCTTAGCAAGTGGTTTGGGATTACGGATGGGAGGTAGCCCAGATAGAAATCATTAGAGCAGATGGCATGGGATGGGGGCTGGGATATAGTGGAAGGTAGTTTAGGAGTTAATATCTGCCATGCCTCAGGTGATAAGGCTATTCGTTAAAATGTACCAGGTGTCTGTGTCTGTATTGATTGTGAAAGTGGGTTAAATAATGCTGCCACAATGATTATAAGCCTAATAACAAATGAAACATGTTTTAAAATATTTATTTATTATGTATACAGTGCTGTGCCTGCATGTGTGCTTGCATGACAGAAGAGGGTATCAGATCACATTATAGATGGTTGTGAGCCACCATGTGGTTACTGGGGATTGAACTCAGGACTTTTGGAAGAACAGCAGAACAGTCAGTGCTCTTAACCTCTGAGCCGTCTCTCCAGCCATAAAGTAAACATTTATTAGGCCATAATTTTTTTACTTTTCTTGTTTGTTTGTTTTTGTTTTTTAACAGGGTTTCTCTGTGTAGCCTTGGCTGTCTTGGACTCACCTGGTAGACCAGGCTGGCCTCGAACTCACAGAGCTCTGCCTGCCTCTGCCGCCTGAGTGCTGGGATTACAGGTGTGAGCCACCACACTGGCCATATTAGGCCATGCTTTTAAATTGCCAGCAACAGGATAATTTCCCCCCCCCCCCCCCGCACCTCCCACCCCAGACAGGATTTCTCTGTGTAGCCTTGGCTGTCCTGGACTCGCTTTGTAGACCAGGCTGGCCTCCACCTGCCTCTGCCTCCCGAGTGCTGAGATTAAAGGCTTGTTTATTTATTTATGTGTTTATATGTAGAAATGGAACCCAAGTTTGTTTTCCAGACAGGGTTTCTCTGTGTTGCTTTGGCTGTTGTGGAGCTTACTTTGTCAACCAGGCTGGCCTCTAACTCAGATATTTGCCTGCCCCTGCCTCCTGAGTGCTGGAATATATTTCTATTAATCAGTTAACTAGTCAATTAACTTCATGTCTGTCTCTGTGTGTCTGTGTGTGTATATGTGCATACGTGTGCGCGCGTGCGCATGCATGTGTGTGTGAGCACATGTTGCTAGCACCTTTACCCACTGAGCTCTTTCATCAGGGCCCCTTTTTGTAATTTACCATTGAGAAAACTAAGGCTGTTAAAGTTGACGTCACTCCTTCGAAGACCCAAAGCCTCACCTGTCGGCCCACCCAGCCCTGTTCTATCTCAGCTGGTCTTTTTGCTGCTCTCCACACCAAACAGCATCGGGTTGTGCATTCAAATACCAAAGGCCTGATGAAGGTTGGGGGAGGAGCTCAGTGGTAGGGCTTTTGCTCTGTATACACTGTCCAAGGCCCCAGCTTTGACCTCCAAGACTAGGGCATGGGAGGGCGTTGACAAATGAAAGGCACACACCTCTTCTGCATAAGCTGTAAAGACAGAATTCTGAGGAACCAGAGACACAGGGTGAGCAGTGTTAGAGGACTGGGAGGTAGGGAGAGGTGGGGAGGTGGTGTGTCTGGGGTGGGAGCGTAGAGGCAGAAACTGGTGCACCAAGTTCTAGCAACTTACAGCTCAGGAGGAGGCCAGCAGTGCAGGGTTCAAGCTTTGAACTGCCTTAGAGCGCTCAGGGAATCTCACCAACCAGCTCAGTGCACACACTCACGTCCTGGGAAGAGGCGCTGTGGAGCACCTCTCCTGTGTCCCCAACTAATGGGACCTTCTGTTAATGCCTGCCGTTGGTGCTGGGGACCTATTACGCACCCTAACTTAGGGCTTCTGACTACCAGACCCAAAGTGTGTTGTCACAAAAGCACACCGTGTGTAAGATAATATACTTATATATGACATATGATGCCAGGCGTGGTGGCGCACGCCTTTAATCCCAGCACTCGAGAGGCAGAGGCAGGTGGATCGCTGTGAGTTCGAGGCCAGCCTGGTCTACAAAGTGAGTCCAGGACAGCCAAGGCAGTAACAGAGAGACCTGCCTTGAAAAAACAAAACAAAAAACCATATGATATATAATAATAACAGCACACCATGCATATATGCTCCTGCCCTGCACTATCAAATATTACACTGAGGTAACTGACCTTCTTCGGGATTTCAAATGGACCTTGGCCTCCTGGCCTCTTTAAGTTTCCAGAGCCCCTGCCCTCCATCCCAGGGCCTACCTCCCCTGCAGTCTGGAAGGGAACTGGGCCCCTCAGGGCTTCTCTGTACAGATTAACCCCTTCCTTTCTCTCTTCCTGTGTGGAGCTAAGGGCTCTGGGCCAAGTGGCCAGACCCAGGCTCCAGGGCTGGCGGATGCCATAAACCTGTTTTCCTCTGGGACTCCAGAGATCCATGCCTGACTTTCAGAAGCACAAACGTTTTGTTTGAAATGGCCTCCGGAGGAGAGAGCGCAGGGCTCCAGACACGTGTTCCTCATTTGCCATTGGTGGGGCTCAGGGGCTTGCGGGGGTGGGGGGCTGAGGAACAGCGCCAGCCAGCCGGAGAGAGGGCAGACTGCGGCAGCTGCTGCTTGCCACCATGGCCACCAGGGAGTGTGGCTTCAGGGGGGAACGGAGGGAGAGAGGGCGAGGAAGAAGGGGTGGGACTTGGGGACAAGGGCGGTGTCACTGGGGAAGAGAGAGCAGGTGGTGGCTTGTTTATCTGCTCAGCTGTTTTGTATCTCTGTTCCTGGGGGCCTGAGAGGAACAGCTCTGTTTCAGAGCAGCTGGGTAGAGAAAAAGCGGTGCAACCAGGGGCCCTAGTGGTCTTGGGCCTTAGTTACAGCCCTGAAAGCAAAGCAGACTCACAGGAGAGGGATTCCTGTGGGTGCCGTCCTTCCTCCTGTCTGTGGGGCTCCTTACCACTCATATACTCGCTTCTGCTGTGCAGACACCGTGGCTGTGCCCTCCTGTACTGGGTAGTCACCCCCTGGGCTGACACTGGCACAGGCTCATTCGTTGATTGGCATGGTCCTGGGGGTGGGGCGAACAAGCCTGCTAACGCCTAGCCTTGGTAGCATGTTAAAGTAACTAAGGGTTACTGGCCGGCCTGTACCAGTGGAAAACATCTGGGTGCATATAGGTCAGCATCCCCAATCTCTGCCTGATGTGCCTCCAAAGGTTGGGATTTCTCCTCTTTTATATATATAGCCCAAGACTAACCGAGTTACTAAGCGGTCCCCTTCCACCCCAGTGCCCCCCCCATCTCATTTGCATGCTAAATTGTTCAGCGGCAAAGCTCCGCTACAGCTTAATTCACCCTGACTCCTTTTGACCAGGTTAATAAACACGCCACCCTTCGTCCCCGACCGTTTGGGAGGGAGTGCACCTTAATTGCAGTGTAGCTTGCTTGCACTGCCTCCTTGGCTCTTCCTCCAGCTTCTCGCTTTGTTCTGGTTTGTTTGTTCAAATGAGAACATTTTCGGGGACTTTGGTGGCTGAGTTCCTCCCCTCCCCATGAGGACTGCCAAAGGTCTCTTTTTCTGCCTTCCTCATGGCGCACAAAGCCAGGATGGCTCCGTTGACAAAGGGTCTGCTCCCCTGGCACTAGGCCTAGAGGTTAGGATGGGGTAGGAGATGCAGATGCCTTTTGCAGATGCCCGCTGGGCTCTTTTAAGATGCCAGTTTAAAGTTTCTCTCTCTCTCTCTCTCTCTCTCTCTCTCTCTCTCTCTCTCTCTCTCTCTCTCTCTTCCTGCCCCCTTTCATCCCCCCCTTTCTGTCTCCATGTCCATGTCCATGTCTGTGTCTGTCTCTGTCTCTTTCCCCTACATGTCAAGTCCCAGCTGGCTGCTGAGCACAGCTGCTCTGACCTCTCTCACCTGTGTCTAGGAGGGGGCAGGGCTGGAGGCAGGCTTGGTCGGCCTGTGGACGTGCATAGTCAGGGACTTGGACCTGGGATAGGCTGACTGGGGAAGCTCAGGGACACAGGGGCTGTTTGCATCTCCCAGCTGCTAACACAGAAAACACAGGTGTTTTGGACTCAGGTTCCCAGGTCTGCATCATCCTGTGGGGGGGAAAAAAAAAACAAAACAGCATTGGGCTTCTAACCTCAGCCTCTCCCACTTTATGGATACACATTGGCTTTTAGAATGCTGGTTTCTTTGTCTATAGCCCATTTCCTTTCCCAGACACAAGGCAACCCAATAAAATTCTCTCACGGCAGTAGTTCACACAGCTAGCCTGTTTTATTGTCTGCTCTTCAACCCAGCAGCTCTGGCTTCACCCCTGTAAATCTTGCATCAGAACCCAGGATGGTGGCACACGCCTTTCATCTCAGGCAGAGGCAGGCAGATCTCTGAGTTCAAGGCCAGCCTGGTCTACAGAATATGTCCCAGGACAGCTAGGACTACACAGAGAAACCCCGTCTCGAAAAACAAACCAAAATAACAACAACAACAAAAACTCTCACCAGAAGATGATATCCAAATTGGCTTCTTGCTGCCAAGGCCTACCATCTTCTGGGCAATGGTCCCCCACCTTCCCTCTACCAAGCATATTCTCTGGCCAGAGCTCTTTGACTTCAGATGGCTTTATGTCCATCAAATAACAATTTATTTTGCAGTGCTGGGTGTGGAACACACAATCTTTTTGTTTGTTTGTTCGTTTGTTTTTTTTGTTTTTTGAGACAGGGTTTCTCTGCATAGCCTTGGCTGTCCTGGACTTGCTGTGTAGACCAGGCTGGCCTCAAACTCACAGAGATCCACCTGCCTCTGCCTCCTGAGTGCTGGGATTAAAGGTGTGTGCCACCACACCCAGTGGAACATATAATCTCATACATACTTAGTAAATGCTCTATTCCTGAGCTATCTCCAGGCCTTACCAGTTTTGTTTGAGGCAAGGTCTCATGTACCACATGCTGTCCTCAGGCTTGGTATGTAGACCAGGCTGGGCCCAAATTTGTGGCAGTCTGACCACCCTACTGAATGCTGGGGTCACAGACAGGCACCACCATAGCCTGCCTCTAAAGTTTTCATTCTTAGAGATGGAAAATTGTCAAGTAGGTTTGGTAGAGGCCAGGGACTCAGACCCAAGCCTATTCCACCACCATACCAACCTCTGAATGCACTACAAACAGGAGGCCTTTTTCCTCATTCAAATCTGTAAATAGAATTTTATCTTTCATCTTCACAATACTGTTGCCATTATCCCATAAATAGTTTTTTTTTATTTTATTTTAAAATACTTATTTTACTTTATATTTATGTCTGTTTGTCTGAATGTATGTCTGTGTACCGTGTGCATGCAGTGCCTGTAGAAGCCAGGAGAAAGCGCTTTATTCCTGGGAACTAGTGTTAAGGATGGCTGTTAGCTGCCCTCTTGGGTGTGCTTGGAATTGAACTCCAGTCCTCTGGAAAAGCAGTTAATGTTCTTAACTGCTGAGCCATCTCAACACCCAAGTCCTTGAGGATAGTGAACATTGCCTCTCTTTTTTGTTTACTATTGATAAACAGTCATGGGTTGCAAAGGGGGCAACATTATCATTAAACTACTTGTTGGGGAATGGGAACACCAAAGTCCTTTTGGGGCGAGCTTGGTCTTCACCATCAGAGGATAATAGTGTTGCAGGCCTCTGGCCTTATAGCTAGGGCTTGATAATCCTGTAATAGCAGGATTAAAAGTCTGGTTAGAAAACTTTAAAAAAAAAAAAAAAGATTCATTTATTATTATGTATACAGTGCTTTGCCTGCATGCACACCTGTAGGCCAGAAAAGGCTCACATTATAGATAGATGGTTGTGAGCCACCATGTGGTTGCTGCGAACTGAACGCAGGACCACTGGAAAAGCAGTCAGTGCTCTTAACCTCTGAGCCATCTCTACAGCCTTGGCATTTTCTTTCTTTTCTTTTTTTTTAAAAATTTTTATTTTATGTGCATTGACATGAGGGTGTCAGAGCCATTGGACCTAGAGTTACAGACAGTTATGAGCCGCTATGTGGGTGCTGGGAATTGAACCCAAGTCCTCTGCAGGAGAACAGACAGTGCTCTTAACCGTTGAGCCATCTCTCCAGCCCTGGCATTTTCTTAATTAGCATTCACTAGTTCATGGTGAGGGTGATGGCACCCCTGGGCTGGTGGCTCTGGGTTCTATAAGAAAGCAGGTTTAGCTGGGCAGTGGTGGCACACGCCTTTAATCCCAGCACTCAGGAAGCAGAGACAGTCAGATTGCTGTGAGTTTGAGGCCAGCCTGGTCTACACAGCAAGTCTAGGACAGCCAAGGCTACACAGAGAAATCCTGTCTTGAAAAACCAAAAATAAGTAAATAAATAAATAAGAAGAAAGAAAGAAAGAAAGGAAGGAAGGAAGCAAGCAAGCAAGCAGGCTGAGCAAGCCAGGTGGAGCAACCCAGTAAGCAGCACCCCTCCATGGCCTCTGTATCAGTTCCTGCCTCCAGGATCCTGCCTGAGTTCCTGTCCTGGCTTCCTTCAATAAGAACAGCAATATGAAAGTGTAAGCAAATAAGCCCTTTCTTCCCAACTTGCTTTTTGGTCCTGGTATTTTGTTGAAGTGATAGAAACGCTAATTAAGACAGGCAGTATCCAACTCCATACTGGGCTGTGAATGATCCGCTGGCCAGAGGCATCAAGCTGTTTCTTACATTTTTGGAGATCCGTCTGGAGTTGTTGGATCTTGTCTCTTACTGTACCTGATTGGTTAACAGAGAAACAACATTTCTCCCTGAAGAAGAGAAAAAGACCATCTTTCTCTGTTGTTAGTAAATCTAAGCCTTGTTGATTTTGTAGCACTACAGCAGCCACTGGTATATTTACCCCTGGAGGGTAAGGATCGTCTGAGCCACCCACTGGAGATCTTGCATGAACTGAGGGGAAAATGAGTGGTAAATAGTGAGGGGAGCTGTCAGTCCCACCGTTGCAGTGGTAACATCAGTGGTTATGCCCAGGACGGCTAGAAAGGGTATGACCCGAATTGCTTGTTTATCATGCCAGGCTGCTATAAATCAGGTGACAGGAATTGCCAGGGTTCTTCACTGTTTTGGAAAAAGAAACACCAGGACACAAGTCCCAGACCACCTAGCAGGTGGGCAGTGATAAAGTTGCATGCTGCAGAGAATCGTGGCATTGTGAATGTTTGCGCACAGGAGCTGAGTGGTAGTACTGTTATGCTCAGAGCGCTCCATCTCCAAAGACCACCAGGAGTCCAAAGACACATGCAAAAGCAAGGGGTCCTTATTTAAACTTGAGCCCGAGGGCTCTTGAACATCACAGAAGCAGCAGATCAGTAGGAGAACCCCGAAGTACTGTTAGGGTTTTATCATGCTTATGACAAAGAACAGGAGTTCCCAGTTTGGCAGTTATAGGATTGGTCGATATTTAGCAAGGTTGGGTTGGCACTAGGGGATTGGTCAAGCCTGACCACGAAATGCTTAACATCTGGGGACATTAGGTGGTTTCCTGCTGTCCCCTGATTGGCTCAGGCCTAGGGTGGGTCTTTTTCTTGGAACAGTTTGTGGTTTTTACAGTAGCTGGGGTGATCTTAAGGACAGGCTTAAGGACAGGCCTAAGATGAAGTCTAGCAACAAGATGGAGTCACAATGGCTGAGGTTCCACAGTTCCCTGTCTTATGTACCTAATTCATGTCTTTGATTTTATGACTTCTATCCAGTATACAAGGGCTTGCTTTGTACACTCAAAACCATGAGTTTGACAGCATTAATGCGGTCTTGGACAAACATGAGATAAAGTATATCATATAAGGGGCACAAAGCATGACTGGGAGAAACAGAACTAAGGGCCCATTTCTTATAGCCATTTGTGCCTTATGCCAGAGAATTGCCCTTGACTTAGCATTTCAGCCTATAAACTGGGACAATGGGTGAAGCCATTCTCCTCAGTAACCTCTCCCTGCTGACACTAGGGGCGCTGTTATCAGGGCCTAGAAAGGCTGAAAAGCTAGTCAAAGGCTAGGTAATGTGTCAATTATCAGAAACATCTGTTTAGCCAATCAAGTTGAAGAGATAGCGACCAGTCATATCTGCAGGACTGGTCTACATTAGCTTTCTGCAAGCCCAGATCTCAGCAGCTTACAAGCAGTTTACAAGGTGATCTCTGGATGGAGTCTGTTAGGCAGGTGAAAATCTGCTGAGACAAATGCAGACTAGGGACAGAAGTTAAAATGGTGTCTATAAGACAGCTGGACTAGGCTTATGCTTTTGAGACCTAGTAAAAGCATGAACATTCTTTTCTCAGTCCACAAGACTTGATATACAGATCGGACAGACTCATTTTTTTTTTAGCATGATGAGAAGCACCCTTAAGTCAATATTCAGAATACAACCAAAGGGAAATTAAAATCTTGAGCTTGGGACTGACCAATAAGCAGTCAGTGCTCCACCAGCTTATTAGAACTCTATTGATCTCATTTTTCGTATATTTTAAATCACTTTTATAGCTCTACAACTTGCATTTATGTACCTTAAACCTTCTCTTAAGATCCTCCAATTTTCTTTTTTCTTTTCTTTTTCTAAGACAGGGTTTCTCTGTGTAGCCTTGGCTGTCCTAGACTTGCTTTGTAGACCAGACTGGCCTAGAACTCACAGCAATCCACCTGCCTCTGTCTCCTGAGTGCTGGGATTAAAGGCATTCGCCACCACACCTGACCCTAAGATCCTCCAACTTTCATAACTTGCACTTACCAACAATTAAACACTTTCTTAGACCCTCAAATACTTCCTTTATAACTTGCATTTATCGACTCTTAAATGCTTTCTTAGACCATCAAATACTTATTCTCATAACTTAACTTTTATATCCTCAGACCTTACATGAACTTTACACTTTTTTTGGTTTGTTTTTTGTTTTGTTTCAAGACAGGGTTTCTCTGTGTAGCCTTGGCTGTCCTGGACTCTCTTTGTAGACCAGGCTGGCCTCAAACTCATAGCAATCTGCCTGCCTCTACCTCCTGAGTGCTGGGATTAAAGGCGTATACCACCACACCCGGCAACATTTTTTTTTTCTTTTTTCTATGCAGTTATTCACCAAGAGACAAAGGCACCGGGCATGGTGGCACACGCCTTTAATCCCTGCACTCGGGAGGCAGAGGCAAGTGGATCACTGTGAGTTTGAGGAAGCCTGGTCTATAAAGTGAGTCCAAGACAGCCAAGGGTACACAGAGAAACCCTGGAGAGAGAGAGAGAGAGAGAGAGAGAGAGAGAGAGAGAGAGAGAGAGAGAGAGAGAGAGAGAAACTGATTCCTTGATATAGCCGACCGCCAACTGCATCAGTTATTAATATAACTTCAAATATATTTCTGAATTAGTATCAAAGCAAGACTTTTAATCATAGATACAGTCCATAGAGGGACTGGCAATCTTGCTGATCCTGCCAGATATCATCATTAAGACTGAACAGCAAAAGCTAGCTTAAAGGACAGAAGTTGGCCTTGGTGCTAAGCAGCACAACTGAATGCAGTTGGTAGCTCTCAAGAGAGATGGCTGCAGAGGCATGAGTCTCCCACAACCAAGATGGCTGCCAACCATGTGATTCCCCTTAGCCAAGATGGGCGGTGAAGGTGTAGCTCCACCCTTTTTATCCCAGAATCAACATGGTGGCATGTTGTTAGAGGCTGTGGCAGGCAATTTAAAATTATAACCATATTCAGAAAATAAGGCCAAATATATTCCTAAGGTAGTAACTTTTAACCTTTTGGAGAGTGAAGATAGAGCTTAATACCCATACATTTTAGAAGACAAAACCCAAAGTTCAGCAATGTGAACAATTGAATATCTCTAAAAATAAGATATCTCAACTCAAAAGTGTCTTTAGAAATACCCATTTCCCAAGTCTGCAATATAGCAGTCTGCTAATCTGAATCAACTTTTATGGCAAGCAGAGAGCTCATTAGGACCAAGAGGCTCTAAAACTGTTGCCTTATACCACATGGCTATCTCAAGATGGTGGAGTCACATGGCAGGCTGCAGAGCATGTGCTCGACACAGTTGGTATTTAAAAACATCTGTGTTATAAGCAAATATACACACATGTATGTTCTAAACAAAAGTTTGAACATAAATTTTAAACATCATACCCAATAAGCAAATTATAAATCCTTAGATAAGAGTTCACAGTATAAATGTGCAGCTTTAATACCTTATTAAAGAATCATTGTTTTAAATCCTATCTTGTATAAGTCTAGTTTTAAACACAGGACAAGAATTACATAAAAATCTTATCTTAATTTAAAAATATGGTTGGACACCTGTTTCTTAAGTTGGCTCATTGCACTTGCTGTTTACAATGGTTCCCACCTTAAATTACGAGAAAGTTTCCCTTTTGTTAAAGATGCCAAAGACTTTTTTAAAAAGATTTATTTATTTATTAAGTATACAGTGTTCTGCCTTTATGCCAGAAGAGGGCACCAGATCTCACTACAGATGGCTGTGAACCACCATGTGGTTGCTGGGAATTGAACTCAGGACCTTTGGAAGAGCAACTAGTGCTCTTACTCTCTGAGCCATCTCTCCAGCCCCAATGTCAAAGATGTTTAACCATCTCCAATAACTAGTAATTCATAACTAAGGTGTACAGAACACAACAAATTCATATATTTAAATAAAGCAAGTCAAAATCAAACATACAATGGCCACATACATTAATACATTTAAGATAGACAGACATACCTTTTTTACTTTCTTTTAGCCTTAATTTCAAGGGAAAAGTACCTTGTCACCTGTTAACTTCAGGCAGGAGCTGGGCTTGTTTTTAACCAAAGCCAGTGGCCTGGATCAGGTGACCAGTGTACTGTGATCGGCAGACCAGGTTTTCGCCAGGACTGCAAGCTGTATAAAGCTTCCACCAAGACCTCCCAGCAGCTGTCCACAGCCTTGCAGCTCCTGTGTCCTTCTGGCACCTGTTCAGGGCAGTTCTGCTTCCGTCCCTCTCCAACCACTGTGCATTCAAGCCATAGAGAGCAGGATCAGGTGGGGGGCAGGGCGTGCCGCTGCTGGCTGGGCACCCGTGTGTCCTGTACCAGAAAGGAACAACCCCCTTCCCTCTTTATAGAGGGAGTCCCTGGAGGGCCTTCTGTGCTTGGGGCAGGCCCTTCCCCTCAGGGCTCAGCAGCTGCTGATTGTTCAAGCAGGAAGAGGGAAGCACCTGGCTCCAGCTGCCATGCCTTCAGCAGTGAGAGGGGAGCATTGGCCAACATAGTGCCTAAAGCCTGGCCTATTTCTAGAACTGAGACTGTTACAAGCAAACAGGAACACAAAAGGACCGTACAAACAAAAATGTACCAGTATGGCACAGGAAAAGAATAAAAACTCAGAAATGCAGACTGTCTTGCTAGCCAGTGGGCTCTGTCATGTTCTGCCAGAAACCAAATCAGGAATGGTAACAGGGCTCTGCCTAAATCAGAAAACCAGACCTGCTGTGGAAGGTCTGCAAAAGATCCGTAGTCACAACAGTCACACAGATAAAAACAAAAGCAAGAAAACAAGAAACGAAGCACACACTGACAAAACTCAGACTTCCTGGTGCACTCAGGCAGCGAGACGCTGGCATTTTGCCACACCTCAGGAGGGACCCGGCTTTGTCTCTAAATTCACAAGTGGGATCCAATCCCTACTGAGTGGACTTAGTATATCTTCTGAGTCCTACCTAGAGCCTGGGGCCTTTTCAGCATGTCTGCTAAGACCTCCTGCAGGCAGATACAGATTTACAGATTTGAGCCCATTCTAGAAACCAAAACAAAGACACACACAGGACACAGAGACACAGACAGAGCGCCCAGACAAAACACTCACCAGCTAGCCCTTGGTTGGCCCCATGGTTCGGGGAGTCTACAGGGGTCTTTGGTATCCCGGACAAGCCCCCAAATGTTATGCTCAGATCAATGGATCCCCAAAGACCACCAGGAGTCTGAAGCCATATGCAAAAACAAGGGGTCTTTATTTAAACTTGAGCCCAAATGCTCTCAAACATCACAGAAGCAGCAGATCAGTAGGAGAACCCCGAAGTACCATTAGGCAGGGTTTTTGTTTTTTTTTTATCATGATTATGACAAAGAATTAGAGTTTCCAGTTTCCAGTTACAGGATTGGTTGATATTTAGCAAGGTTGGGTTAGGGGATTGGTCGAGCCTGACCATGAAATGCTTAACATCTGGGGACGTTAGGTGCTTTTTTCTCTTTTCTTCCTTTCTTTCTTTCTTTCTTTTCTTTTCTTTTTCTTTTTGTTTGTTTGTTGTTTGTTTTTTGTTTTTTGAGGCAGAGTTTCTCTGTGTAGCCTTGGCTGTCCTGGACTCACTATATAGACCAGGCTGGCCTTGAACTCACAATGATCCTGCCTGCCTCTGCCTTCCAAGTGCTGGGATTAAAGCCATCATGGCCAACTGACATTAGATGCTTTCCTGCTGTCCCCTGACTGGCTCAAGCCTAGGAGGGTTCTTTTCCTGGAACAGTTTGTGGTTTTTACAGTAGCTGGAGTGACCTTAAGGACAGGCTTAAGGACAGGCCTAAGATGAAGTCACATGGCTGGAGTTCCACAGTATTAAGGATTAAAGTTTTATTGCAATCTGTAGAATCCAATGTGCCCACAGAGGATGTCCCTGAGGAGTTAAAGCAGTTTGTGATATTGAAGAGCGAGACGTGAGATAAGGGGTGGTTTGTGATATTTGGCTTAGAAAAATTAATGAGTGTTGAGAGAGAATCTACGAAGACAATGGAAGAGGCCACAAATGCTGGTTGTGAACTTGAACCAGGAGAGATACACAGCCAACATTGTCAAAAGCTTGCAGAGCACTAATCAATAGCTGATACACAAAGGTTAAGGTGTGCCGGGCGGTGGTGGCACACGCCTGTAATCCCAGTGCTTGGGAGGCAGAGGCAAGTGGATCTCTGTGAGTTCGAGGCCAGCCTCCTAGTCTACAAAGTAAGTCCAGGACAGCCAAGACTACACAGAGAAGCCCTGTCTTGAGTCCCCTTCCCCCACAAAAAGATTAAGTTGTAAAACTGATGGTATGGCAGGGAGGATGGGATCATTATCATCTAAAAGGGGACATATTAGGGGCGTGAAGACCTTCAAGGAGCTTTGGACTACTTCCTCTACTGTGTCAGCCTAGTGGCTGAGAGGGTGGGATGTGTGTCTGATGGTGGCTGTGACGAATGCTATAGTAGAGTTTACCAGTCAGCTCGTCTCCCATCATGGGTCATTAATTGTCAAGAAACTCTTCTGCTAAGGCCACAGTCTGCCATTACAAGAAAGCTCTGAGCTCTCAAAAATGCAAGACTTCCTTTGTCTGCAAGGCTTCCTCTTCTCTGACTGGGGAGCCCAGATCTCCACATCCTGTACCTGGGGAATGTCACCTAGTCCTTAGGGAAAAAAAAACAGGTCCAACTCTCTTTCTCTGCATAAGAACCAGTTCAGCCGGCACCTGGGGTTCCTGGATTGCCTCTCCATGTAAATGAGGCATCTCAGTACCTTAGCCCTCCAGCTAATGATCTATACCCACCCTGGAAATCCCTCCCTCTCCCTAAAAGTTCTATATAACCCACCTCCATCCTGAATAAAGTTGATCTGCCTTCTTTGGGGATAGAGAGGGTAACAAGTAATTAGAACATAAAAGATTCCTCATTTTGCACAAAAGGTAAAATGCCTTCCTGAATATGCATCATGCCTCCTACAGGTCCAACAAGGGCAGCCTCCACACGTCGGCCAACATCAACAGTAATCTCTAGTTTGAGACAGGGCACAGGTGTTTGAGAAATTAATTTAGGTGTTATAGGAATAAGTATCTCTTTTTGGCAACCTGCTAGTGGGCAGTCTCCTGACCCCAGCACATGAGTGGTTTGGTTGAACCGCTTAGTATAGGTTTCCTGGACCTCAAGTCTCCATATGTAGAATTTGCTATCGATGGGTACAAGCAAGGGGAGACAGAAGGAGAAGAGGTAGGGCATAACCACACAGAATTGGGCACCGTGTATGTGTGAGGCCTCATCCTTCTTAGACTGGTGCAGGCTGGTCAGCCTTGGTATCTTCCGAAACTTAAGAAAGCAAGGCCCTGTTGGGGTTGAGATGTAAAAAGGAGGATTATCTTTAGGATTATAAAGGGCTTGAGATGATGAGGGTGAATTGAGTAAGGGAATCCATCAAGTTTAGCTGCAGTTAGGGTAGTAAGGATGACCCTAATGCTCCCTGTCCATTTAGGAGAAAGAGAAGGAGGGTTGTGACCAGGAGGAGAGAGGAGGGCCAAGTCCCTGATGACAATCCTTTGTATCCGGGCTGCCTTAAACTTGCTCTGTATCCAAGGACAACCCGGAAGGCATAGGCTTCCTGCCAGCCTCCCCAGTGCTGGGATTAGAGTCATATGTCACCACTTCAGTTTAGGTTACTTGTTTTACTGTGGTTGCTTTCTTTGATAGCCTCACATAGCTCTAACTGGACTTGAATTCCTGACTCCTCACAGCCAACTCCCAAGTACTAGTATTATGGTTATGTGCTGACACACATAGCTCTGCCTTTTTTTTTTTTTTTTTTTTTCTTTTTTCTTTTTGGTTTTTCAGAGACAGGGTTTCTCTGTGTAGCCTGGGCTGTCCTGGACTCACCTTGTAGACCAGGCTGGCCTCGAACTCACAGAGATATGCCTACCTCTGCCTCCCATGTGCTGGGATTAAAGGCGTGTGCCACCACCGTCTGGTTTTTGTTTTGTTTTTTTAAAGACAATGTCTTGTTGCCAGGCAGTGGTGGCACATGCCTTTAATCCCAGCACTTGGGAGACAAAGGCAGGCAGATCTCTGTGAGTTTGAGGCAAGCCTGGACTACAGAGTGAGTTTCAGGACAGCCAGAGCTGTTACACAGAAAAACCCTGTCTCTAAAAACCAAAACCAAAACCAAAACAAAACAAAACAGGCAACCAAAAAAGACAATGTCTTGCTATGTAGCCAGGATGGGATTTTGAGTGCTGGAATTACAGGCATGTGACCCCACACATGGTTTCAGTATTCATAATCTTCAAATTAACTTAAAGGATTTGTTGTTGTTTTGTTTTTTGTGACAGGGTTTCTCTATGTAGTCCTGGCTGTCCTGGAACTCACTCTGTAGACCAGACTGGCCTCAAACTCACAGAGACCCACTTGCCTCTGCCTCCTGAGTGCTGGGATTAAAGGCATTCACCACCATAGCGGGGCTGAATTTAAAGTTTTAAGTGTTATATGAAATCATCCCTTTTTTATTTATACTAAGTGTATGTATCCGTATGAGTCTTATTGTGTGCCCACAGAGGCCAGAAGTGGGTGTTAGGTCCCTTGGAACTGAAATTACAGGCAGTCATGAGCCCAACTGGGTTCTGGGAACCAAACTGATCCTCTGGAAAGCAGTTAGTGCTCTTAACTGCTAAGGCCTATCTCCTACTGAAAAAAGTCTCATTTTTAAATGCTGCCAGAGAGTCTGGTGAGATGTTGGCTCAGTGGGTGAGGGAACTAGCCACCAAGTCTGACGTCCTGAATCCAATCTCAGAATCCATAAGGAGGAAAGAAAAAAATGATTCTCCTAAATTGACCTATGACCCATATGCATGCAGATACATGACAATGGAGACTTCCAGAAAGTTTGGGCACTTATCCTTTGACAGAAGACACTTCCTTTCTACGGGAGTCTCCCCTTCCCACCTCTTAGTCTGTGATGGTTATTATGACAAAATACCTCAGGCCAGGGGTTGAAACGACAAAGGTTTCTCACAGTTCTAGAAGCTGACATGTAAAGTCCAGATGTGAGAGGGCTGCTTTCTCCTCTTGATCGACCCCACTCTCACATCTGTCAGTACCCAGTGGAATGTGTCCTGTGGCTGGCTGCCCTGCAGACAACACAAGGCACATGCTGTGTCATGTTGAAGTGATTCCTAAGGACATTCTTAGGCCTCTTTGCACAGGTGCATGCACTGTTTTGTTTTGTTTTGTTTTTAAAGACAATGTCTTATAGCCAGGCAGTGGTGGCACATGCCTTTAATCCCAGTACTTGGGAGACAAAGGCGGGCAGATCTCTGTGAGTTCGAGGCCAGCCTGGACTATCTATCAGTCCTGAGCCGTGCAGTCCACAGGTAAGCGTTTCCTCTTCCGGGAAGGACAGACCCATGTGCCTAGGTCAATGGATACTACAGGTAGAAACCAGGTCCCTAGATGGTAGCACAGTACAATTTGGTGAAAACTTATTCTGGTATTCACAACAAAGCGTACATAAAACTCCTTGATGAACAAAGTAAGCTAAATAGAGATCAGAAGTGACTGCATCAAACTCTTTGTAAAGTCCATAAGGATGGATTCTGAGCTGGGTGTAGTGACGCATGCCTTTAGTCCCAGCACTCAGGAGGCAGAGGCAGGCAGATCTCTGTGAGTTCAAGGCCAGCCAGGTCTACAAGGTGAGTCCAGGACAGCCCAGGCTACACTTCCCAAGTGAGAGATTACTGCTGCATGCACTTCTCTGGAGTCTCTTCCATGTAGCTCATCTTGGCCTTGAACTCAGAGTCCGTAAGCATCCTTGAGGAATGCAGTCATTCTAGAGATATACGGGTGCCCCCTGGCTATCAGGATACTGAAACAATGGTTCCTGAGGACCTGGAGTTTCCCCCTGGAGGCTCCTGCTGGGAGAAGGAAAAGGCTGAAGCCTACTGCCAGTCATAGCAGCCCCACCTTGCAGAACAGACTGCAGTAGAGACAATGGTGGGCTGATAATTGGCAGGACATCTTGACAGGATCGCATCTCTGTAAGCCTACACTTCAGGTTGGTGGCCCTAAGATAGTCTTGAGGAGTCCCTGGGACTTTTCCTCCTGTCTTCCTGATGTGGCCACAACAAATAAATCTTTCTCTGCCTTTCACTACTATTCCTTTCCTTAAAAAAAAAAAAAAGGCCTGCCATGATGGCGCATGCCTTTAATCCCAGCACTCAGGCGGCAGATGCAAGTGGATCACTGTGAGTTCGAGGCCAGCCTGGTCGACAAAGTGAGTCGAGGACAGCCAGGACTACAAAAGAAACCCTGTCTTGAAAAACCAAAAATAAAAAATAAAATAAAATAAGTAAGTAAGTAAATAAATAAATAAATAAATCTAGCCTGGCAGGAGTGGCACACGTCTTTAATCCCAGCACTCAGGAGGCAGATGCAGGTGGATCTCTGTGAGTTCAAGGCCAGCCTGGTCTACAAAGTGAGTTCCAGGACTACACTACACAGTGTTACACAGAGAAATCTGTGTCTCAAACAACAAAAGGTCACACCCGTGTGACCCCAAAATTCCAGAAGAGACTGACACAGGAGGATCACTGTATTTTTATCAATTGCATCCCACCCCAAGCTCCAATAGCCAGTAACATTAAAGCAGAACTGTTGCTAGGTCTGAGGGAACACGCACCTTAGGTTACAAGCGTCTGTGCTAAGATGCCTTCAAAGAGCCCCATCACTTTGTTTCAACTAAAACTTTTTAAAGATAACTTTTTTTTTTCCATTTCTGTGTACCATCTGGGGTTGGAGACATGGCTCAGGGCTTAAGTACACTCACTGCTCTCCCAGAGGACCAGGGTTCCATTCCGTGCATACCATTTTAACTTTTACACATGTGTTCAGTGATTTTGAGTGCAGCCCTACCAGTACACACACACACACACACACACACACACACACACACACACACACACACATCTGTCCTTCATCTTCCCTTCTGGAGTGATCATTGTGAATGGCGCATGCTCAGGAAAATGTCTGCCTGCTGTAGGAAATACATCTTCCTCTACCCTTTTATTTTCCAAGACAGGGTCTCACTATGTAGCTCTCTCTGTCTGTCCTAGAACTCTCTCTCTCTGTCAGTGAGACCCTGAGCTAGCTGTGGTGGTGCACCCCTTTAATACCAGCATTCAGGAGGCAGAGGCAAAGTGATCTCTATGAGTTCAAGGCCAGCCTGGTCTTATAAGCGAGTCTAGGACAGCCAAGGCTACACAGAGAAACCCTGTGTCAAGAAAAAAACTAAAACCCAAACCAAAGTGAGATCCTGCCTTTAAAATGCCAGGAATTGGGGGACGAATAGAACCCAGAAAACTCTCAAGAATGTAAAGGCTTGTGTTGGTGCCTGTACAGCATGTGGTGACTAGTACCAAAATGATGAGAGGTAATTGGCTCAGGGCATGATCACCAAGGCTGCCTCAGCGTTTCACTGCGATGGATAAAAACCAACAGGCCAGGCTTAGGAATTTGCGTCCAAGGCTGGTGTGTATGGTAACAGGCTATAGGAGGCACCATTCCCAGACCTGACATCATGGGTCGCTCCACTGAGAACGACAAACCCACAGAATTCTCTTCCCTCCTTACTGCCACTCACGCCCGTCCTCTGCAGCAGGTATCTCTGGGTGTGGCCACTGTCAAGAGACGCCCCAGGTAGGCTCAGAGGGCATGGCAGTAAACAGCAGTTCAGAAGGTCCTAAAGCAGCCTTCATCCTGACATGAGGCGTGCATTAAAAGGATGATAGTCAGGAGGGATGTGACAATCAGCACAGGTCTTGTTGAGCATTCGTGAAGTCCTGGGTTCGAAGTGAAGGTAGCTGAAGGAAGGAGGAGGAGCCGGAAGTTGAAGGGCTTTCTCAGCTACCTAGTGAGATCTTGTTTTGTTTCCTATGTTTGTTTTTAAAAGATTTATTTATGCCGGGCATGGTGGCACACGCCTTTAATCCCAGCGCCCGGGAGGCAGAGGCAGGCAGATCACTGTGAGTTCGAGGCCAGCCTGGTCTAAAAAGTGTGTTCAGGACAGCCAAGGCTACACAGAAAGACCCTGTTTCGAAAAACCAAACCAAAACAAACCAAAACAAAAAACCAAATAAATAAATAAATATAAGAAGAAGAAAAATAATTATTTATTTATTATTATGGATACAGTGTTCTGCCTGCATGTATGCCTGCACACCAGAAGAGGACACCAGATCTCATTATAGATGGTTGTGAGCCACCATGTGGTTGCTGGGAATTGAACTCAGGACCTTTGGAAGAGGAAGCAACACTCTTAACCTTTGAGCCATCTCTCCAGTCACTTATTTTGTTTTGTTTGAGACAAGGTCTCACCATGTAGCTCTGTGTGTTCTGGAACTCGCTATGTAGATCAGGCTGGCTTAGAACTCACAGAGATCAGCCTGCCTCTGCCTCCTGAGTGCTGGGATTAAAGGTGTGCACCACTACACCTGGCTTGAATTATTTATTGTTGTTGTTATATTTAATTTTTTTTCCTGTGCATGAGTGGCTTGGTTGACTCCTCTGGAACTGGAGTTACAGATGTGAGGCACCACGCAGGTGCTGGGAATTGAGCCTGGGTCTTCTACAAGAGCAGGTAGTGTTCTTAACCACTGAGCCTTTGATCGGTGTTTTTAAGGACGTTCCCAGAGCCAGGAAGCATTTTAGAGTGCTTTTCCATATTGCTTGTCTGAAACTGTACACAAGCACACACACTCTTCTCTGCCAACACATAAACCCACATGCAAAACTCATAAACGTATCTAGCTCTCTCCACAAACATATACACAACTCCCCACTCAGATGCACTCACGAACACAGCAGCCTACAACGACATGCCCAAGCATACAATGCACACATAGACACAACCGCCCTGCACAAAGACGGCCCTATAAGGCAAGAGAAACTACAGCGACCCCTCATGGCTGCCTGGCCGTTCAGAGGCCTCCTGGCATGCTTGTGTGCAGAGGCCTGGGTGATCTGCTGGCAGGAAGTGAAATCACTCTGACAGGAAGTGAAACGAGTCATGGGCTTTTCTGGTACGTCTGACCCAGATGTTGGGACCCTAAGCAAACAGCTCTAGTTTTTTCTGGGGCTGCCCTGTCTAACAGCAGCCCTGGGCCGCTGTTTGAGTGAAGCCCAGCTGGGCTGGGAAGGGGCCTTGGCCTTGGTTTCCCTGGCAGAAAGAGGTCCACAAGGGATCACTCACAGCCGCAGATGTGCCGGGCAGCGCCTTTCCTCTAATCTCTGCAAAGTGCTGTCTAGGGGCCTCACGTGCCTCTTACTAAGAGGATGGACAACTCGGGGCCTGAGACCGGGGAGTACACCAAGAGACCTCGACAGGATTTTGCCTCACAGCTGGCCAGTCTACTTTTGATATAACTTTTGTCTGTCAAGCTAGGAAAAGCCTCCAGGTGCCAGGACACACACGCTTTCTGGGAAGGAGTTTGGGCTCAGAAATTGAGTGCTTAGACAGAACTCCACGGCCACAAGTTCAAATCCTTATACTGAAAAAGAGGTGTGCTGTGAAGAGCAGTCTTTATTTGGGAGACGCCTGCATGCATACCTTTACTTGGAGCTCTTTTCTCTAGAGCCTCAGAGAAGAATTCTTCAAAAGCATGCTGACTGGTCATCTGAGTACTGTCAGGAAAAAGAAAATCAGGACTTGACTTTATTTAGTTACTTCTCCTGTTGCTGTCAGAAAATATCCTGACAGAAGTAACCGGAAGGAGAAACAGTTTCTTCTGGTTTACAGTCTGAGGGTGTAGTCCTGTTGGGGATTGGTCTGGTGCTCTGTGTATTCATGTGCTAAATTCTGGGGCCCCCAAGATCTAGTTATTCTCATATACAGCACTCTTCTCTCTCTCTCTCTCTCTCTCTCTCTCTCTCTCTCTCTCTCTCTCTTTCTCTTTCTCTCTCTCTCCAGGGTTTCTCTGTGTAGCCTTGACTGTCCTGGACTCACTTTGTAGACCAGGCTGGCCTCGAACTCACAGCCATCTGCCTGCCTCTGCCTCCCGAGTGCTGGGATTAAAGGCGTGCGCCACCACTGCCCAGCTTTATACACCACTCTTTGTTGTGTAAATACCCCCTCCCCCAGACAGGGTTTCTCTGTGTAGCCTTGGCTGTCCTGGACTCGTCTTGTAGACCAGGCTGGCCTCGAACTCACAGTGATCCACCTGCCTCTGCCTCCTGAGTGCTGGGATTAAAGGTGTGCAATACCACACCCAGCTTGTTTTATAAACTTTGTGCCTCAATTATCTCTGACTGGTTAATAGGAAAGGCTGTGCAGCCTATCACTGGGCAGAAAAGAGGTACATGGAAGAGTGAGAGAAGGAAGGAAGAAGATGGGGAGAATGATGTGGCCTGGTGGAGCAGATCCAGCCAGACAGGGTAAATACTGGCCAGTGACTTGGGGAGCGTGGTTGGGAAGTAACAGACTAGCTTAGGAAATCAGTTTACCCAGGCATGGCTGAGCACACCTGTAATCCCAGCACTCTGGGAGGCAGAAGCAGGTGGATCTCTATGATTTTGAGGCCAGCCTGGTCTACAAAGTGAGTCCAGGACAGCTAGGATCACAAGAGAAACCCTATCCCAAAAACAAAACTAAGTTTTATAAAAAAATGAAAAAGGACAGAAAGTGACAGTGAGTCTCAGGCTTGTCTCTGAGATCCTGCTAGATCGCAGACCGTTGATGCTGATTATCCCACTGCTGAGGGTGGAAGCCATGTGCTCATAGGTAGACCTTTAGACCCACAGACCCTAGTTTACTGCCTTCCCTTTTCAGCCCACTGCGTCTCTATCAGAGCACTTCTCTCCCATGCATCCCCCATGATGGTAGGCAACCTCATTCATTCATTCAGCCAGCTCTGTTCTCACGGCTGGGCTATGTAGTAGCCTACATCAGTTTCAGCATATGCATAAATGAAGCAGAGAGTCGCCGCCTATCTGTAGTATGGTGACAGTCCCAGAGAAGGCCAGTAGCAACAGCATGGCCACTAAAAAAAACTGGGCTCACTGACGCCGGGGGTGGGGGGGGACACATTAGTCTCCGGACCCTCTTCCTACAAGGCAAGCATTTCAGGGTCTAGCTAGGTAGCATGGGCTAGACTGGAAATATGTAGACCATGCTGGCCCTCAAGCTTGTAGTGATCCTCCTGCCTCAGGCCCCTGAGCGTTAGGATTACAGGTGAAGATATTTGTACTGGATAGTTTTGTGTCAACTTGACACAATCTATAAAGTCATCTGAGAGGATGGAACCTCGACAAAGAAGATGCCTCCAAAAGAACAGGCTGTAGGAAGCCTGTAGGGCATTTTCTTAATTAGTGATTGATTAATCAGTTATGATTAATAAAAAGAAAATAAGATGATAAGATAATAAGATGCCAGGCAACAGATATCATGTTGTAGAGGAGTTTATTAAATGAGCATGGGGGGAGAGGGCAAGGGGGGAGGGGTACCCCAGAGGGAGACAGAGACAGGAAGAGAGAGAAGAGTAAGAAGGGTAAGAGAGGGGGCCATGTGTACAGTTTGTCCTTTTTTATGGCCCTGGGCAGGGCCACGCGCCCGTGGCAGGCAAGCAATGACATCACAAGTAGGTGGATTAAAGCAGAATGCTGACAGCCCAGTCCTTTGGTGATGAGCTTTTGTGTGTGTGTGTGTGTGTGTGTGTGTGTGTGTGTGTGTGTGTGTGTGGTTATTTGAGACACAGTTTCTCTGTGTAGCCTCGGCTGTCCTGGACTCCCTTTGTAGACCAAGTTGACCTTGAATTCACAGCAATCTACCTGCCTCTGCCTCCCCAGTGCTGGGATTAAAGGCATGCGCCACCATGCCCGGCTGGTGATGAACTCTTATATGGAATTGTGAGCAAAAATAGAGCTTTTCCTCTCTAAGTTGCTTTAGGTCATGGTGTTTCATCACAGCAACAGTAACCCTAACTAAGACAATTTATTATTTGTTTCTTTGTTTATTCTCTCTATTGAGCACTAGCTGTCCTGGAACTTGCTATGTAAGCCAGGCTACCCTGGGCATAGAGTTCTGCCTGCCTCTGCCTCCAGAGTGCTAGGATAAAAGGTGTGCACCAGGCTCCTTTATTTGTTTGTTTGTTTGTTTTTGAGACAAGGTTTCTGTTGTTCAGGGTCCCATAGTGTCCTGGCTTTCACGTCTGGCAGACAAGTCCAGGCGCTGCTTGCTTCCGGACAAGAACAGGTGGACCTCAAGATCAAAGGTCTGGTTCCTCTTTTAAGAGTGGCTTAGAGTGCTCAGGGTGAGGCCCATGTGCTAAGTGAGATTCCCGGTCTCACCAGAGCAAGGAGGGGAGGTGAAATAGACTTTTCCGCTTTGTGTTACAGTTAGCTAGCTCTTTTAGAATGAGATTGCCAGTATCAGTGGAAATTCCAAAGGCCCGTGATGCTACCACAGTGTTACAGTCTTTGGTTAAGCTGCTATGCTAAGCACGGCAGAGGATGCGGGTAGACGTCCGGAAGGCAGGTCCGGCGAGACTTGGGCTTGGCAGATGCTTCACCAGAGGTCAGCACTAATCTTGCTGTGATAGAGCGATGGGGCAGCTCCGCCATCAATGCCTTGCCTGCCTTAACAATCAAGCCCTGGGCATCCAACAATAATTCTTCTCCAGAATAAATAAATGGAGTCTCAGACCGCCACGGTGGAGGAACAGCTTGAACATGAAAGAGAGAGGCAGCCTTTACTTTCGTAAATCAGGGATTTATAAATCTTGGGCAGTGGGGAGGGGTTTGAGGGTGAATGTGTCTGATGATTCGATGGGACTAGAAATGCCAGGATACTTGATTTACATGCAGTGGTACTATACCTCATTCACATGCAGTAGCACAGGGTCCTATCACAAGAAAGAGAACACAGTACTTAATTATCTTATGTGTGGGGGTAGAACTTCCAGGTACGATTAAAGGTCATTTGCTGAAGGCCAAGATCTCCTTAGCATAGGGTGAGGTATTTCTAGGAATCTGTGGGTGCTTGCTGAACAGGTTCTATCAGGAAAGGGTGAGGCCTGTAATCTTCCCTGAGGAACCCTGCTGAGAAAGGGAGTGCTGCCATTGGATACCTAACCAGAAGCTCCACACTTCGACCTCTCTAGTAGAGACCCACAAGTTTCTAGAAAGCTCCCCAGGCCTTGAACTTGTTCCTCTTGCCTTAGACCCCTAGCAGTTGATATTTCAGATCTTCACTACCATGTCCAACCCTTCTTTATTTTTTGTTTTTGTTTTTGTTTTTTTGAAACATGGTTTCTCTGTGCATCCTGGCTGTCTTGGCATTCACTCTGTAGACCAGGCTGGCCTTGAATTTAGAGATTCACACCTGTCTCTACCTGCAGAGTGCTAGAATTAGAAGCCAGCACTGCTGGGCAGTGGTGGCATACACCTTTAATCCCATCACTCTGGAGGCAGAGGCAGAGGCAGAGGCAGGTGAATCGCTGTGAGTTCGAGGCCAGCCTGGTCTACAAAGCTAGTCCAGGACAGCCAAGGCTACACAGAAAAACCTTGTCTCAAAAAAAAAAAAAAAAAAAAAAAGCTAGCAACCATCACAGCCCTGCCTTCAACACTTTTTAAACTTTAATTATTTACTGATTTATTTGAGATAGTCTCTTGATTATTTGTTGGCTTGTTTGTTTGTTTGTTTGAGACAATTTCTCACTATGTAACTATGGTTTTCTTGGAGCTCACTATGTAGATCAGGCCGACCTTGAACTCACAGAAATTCCCCTGCCTCTATCTCCTGAATGCTGGGATCAATTGTATATATCACTATGTATAGCAGAGACAGCCTCTGTTTATAATTCTGACTGGCCTGGAACTTCTTAGATAGACCAGGCTAGCCTTGAACTCATAACAATCATCTTGCTTTTTTCTCCCAAGTTCTAGGATTCCAGGCCTGTAACTCCCTGCTGAGCCTTTTTTTTCTCCCCAAGACAGGGTTTCTCTGTGTAGTCTTGGCTGTCTTGAACTCACATGGTAAACCATCCTGGCTTGGAACTCAAAATGATCCACCTGCCTCTGCCTCTGGAGTGCTGTGATTAAAGGTATGTGTCACCATGCGTGGCTCAGAACCACTTTTGTTTTGCCTTGTGTGACACCAAGCATACTCATTTCCAACACACATGATGCAGCGCCCTGAAGCAGAACAACCATCTCTATGAATGTCACATGATTATAATCCTGTGCATCTAAATAGCCACATGCTGGGCTGGGGGCGTAACTCAGTCTAGTACTTGGTGCCATCCTCAGTACTCCAAGTAAATAAATTAATTCAATTTTTTAAAAAGTGCTTGCAGCATACAAAGAATCTTATTGTTTAACGTATATCTATTTATTTTGGGGGGATGGGAGGGCCTGCCTGTCTATCAGAGGGCAGCATGAGGAGTCATTTCTTACCTTCATGTGGGTTTCATGGATTCAATTTGTCAGCCTTCGCAGCAGTGTCTATCTGCCAAGCCATCTCACTGGCCCTATTTTTTTGTTTTGCTTTTCTTTTCCTCTGAGGCAGGGTCTCACTGTGTAGCCTTGGTTGGTCTGAAAGTTGTTATGCAGACCTAGAGTTCATAGCGATCTGCCTGCCGATGCCTCCTGGTACTGTGATTAAAAGCATATGCCGCCACGCCCAACATGTCTCCCACCCCATCCCTTCTGGTTTTTCAAGTCAGGGTTCCTCTGTGTCTATCCCTGCCTGTCCCAGAACTCAGTCTGTAGACCAGGCTGACCTTGAACTTACAGAAATCTGCCGGCCTCTGCCTCCTGAGTACTGAGATCAAAGGCATTCACTACCACCACCTGGGCCCCTACCTTTTAAAATGTTTTAAAGAGATTAAAAAACAAAACAAAACTAAACTGGATGGGCTGGAGAGATGGCTCAGTAGTTAAGAGCACTGACTGTTCTTCCAGAGGTCCTGAGTTCAATTCCCAGCAACCACATGGTGGCTCACAACCATCTATAATGAGGTCTGGTGCCCTCTGCTGGCCTGCCCTTGTACATGCAGACAGAGCACTGTGTACATAATAAATAAATAAATCTTAAAACAAAACAAAACAAAACAAAAAAATGGAGGCTCAGCCCAAGAAATGGTGTTGCCCATTCAAGGTAGATGGTCCCACTTATCCCACAGTAGCTAACAACTAAAACACCACAGGCCAACTTCCATAGGCCAACTTCATCCTAGGTGTATCAAGGTGACAATTGAAATTAACCAACATAGCCCCTTCTCCTACACCCCAGACCGTGCTGTTACCCTGACTGGGATCCTGAGAACCTTCCCTGCTGTGCTGTGATGTGGTCTTAGACTCTGCCACTGAGGTGGTCCCCTCTGATCTGACAAGCTGATGTTTTCTACCTCCTCCCCTGTGGGACCCTGTTGTAAGGTTGAAGTCTGGTGTTTCTGGATTGCCTCTGAGCTCAGTACAAAAACGAAGGACTCCCTTTCTCACGGGGTCCCCTCTTTGCCTGATCTGGGGAACCCCAGGTCCCCTAAGGAATGGCACAAAGCCCTCAGGGAGGATAACAGGCCCAACCCTTTCCTGGTAAGAAACTTGTTCGGCAAGCACAGGGGGATTCCTGGAGATACACACCCTATTCTAATAAGATGTCTTGGTGTCTTGGCTTTCCACCAATAACTTTTAATTGGGGAGATTCTCCCCAACCCATAGGATAAGTAAGTACTGCCTTTCCCTCTTATGATAGAGCTGTTTTGTTACCTGTAGATTAGGCATCCCTGGGCCCATCAAATCAAACACATTCACCCTCAAACCTCTCCCCACAGCCCAAGGTTTATAAATCCCTGATTCACGAATGAAGGTTGGCTGGCTTGCTCTCTCACTCCATTCCTCCAGCATGACCATCATTTATTCTAGGGAAGAATTGTCACTGGATGCCTCAGGCAGTCAGGCAGTGATGGTTAAGGAAACTGCATTGGCAGCTGCTGAAGCCTGACCCATTGCCACAAGTTCAGAGCTGACTGCCGGCGAAGCACCCATCCAGCCTGCATGTTACCAGACCCGCCTTCTGTCTTTTTGTTTGTTTGTTTTTGTTTTTTTGTTTTTGTTTTTGTTGTTGTTTTTCGAGACAGGGTTTCTCTGTGTAGCCTTGCCTGTTCTGGACTCACTTTGTAGACCAGGCTAGCCTCAAACTCACAGCAATCTGTCTGCCTCTGCCTCCCGGGAATAAAGGCATATGCCACCGCACCTGGCCCAGACCTGCCTTCTGGACAGTTTCAGGCATCTGCCTGCTTTTGCTGCTATGCCAAGGACTATAACACTTTTGGTATCATCACAAGCTTTTGGAATTTTATTTTTAAAAAGCTAACCATAACACCTGGTAGAGAACTCATTTCCACCCCCCCTCCCCCTCTCCTCCATGAGACCAAGTGTTAAATATGCACCACACACATAAGATTTATTGTAGAAGCACGGGGAGAGATGAAGCAGGGTACCCCAGAGGGACAGAAAGACAGACAGAGAGAGAGAGAGAGAGAGAGAGAGAGAGAGAGAGAGAGAGAGAGAGAGAGAGCGACAGGTGGCAGATTTGTCCTTTTTATCCTGTGGGCCTGGTGGCTGCGGCAGATGATGACATCAGAGGTTGCTAAGCAACCTGGAGGCAGGCCACTTCTTTGCCAACAGTCCTCCCTTTTCCTATAATTAAAAAAATAAGAACGTTGCGTGTAGTGGATGTAAACATGTTTTTGCTTTGATCCCACGTGTGGGAATGTGAAACAGACTTGTATGAGGGTATTCGGTGTTTGTCCACTGGAAACAGACTTGTGAGATGTTTGTCTACTAGAAGAGGAAGCGCCTCTTGTGGGGCCATGGTCTTTGCTAACTGATAAACACCCTAGTACAAATTCTGAGGGGATATATATATATATCTCCCCCCTAGAAAAACAAGAGTTTGGGGCTTTATGGTCTTGGCATAGTTTCCTATCATTTGGCTTTTCACCACATGCTTTGAGACACTCCTAGAAACGTTCCAGAGAACACTTCGAGGTTCCAGGTTCCGGCTGTTGCGGTTGCAGTCACCTTTGCTGAATTGCTGCTTTGCTGCTTAACAGGTCTGTTGAAATCCTCACTGTGAAGAGTGGAGTAGCTTCCAGGAACTGAATCTAAAAAGATCTACTTCTCCTGTTCCCATTAACCTCTTTTCTCTCCTGTCTGGGGTAGGTGGGTTGGAAGGGAGGTATAACCATTCAAGAACCCCAAATAAAGTAGATTTGGAAAAGTTCAAGGCCTCAGTTGGATTGCTGCTCATGTAAGGTAAGTTAAAGTATATAAATGTAGGTTCATTAAAAGCAGCTCTTTGCTGCCATGTAAACGGGGAAAGAGAGAGAAAAAAGCAAGAGCAACAAGATGTTCAGATTACCTATGGTGATGGGGAAGGAAAAGCCCTTGCCCTAGAGAGTTCATGGTAGAAGGCTGGGTAGGGTAGCCATGTCCTGCGGCAGGTAGGGACTGAGGAATGCTGGGAGAACCTGGAGCTGGAGCTGAAGCACACCAGGAGGAACCGTGCCACTTGGGCATCTGCCCTGGCCACTGGCAAACAGTGTGCCGACACATTTGACCAGCATGTGCCAACTCATTTCTACTCCCCAGAGGCCCCTGGGATGCATTTCTCTCTTCACCTACCCGGGGAAACAGGGTCCCCAACTCAGACCTCCAAAGCTTTTTTGGAGAAACATAGTTTCTAAGTTGTCTCATCACGCTACCCAATTGATCCGGAAACATTAAAGCATTTTCTTTCCTATGCCTTTTTCTCACTCCAAAACTTGCCCCCTCCAAACCAACCCCCGCCAGAGCTGGGCAGCAGCAATGGGTACTTTGGAACAGGTTTGCCTTGCTGCTGCCACCATGGGCAGTAGGGCAGTGATAGGGGGTGTAAAGGCTGAAGTGTTGGCCAGGTTCCAGAAGAATAGGCTGTTTGCATTTGCTGTCCAGAGTGTGACAATATCTGCAGCTGGGAAGGGCAATGGAGGTCCAGCTAGGAGGAACAGTGCAGGTCCAGCTAGGAGGAACAGTGCCGGTCCAGCTAGGAGCAACAGTGCCGGTCCAGCTAGGAGCAACAGTGCCGGTCCAGCTAGGAGGAACAGTGCAGGTCCAGCTAGGAGGAACAGTGCAGGTCCAGCTAGGAGGAACAGTGCAGGTCCAGCTAGGAGGAACCATGCAGGTCCAGCTGGCACGAATTCTGAGGTTGGACAGGAGCACTTGTGGGTAGTGCTTTGATGATGCCCTGGATGTAGGCAGTCTGGCAGGATACTGGAACATATATGTGGGCAGAAGACAAAGTTAATAGGTTAAGGAGAAAATTCCCTTTAGGTGTACATTTGAAACTCTTGGGAGAGCAAAGAGAAAAGGCTTGAAAACAAGGAAAGAGGCAACGCTGACAATGCTTGAAAATTTTGGGAGAGCAAAGAAAAGGTCTGGATATAGGGAGCTTCCTTCCACTTTACCTAATTGCTGGCAATAATTAAAACAGTTTAGTTTTGGAGCAGACACGGTTACCTAGCACTAGGGTTTTGAACGATGGGGGCGGGGGGGGGGGGCGGGAACGTGAACCCTGGCCGAACTTCCAGTAGAGCTGCTGGTGACCCATTTTGCCTTCAGACAGCCAAAGAGGAAAAAAGGTGTATTAATCTGAAAACACGTTCTTAGGCCTTCTGAAATTAACAACAAACATCTCCAGGTGCTCCAGGCACTCCTTGATCCCTAACTGCTCCAGGACACGGCTGACATACCCCGCTCTCTACCCTGAACTTTCCAAGGCAGAGCTTTTCCTTCTTCTTCACAATATAATCTGGACATTTTGTTGCTCTTGCTATTTCTCTCTCTCTCCCCCTTGTACGGCAGCAAATAGCTGCTTCCAGTGAAGCTAACTTACCTTACATGAAAAACAATCCAATGTCCTCATTTTTTTAATTATAGGAAAAGGGAGGAATGTTAACATACTGCCCCCAGGTTGCCAAGCAACCTATGATATCATCACTTGTCCTCCACGAGGTGTGCCAGAATACATAGAGGAAACCCTGTCTGGAAACAACAACAACAACAACAACAACAACAACAACAACAAAATTAACTGTACCTTCTCTGGGTCAGGAGCCAGGTATGTTTAATCAGAGCCCCCCTTAGTCATGCCGCAGAGGCGGAGGGTTCTCCTCAAAGCCACTATTAATTCAGAGTCATTTAAGGTTTCAACCATGTCCTCCTCGGTGCTTTTAGCACATGGGAGTGGAAGTGTCCTCTGGCAGTCTCCAGGGGCATGAGCCCTAGGGAGCACCGTCTGTCACCCTGTTGCAGGTGGCCGTGGCACAAGGAGCACCGTCACCCTGTTGCAGGTGGCCGTGGCACAGGAAGCACCGTCACCCTGTGGCAGGTGGCTATGGCATAGGGAGCACCGTCTGTCACCCTGTTGCAGGTGGCTGTGGCACAGGGAGCACTGTCACCCTGTGGCAGGTGGCCGTGGCACAGGGAGCACTGTCTGTCACCCTGTGGCAAGTGGCCGTGGCCTGGGCCAGGTAGTTACAGGTTGTTGGCCTCTTAGTCAAGGAACTGAAACAAAAGCCCACACAAATTTGAAAAATGGCAAGGAAATTTTATTCAGAAGTGAGAAATAGTACAGCTCAGAAATATGCTGTCGAGCAAGACAGTGGTAGCAGCGCACGCCTTTAATCCTTGCAGTCGAGAGGCAGAGGCAGATGGGTCTCTGAGCTGAGGCAAGCCTGGTCTACAGATCCAGTTTCAGGACAGCTAGGGTTCCAAAGAAACCTTGTCTCACAAAAACAAACAAACAAACAAACCAACTGCTCTTCCAGAGGACCTGAGTTCAATTCCCAGCACCCACAGGGCAGCTCACAACTGCCTATAACTCAAGTTCCAGAGAGTTCCAACTCCAACGCCCTCATATAGACATACATACAGGCAAAACACCAACACACATGGAATTAAAAGATAAATTATTAAAAACAAAGACAAAAGACAAAGTATGCTATCAAGCATTGGACAATGGGCCACAAGTGCCAGAGAGCACCCCTCCCCCTGACTACACTTTGTGGCTTCTTTCTATAGGGTTTGTGAGAAGGCAGAGCCTAGTTACCAGCAGTCTAATTTGTGTGGTTCTCTATTTTGATTGACACTTTTCAAGTCATACAATCTTTTTACTGCTGAGATTATTCCCTTCCCATGATGCATTTTGTTTTAACTATATGCACCTCCAGCTATGCATAATCATAAGATGGTAAATAGGGCGTTTCCCCTAAAAGTTAATTCAGAGGCTACAGTTTCTGTTATTGTGCACACATCCCAAATGGCTCAGGCTGTATCTGCCATGACCCATTGTTCCTAGATGTGTTCCAGGATGTGTTTGAATAGAAATGGGACATTATCAAGGGGTTGCTAAGAAGAGTAACGTATTTCCATTGTTCAAAGCAGGTATGCCATTCAGCCTGACATAGATGGGGGGGCCCCCGGGTTGCCAACAGGTTGCTAAGCGCATTGCTAGGAGCTGGCGTGTGCCAAGGATAGCCCCAGGTTGCTAAGATATTCCTGTGCTTGCTGGCCTCAGACCAGTGGGAAACCTTCCCCCTTGGACTTCACTCAAGCTCAAGTGTGAAGTTATGTAACATAAAATGTTCATCGCCGAAGATCTCAGGCTCCTGTAAGTCTGCCTGCCTCTTTGACCCAAGGAAGAGTCTGATATGGGGGTGGGGGGAGAAATCAGCATTGTATTATTCTGGTTTTATAGCAGGAGCTTTTTGTGGACCCGCCAGCTGTATAAATAATGACACAGAGACTTTTATATCACTTAAAGCTTCTCTGGGGCAGTCTCCCAGCTACGGTTTAAACTTAACCCAACTATTGTAGCCTGCAACCTACCGCGTGGCTAGCTCTTTACCTCTCTGCTCCTGTCTGTTCCCTTTGATGTCTGCTTCCAAATCTCTTGAGTTTGCTTTCTTCTCCCTTCATCCCTCTCTCTCCCGGAAGTTCCGACCTCGACTTCGTGCCCCAGCAATTGACTGTCAACTCTTTATTGTAACCAATCAGCAGTAAAATGAAGCCAAGACCATCTCTTTGGTTGTCTCTAGGCATCGAGGGCTGTCTGGCCTTCCAGTATCTGAGCAGGTGTGGAAGGACAAGAATTTACAAATATAAAGCTGGTGAGAGGCCATAGAAAACACAATACCAAGATCCTGGCAGCAGTTAGCTCTCTGCCTGTACAGAATTAACAACTGAAAATACAGAGAAACCCTTTCACATGATGTGAAGGAAGGTCACCCCAGCACTAGTTAGATCAAACACCTGGGTTAAATTGTGGACTACCTCAATACCAGTCAGAGTCAGGTTAAATTGTGGCAGGTCTTCTTCCTCTGGCTGTACCAGGTCAAAGGAAGGAACCGATGTTTAGATGGAGCCAGAGATGATGCTGGAGTGCATTTGGTTTGGAGCCCATTACAAGAACTAGTAGCCAGGGAAACACTTGGATTAGGAGAACAGGATTTCCCAGGGGAGGCTGGCAGAGGAGCCTCTGCTCCTTTATCTACAGGGAGGTCTGGTTCTGGAAGCTGGGGGTTACTTTTGTTGGCTACTACAGCTAGTAGAGCTGTGTTAACTTTTTTCTCTGGAATAGTTTAGGGTCACCTCACGTCCCACAGGAAAAGAGGCCTGGGGTGTCTGACAGAACGGATCTACCTTGGATAGTATGAGCTAACACTTCCTCCCCATCCAGGGGACGTGGTCAAATATGGCGGCACTCAGAGGAAGGACAGCAGGCTACCAAGAAGAGACTTGATACCCTATGAGCATATACAGGGGGAGGAGGTCCCCCTCAATCACAGTCATAGGGGAGGGGAGTAAGGGGGAAATGGGAGGGAGGGACGAATAGGAGGATACAAGGGATGGGATAACAATTGAGATGTAATATGAATAAATTAATAAAAAAATTTTTAAACTTAAAAAAAAGTTAATACTTCTATTTGGGGGCCAGATCTCTCCTCCTTCCAGCATGTAGGCATGCCAAACTGGTATAGAAAAATATTAGTACTTTTCCTTCAAGATCTGAAGACCAAAGGAACCCCAGTGTGCCTGAATACACTTCAAGGCGGGCATGTGGTAAGTGGGTCACCACCCATCTGAAGGCAGTAGGAATAATTGTTTCCAGATCCTTTATCTTTTTCTTCTGAGCTCAGGGTGCTCTGTGACTACACACACACACACACACACACACACACACACACACACACACACACACACACGTGGGTCAGGCTACCATAAAACTTACTATGTAGCCAGGATAGCCTTGAGCTCACAGAGATCTACCTGCCTCTGCCTCTTAAGTGCTGGGACTAAAGGCATGTGCCACTATATGAAGCTTGCTCCATGAACTTTTAAAATCATTGATGCATGCAGGGCGTGGTGGCCCATGCTTTTAATCCCAGCACTCGGGAGGCAGAGGCAGGTGGATCTCTGGTTGGGGCCAACCTGGTCTACAGAGTGAGTCCAGGACAGCCAGAGGTACAAGAGAAACCCTGTCTCTAAAACAAAACAAACCAGCATTTAAGCCGTTGACGCATTGCAACTGGGACTTGTGACAAAAAGATTAAACGGACAGTAGTTGCCTTTACATGAACCATGTGTGAAATAGCCTTTGCTCTAGCTCCTTGTCTTTCTTTTAGAACAAATATCCTAAGGGCAGCACTTAGAAGGCTCAGTGCCTACAGTTTAGTCTTAAGACCATCAGCTAATGTTAACTGTCATCTGACAGAACTCTACAATCTGAAGAGATGGCTGCTGGGCACACCTGAAGAGATGGCTGCTGGGCACACCTGTGAGGACTTATTTAGATGAAGGCTAGTCTCTGAGAATGTCTATGAGGGATTTTTTTTTCCAAGACAGGGTTTTCTCTGTGTAGCCTTGGCTGTTCGGGACTCTCTTTGTAGACCAGGCTGGCCTCAAACTCACAGCGATCTGCCTCCCCGAGTGCTGGCATCACAAGGCGTGTGCCACCATGCCAGGCTGCTTACAGCCTTTCAAACATTTTTTTTTCCTTTCCCTGACTCATTCCCACTCACACACACAGCATCTTTCCATAGCAGCCAACTCCAGTGACAGCTTCCTCTCATACTTTCCTCCCCTGTGTCCCTTCTGTGCCATCGAGAAGGACGCCTTAAAAGAATGCCCTGCTCTCTCTGTGGCCTCTCCCCATTCCTGTTACGTGCACCTCCCATTTTCTTCATTCCTCCCTAGAGATAGAATTCAGATCAGGCAGGGACTCAGAGCATGCCCATCTGGGGCTGCAGCTCTCCTTTCTCACGGTTGCAGCCCCAGGCCAACAGCTCCAACTTGTTGGGGGGATATCGGGACAGCATCCCCCTTGACAAATGCACATTAATTATAGGAGTCTTTTCCTGCCCAGGTCCTTCGCATTCCTCCCTGGAATGCACGACACCCTCCCACACACCCCTCAATGCTGCCTGAGAGTCAGACACAACCTGTACTGTGGCCGACTCATGACCATGTGGAACGGCCCCATGTCTTTGGAAACCTTCCAGAAGGGCCTTCCCACTCTGCCACCTGAACCTGAATTGTCTTCAGCATCCTTGTTATACTGTTGTCTGTTGGTCCACAGCATTAATAACCCATAATCTCCCAAAGGACAACCTGCCTCAGTGTTCCCTTCAACCCCAAACACGATTCCTTTCCATTGGCTCCACCTATATAACAACACTTGTGCTCAATATTTAAATCCTTTTCTTCAAAGGACCTGTTGGGTTTCAGACCCTGGACAAGTGACTGAGGTGCATGTTTATTATGCCAAAGTGGATCTGGACACCAAGTTTCCCCCGCATCCTTCAGTCCCTACCTGTTACAGGGCATGGCTGGATTACCCCGCCCTCTACTCCGAACTTTCCAGCCCAAGAGCTGGCCTTCCCTATATATTTAAGACACTTTGGTTCCCTTCCTCTCTCATTTTCTCTCTCGCTGTGAGAGCATGTTTGCTTGCTTTCTCTTCCCCCTCCCCTCTGTCTCCCTGCCCATGGCAACTTGCCTGGTCTCATTCCTTGGGACCAATGAAGCTGCCTGAGAGCTGCATCCAATAAACCTGCCTTTGTGCTTTAATCTGATGTGAACTGGCTCATTTCACCAACAGAGCAACCTATTAGGACCAGTCAGTCTCCTTTAGACCTTGAAGTGTTCACTGCTGAGACTCACATGCCCAAAGTAAAGTACAGATAATTCTGTATTTTCTATACCATACGCTCTAACTCGATTGTTCTGTATACCTTGGTCCATGTCTTTGTTGTCTCTACAGTCAAGATGCCTCCGGCTACTTTTTCCTTTATCAAGCAGCTTAAGCTGTATGTGTCTGTACAGTGTCCACAATGGGCCATGTCTAAAGCCTGGCTGAGGAGGTATATCATGGAGCAGCCTATTGGGATTCTGTTATGGGAGGAGGGCATAGAATCATAGGAGCTAATCATCCCAACCCAATGTCTCCCTTTGATCCTTTTTTTTTTTTTTCCGAAACAGGATCTCTTTTTGTTATCCTTAGCTGTTCTGTGCTGGGATTAAAGGCATGCACCACCACATCTGGCCCCTCTGATCACTCTTGCTCAAGCAGAACATTGAGAGAAATGTACCATGCTGTATTTTCCAGCATAGAGTATGAGACGACCCCCACCTTTTCCAGTCAAAATATAGAATATACTCACTATATAAGACTATCCATCTTCCAGTGCACACCCTGTGCAGCAGACTCAGGCACGTGTCTATTTGCAGGCAGGGCACAGAGAGCCAGGTGCTTTATTAAATGCCAGAAGATAACTAGGGCCAGACTACACTGCCCCTTTAAGGCCTGCTCCACACTCAGCCCAAAGACGTGCAGTCCTCCCAGTCAAATGGGCGGGTTCTGGTGGAGCGCCAATCCAAGCTCACGTTGTTCTCCTCCTCCTCCTCGAGGTACAGGAAGATGTGTGCAGCTTGTTCTTCCCCGCTTCATGCTGCACACAGAGTGGGGATCGGCCACGGCACCCACCCCCACTATATATGCCAGGCATATGAAGCAAGCTGCAAGTAAGTACCCAGCGTATAAGACGACGCCCGACTTTGCCACAGATTTTTCAGGGTTAAAAGATCCTCTTATAATCCGGAAAATACAGTATCTGGGAGGGAGATAATAAAGCAGACATGGGTGGGGATGTACCCTAGTTTGTTTTATTTTCTGTGATAAACAATGACCCAAAACAACTTAGGGGAGGAAAGGATTTGTTTAGGCAGGAGGAAGAGAGCCAGAAAGTGCAGTTTTGGCCAGATGCTATTCTTTTTTTGGGGGTGTGGGGGTGTGGCGGTGGTGTTGGATTTTGCTTTTTAGATACAGAGGGAAGAATGTAGTGTTTGTGTATGTGTTTATGTACATAAAATTCCTTTTTAAAATTACATTTACTTATTGTATTGCATGCACGTGTGTACCACGGTGCACATGGAGTTCAGAGAACAACTTGGATTCATTTCTCCCAGTAACTGAATTCAGTTACTTAGTTTTGGTGGCAAGTGCCTTTACCATCTTAGCTTGTAGTCCTGGATATCCTGGACTTGCTTTGTAGACCAGGCTGGCCTTGAACTCACAGAGATCCACCTGCCTCTGCCTCCTGAGTGCTCAGACTAAAGGCAGGTGCCATCACTGCCTGGCCATGCTAGGAGCTTTTAACTGGCTAGTAGAGTGCAGGAAATAAGTTTTCTCTGCCTTCAGATGACTGCCCTTTAGCAGTGTGTCTCTCAGACTTCGTGGGCAGCCAGGTGGACACATTTTGTTTTCACAGCTGGTCACATTTGTCACGTATCTTCTATGACATCTCACTTAATCAAAGTCCCCTGTGGGTGTTGTGGTTTATTTATCAGGGTGGCCTAGTAATGTTTATTATCAGGCCTATACTTATTTTTTTACTGCGATATCTTCTAACCCGCTCACTAGCAATCAATCAAGACACTGGCGCCTGTTATATTTTAAAATAGCCTTAGTTAACCTGGGGCAGGGCAGATATTAATCCCCTAAACTATTTCCCATGCCATCTGATTCTAATAATTTCTATCAAGCTACCTCCCATCCATAATCCCAAATACTTGCTAATTATCATCATCTGGGCCAAACCTCCATCCACACCAGCCATGTGCTTCTCCTCCACCTCACCCATGATGGTACCGACCTCCTTCTTCCTCTCCCTTCTCTCCTCTGGTCCCTCCTCCCAAGATTCTCTCTGTCTCTCCAAACCCTGGAACCTTAGCCACACCCATCCCATTTGCCCCGCCCAGGTGTGATAGCTGTTTATTGGTCGAACAGGTTAGGCTGTTAGGCAAGGTACAATTCGGGGGCAGAGACAGCAAGCATGCTTAGCATCAAAATACATCAGACCAACCTCCAACTCCGTGGGCTTTGGTCCAGGGAAAAGTTGGACTATGCAGATGAACGTATTTGCTGACTTTTCTCCCTTTATTGCTTATTCCTATCGCTGACAGAAGACGCCCACTAAGGGTCAGTAGTAATAGCTTATGCAATTATTTCTCCATTATTCCTCTCCTCTTTAGGATGAATTTTAGTCTGTTCCATATTTCCTCCCATTTAATACTTCCATGGTTTTTCTTTTTCCAGAAAGAAGCTTGAGAACAATTCTATTAGCAAATAATAGAGGGGTATATTTGGGCCCATGGTTTCAGAGAGTTAGAGTCCGTGATGGCTGAGCAGATTCAGCAGGGTGGGTGACCAGAAGAGCAAGCTAAGAGTGCAAGCAGGAAACAGAGCGTGAACTACTCAAAAGGGTGTGAGGCTTTCACTCTGAAAGCTCACCTCTAATGATGTACTTCCTCCAACAAGGCCACACCTTCTAGGCCTCTCCAAACAATGCCACCAAGTGGGGACCACGTATTCGAATGTCAGTGCCTATGGAGACAGGTGCCGAACCAAAAGTGTACGCTCCTTTTGCTGCTGGTCGGTCCAGGTGCTTCAGGCTTCCAGGCAGGAACAGCAGAACCTTGGGGTCAAAGGTTCCACTTCCCTCAGGAGGAACTAGAGGTGAGGAAAAGAGTTTTCCATAGGATGTTACAGTTTGCTCTTTCTTATAAGATTGTTGGTACAGATGGCAGTGGACACTCAGGTGTTCGAAAGTTGGTGATAATACCGCAGTATTACAGCCCTTTGGTTAAGCTGACGTGCTAATGGCAGAGGATGCATGTGGATGCCAGTGCCTTGTTGGTTTACGGTTGGAATGCAGGATCCACCACTGCTTTGTTGGCAGTCAGCAGCTTGCCTCCTCGTCAGCAGTGACCAAGGCAGCTATGGCTACCTGGCCAACAGCCAAGTTCCCAGGGTTCCGAGGTGAATTCTTCAGAAAAGAAGGGAGCCAGTCTTTCCCCAGAATAAATGTTGATTGGTCATGTTGGAGGAATGGAGTGAGAGAGGGAGCGAGGGTTTATTTTGTGAAGCAGGGACATTATAAACCTTGGACAATGGGAGGGGTATTGAGGTTAAATGTGTTTGATTCAACGGGACTAGGGATGCCCGGGATATTTCGTTCTTTGTTTGTTTGTTTGTTTGTTTGTTTGTTTTTCAAGACAGGGTCTCTCTGTGTAGCCTTGGCTGTCCTGGACTCACTTTGTAGGCCAGGCTGACCTTGAACTCACAGCGAGCTTCCTGCCTCTGCCTCCCGTGTGCTGGGACTAAAGACATGTGCCACCATGCCCGGCATGCCTGGGATATTTCATTTGCATGCAATAGCACAATCCTATCATAAGAGGGGGGTGGAAACTTAATTATCCAATGGGGAGGGGGGGGAGAACTCCAGGTATGGTTAAAGGTCATTTGCTGAAAGCTAAGGTCTCATTAGCACAGGGTGGAGTTTTTCCAGGAATCCCCAGGTACTTAATGGACAGGTTCTACTGGGAAAAAGGGAGTTAGTTGAACCTGTCTTTCCCCCTCAAGGACTATGTTATATTCCTCAGGTAAAGGATGTGGGGATTTGGGCTCCCCAGATCAGGCAGAGGAAAGGGAGTGTGTTACTTTTGAATGGAGCTTAGGGTCTATCTGGTAATGCCAGACTTTGGCCTTAACAGCAGGGTCCCCCAATGGAGGACATGCTCATTCAAACCCTCACAGCCACATCTCATTTTATGTATACAACCATCCTAAAATAACATACTCCTTGCTGTTTTAAACTTAATTTTTTAAAAACAATTTTGGCATATTTTCTGTTTCTAAAGCACATCATGTTCTTCTGTATAGTACTTACTGGTAATGAAGAGCTAGCGCAGGGGACTGGGTGGGAGAAAGTGCTTGTCACACAAACATGAAGACCTGGGTTTACATTCCCAGAAGCCGATGAGATGGATGTGGAAACCGACTCTTTGGAAGCTCTTGGCCAGCCAGACTGATATGTAGCAGTGAACAAGAGACCCTGTTTTAGCCAAGATGGAAGGCAAAGACCAACACCCTAGGTTGTCACTTGCACATGCATGTCATGGCGCATGTGCAGACATGCACATGAGCTTACATATACACACCTAAAAACAGACAATGAAGTAACAGTTCAGACAGAATTTATGAAACAATTTAAAACCATCCCTGACTCTGGGTAATGCCAGCCCTCAGAAGGCTGAGATGGGATGGCCGTTGGTCAGTTGAAGGCCAGTTTGTAGTACAGTGAGTTTCAGGCCAGCCTGGGCCAGAATCAGACCTTGCTTAAAAACAAACAAACAAGCAAGCAAATAAGATAAACAAAACTTCAGTGGGCTAATGATGCGAATCAGTGTTTAAAGAGCTTGCTGCACAAGCCAGGTGATCTGAGTTTGCCCCATGGAATGCATAGTGTGGCCAACAATTCATGAGCTCTGGGCAGATAGCTCTGCTGCTTGGACTCTCTTCTCCTCAGCACTTGTCACTGCTTATATAACCTTGTGGGAAGACCTTGTGAATGTTATAATTTTCACTCCTGAGTTGTATACTTCCTGAACTTTCTGTTTCATTTGCTTTCTGAGCTTTAGTGAACATCCCTCCCGCCAGGATGGAATGCTTCATGGAGGAAATTTCTACTCAACAATAGCTTACCTACTTTCTCTTTGGGCGGAGGAGCTGACACCGTGTGTCACATTCACCATGCAAGCATGCGGAACTCAGCTCCAATCCAAGTCCACATAAACCTAGAGGTGGCACTGGCCATCTACGATCCCAGCATGCCTATAGTGATATGAGAGGCAGGGACAGGAGAATCAGGAAAGCTTGCAGGCTGGTTTTACTTAAAAAACAAACAAAAGTAGTTGAGATAATGCATTGGCAACTATCCAACTCCTGCTTTATGACGTCTCTCACGCTCTAACACTATTTGCATGTAGGTCTTGCAAATTAGAACTAAATTTCTTCAGGGGGTTTTATGTGTACATTAACTGGAAAATACTACAGTTTTTTTCATAATACATGTTACAAATAATTTTTTAAAACCTGTGAGAGTAGGCTTGGGGATGTAGCTCAGTGAGAAGAGTGCCCACCTGGATCCCAAGCAGGGCTGGACCAGGTTTGGTGGAAGTGATCCCAGAACTGAGGGGCTAGAAGAAAGATGCAAGCCCACTGACTCTTAAAGGAGATTTTCTTGGGGTCAAGGTTGAATTATGCATGTATGATGGCATCATTGGTCATGTGCTAACGTCCCTAAAACTAGCTCCAAAGTAGCCCAGACAAAATGAATTAGTAAACAGAAAGTTAGAGCACTTCTTACTTAATATATATAAGTGCTTTAAGAAAAATGTCTTAGGCTAGAGAGATGGCTCAGAGCACTGTCTGCTTTTCCAGAGGTCCTGAGTTCAATTCCCAGCAACTACGTGTTGGCTTATAACCATCTATAATGCGATCTGATGCCCTCTTCTGGCATGCAGGTATACATGCAAAAAGAGCACTCATATACATAAAGTAAATTCTTTTTAAAAAAAGAAAGAAAGAAAGACTGTCTCTGTGTAGCCCTGGCAGTCCTGGAACTCCCTATGTAGATCAGACTGGTCTCAAACTCCCAGATATCTGTGTGCCTCTGTTTTCTGGGTGCTGGGATGAAAGGCATGAATGTCCAGCTACATTTTTTTTTTCAATGCACGGGGAGGCCAGAGAACAGCATCCAATTCCTTTGAGACAGGATCTCTCGTGGCTGAAGCTCCCTCATAAGACTAGACTCCCTGGGCAGTAAGACCGGCCTCCCCAGCACTGAGATTATAACTGTGCTCTGTCTGTCTCCAGCCAATTCCCACAGGGGGCGGCATCTATGATGGGTGTTTTTTTTTTTAGCAAACAGAAGTCACCAAGAACATTATGGAGCTATTGGTCAGGACTCCACATTGCTTCATGTCAGTAGCATGTCTCTTCACTCTTTCACTCAGCTTCCAGATGTCCCAACCAACCAAGAAGTCTTTGTGATTCCCTACCTTGCTCTTGTGCACAAGATTTACCATGGCATTGTTCTGAGATCTCTCTGCGCTGGCAAAAACTTTCTGTCTTGGGATCTAAAGAAATGTCCTTCACCCAAGAAGATCTGAACACAAGATCTTAGATTTGAAATTCAAGAGGGGGGCTGGAGAGATGGCTCAGAGGTTAAGAGCACTGGCTGCTCTTCCAAAGGTCCTGAATTCAATTCCCAGCAACCACATGGTGGCTCACAACCATCTATTATGAAGTCTGGTGCCCTCTTCTGGCCTGCGGGCACACATGTGGGCAGAGTACTGTATACATAATAAATAAATGAATCTTAAAAATAAGAAATTCAGGGCTGGGTGTGGTGGTACATGCCTGTAATCCCATCACCCAGGAGACAGAGGCAGGAGGATTGCTGTGAGTCGAGGACAGCCAGAGCTACACAGAGAAACCCTGTCTTGCGGGGGGTGGGGGGGGGAGTTGTTTGAAGTGAATAATCTTGGTACCCGACAAAGCAAAACACAAACAAAGCAAAAATAATTCTGCAAGGCGGCTTTCTAAAAGGGTGCACCAGAACCCAAACAGGGCTAGCAAACACTCTCATCAAAATGGCAGCTGTCTTTATCCCTGTTAGAGATGGTCACTGCATCTGCTTCCATTGGTGGGAGCTCAACTAGACAATGTGAAGCAATTGGCTAATCATCGCAAGGAGGAAGGGGAGGGGAGCTAATTGAGCTAATTATCTTTAGTAGAAAAAATAAATTTCAGCTGGGCATGGTGGCGCACGTCTTTAGTCCCACCACTTGGGAGGCAGAGGCAGGCGGATCTCTGTGAGTTCGAGTCCAGCCTGGTCTACAAAGAGAGTCCAGAACAGCCAAGGCTACACAGAGAAGCCCTGAGTCGAAAGAAAGAGAGAGAGAGAGAGAGAGGAGAGAAAGAAAAGAAAGAAAAGAAAAGAAAGAAAGAAAGAAAGAAAATTTTCTTACAGAAGTAAAAGACCTTGGTTAAAGTCACAGTGCCATGGGTGTCCGCGTCAGATGTGGTCCTTTCAAATCTCATTTGCTTCCCTCCAGGGGAGCCACAAACATTTCAAAGACACCTGAGAGGGCTGGCTTCCCCTCTTTTGTGTCACACTTCTGAAGGGGAACCAACATTTCATGGATAAAGTGGGCTCACTTCAAATGGAGGTGGCTGTTGGCAAGGGAAAAGTTCATTTGGGCAACTCCCAACAGCTCCACTCCCTCTCTCCTTTTCCTTGGATTTTTTGAGACAAGGTCTCCATGTAGCCCCTGGCTGCCCTAGGACTCACAGAAATCCACCTGCCTCTCCCTCCTGAGTGCTCAGATCAAAGGCGTGCACCACCACGCCTTGCTCTCTTTTTATTTTTCTCACTGGGTAGCTGAGACAGGCCTTAGACTCCAGAGCTGCCTGCCTCAGTCTCCCTAGTGTACTGGTTACAAGCATCAGAGACATCCAGCCCCTTCTCGGTATCCTGAGTTGGAACAAGATCCTTCAGCTCTTGCAGAACCTGAGGGGAAGAAGAGAGAGGGCGGAAGTGACATCAGAGCATGTGGGTCTCCGGAGGTGCCTCCGGAGGTTTTCATCCTGAGCATGGTGGAGAGGTTGCGGGAAAGGCGGCCAGGTCCCCTGTGCCGTTGCCTGCTGAGACATTTTCTCCACTCGGAGCTCCAGGCTCTGACACCCGGGTGTGTTGCCTAGCTCCTGTCTCTTCTCTCCACTCTGTCCACTCAGCAGTCCCTAATAGCCTTTCCTGCACGTAGATGATTGCTGCCAATTCTAGCTTCAGTTGAAGCCAAAGAGGCTGGGAGTCAGCCATTTACTCTGACCTGCCCCACAAACAAAGGCCTCTTGCAATAGAGTCCAGGCGTTTACGCCCCCTATTGGCCTGAGTGAAGCCCTCAACACATCAACAGCTACAACTGTCTGCACTGGATTTCCTCCCCCCCCCCCCCCCCCCCGCCAGCCCAACACCTCCCCCATGCATGGTCCTGGGCTACTCCAGGGCCTGGGGATGCTGTTGATGGACTGTCCTGGCTGCTGGGCCTCCTATTGTCTTCTTACCAGTCCATAGCAAAGGCCTCTAGCAACTGTTGCTAGGAAGGTCTTATCTCCTGGGCTCCAGCCCTGCCCCCAACGCCAGAATCCGAGAGGCAGATTGGATCCTAGAGAGTTCTTATAATTAAGGCCCTGGAGGATTTCCAACAGGCAACGGATCTGCTGGCCCTTCTTGACAGGAGTCTTGCGAGAGATGTACAGTATGGAGTCAAAGATCTCGCGGTCATCACTCCCAGATATTTTCTTGGATGCCAACACTTTCTTGTTCTGGTTTTTGTTTTTTTGTTTTTGAAGGGGCGGGGTGGTGGTGGTGGTATTTTTGACACAGGGTTTCATTATGTAGCTCCAGCTAGCCTGAAACTTGCTACGTTGACCAGGCTGGCCTCAAAATTGTGATGCCCCTCCTCCTCCTCACTGCTAGGTTTCCAGGCATGTGCCACAATGCCTGGCTGTCAGCCCTACCCGCATCACACCCTCACCTTCCACCTAACCAAACCCCACCCCCGTCCCCACCCCTTGCTTTTCTTGGATTCTTACCTTGAAAAAACTCTCGCCTAGCCATTTACTGAGGTGAGGGATGTTTTGTGTTGTTAGTGTCACATTGCAAGTACAGTCACCAACTTAGCTGGGGGCTGGTGGGAGGGTGGTACAAGCCTATAATTCCAGCATTCTGGAAGCTAAGTCAAGTGGATAAAGAGTTCAAGCGTTCGCTGGGGTGGTGGCGCACGCCTTTAATCCCAGCACTTGGGAGGCAGAGGCAGGCGGATCGCTGTGAGTTCGAGGCCAGCCTGGTCTACAAAGCAAATCTAGGACAGAGAATCTACACAGAGAAACCCTGTCTTGAAAAAAAAAAAAGAAAAGAAAAGAAAGAAAAAATAAGCTAAGTGAAACAAACACTGTTTTATAAAAATGACTTCAACAGCCTTCAGCTTCCTAGCCAGACACCTTCCTTCTAGACCAGTGGCTCTCAGCCTTCTGAATGCTGTGACACTTTAGTACAGTTCCCTCATGTTGTGGTGACTCCCAATCATAAGCTTATATTTGTTTCTATGTCATAATTGTAATTTTGTTACTGTTACGAATCGTAAGTAAATGTCTGTGTTTTCTGATGGCCTTAGGTCTGTGAAAGTATTGTTCTACCCCCCGAAGGGTTGCAGCCTTCAGGTTGCGATCCACTGCCTTGGTCCTCCTGGGCCTGAGATCTACTTGTTTGGGATATCTTCTTACAGCGTAACTACTAAACATCTGATGCAAAATTAAGTTAAAAAAAACCTACATTAGCCATCACCAATGAAGAACGGTATATGTATGTACGATCCTAAAAATGCAGAATTGGTTAGGACTGTTTCACACTGAGCTCCCCACAGGGGAGGAATCCCCAAAACTAAAGGAATAAAAGCTAAAAGTGAGTGATGTCATCATTTAAAAAAAAAAAAAGAAAGAAAGAAAGAAAAGAAAAGAAAACATGACTCTTCCTTCAGCCTAGAGTGAAAGGACTCTCGGGGTATTTCTAGCCAACCCCTCCCTGTACAACATCAGGAGACCAAGTCTCTGGTTTGCATTTTCTGCCTCAGACTCGCATGAGACTTCCGAGACCACCTCCTCCTGGGCTGCAGAAGGCCTAGCCAATGGTTGTCTTTAGCTGCACCCACAACTGGGCATCCCAGGTCACTGCACACCGAAATCCTCCAGCAACATTGGAACTCTCGCTTCCTGGGTTTCATAAGTCATTTTATGTCTAGATAATGTATTTGGAATTCTCTTTCACATAAAAATAATGGTTTGAGCCAGGCCGTGGTGGCACACGCTTTTAATGCCAGCACTCAGGAGGCAAAGGCAGGTAAATTTCTGTGAGTTCGAGACTATCCTGGTCTACAGAGTGAGTTCCTGGACAGCCAGAGCTGTAGATAGAGACTTTACCTCAAAAAACCAAAATAAATAAACGAGTACATAAAATAAAAAATAATGGTTTCAGTAAGCCACAAATGAGGATGTTACTGTGTCCTTGCACTAACCATATATTTTTTTTTTCTTTATCTTTTTGTTATTCTTTTTGACATAGCGTTTTTCTGAGTAGCCTTGGCTGTCCTAGAGTCACTTTGTAGACCAGGTTGCCTCTAATTCACAGAGATCTACTTGCCTCTGCCTCCTGAGTGCTGGGGTTACAGGCTGACATACCCTGCAGCAGACATCCCTCTACCCTAAACTTACGGACAGAGCTTTTCCTTCCTTTTCACCATATAATCTGGAAATTTTGTTGCTATTGTTTTTTTCCTCTCTCTTTTCTTCCTTACCTGCATTTATACACCTTATAAAAACAATCCAACTTTTTTCATTTTTAATTATTGGAAAAGGGAGGAATGTTAGGATTCTCCTTCAGGTTGCCTACCTGTGATGTCACTGCTTACCTGCCATGGGGGGGAGGGCGTGACCCTGCCCAGTTTACAAAAGGGCAGTCCTACCTCTCCCCTTCCTGTCTTACCTCCACTGTCTCTCTTCCTCTGTCTCTGTCCCTCTCTCTACCCCCTTCCTCTTCCTTTTCCTGTCTCTCTACTCTTCCCCTCTCTTCCTCTGTCTCAGTCTTTCTCTCTCTGGGGTACCTCCCCCCCCCCATGCTCATTTAATAAACCTCATAAAATCTATAATAAAAAAAAAAACAACCCTGTGACTTTTAGCCTGGCTGTGGTGGCACACACCTTTAATCCAAGCACTCAGGAAGGAGAGGCAGGTGGATCTCTGTGAGTTCGAGACCAACCTGGTCTACAATGCTAGTCCAGGATAGCCAGGGCTACATAGAGAAACCCTGTCTCCAAAAACCAAATAATGAAACATAAATTTACAAAAACTGTGACTCTTAGGCTGGAGAGATGGCTCTGTGGTTAGGAGCTCTTTTGCTCCTGCAGATGACAGGGGTTCGAGTCTTAGCACCTACACGTGGCTCACAACCATACAAAATTCCAGTACCAGGGGACCTGAGGCCCTCTGGCCTCCAAGAGCACCTGGCACACACTTAAACTCATAAAATGAACAAGTCTTTTTAAAGTTATGATTCTTTTAGAGGGGGTTTGATTAAAATGCCATTTCTCTCATTGCTCCCTTACTTCTTTAGGCCATACTGTCTTTTTGTTGGTTTGTTTTTTGTTTTTTGCTTTTTTGTTTTTTTCAAGACAGAGTTTCTCTGTGTAGTGTTGGCTATCCTAGACTCACTTTATAGACCAAGCTGGTCTGGAACTCACAGCAGTCCACCTGCCTCTGCCTCCCTGAGTGATGGGATTAAGAGTGGGTGTCACCATGCCTGGCAGGCCATACTGTCTTAAATTGTCTTAATATTCCTAGATATAACAGTCCTGTCACATTTCCCATATGCTATGTTAGACACAGGAGACAAAGAAAAATAAATGGCAACAAATTAATTTGATATGACCAACAATTTTTTTTTTCCTTAATGATGCTACCAACTATGGCCCCTCTCCTAAAGACTGCCTCCCTGCCCACTCAGCCTCATTTGAACCTTCCTGGCACCAAGAACATGAAACAGTATTTGACCTCCACACGCACAGAATGCAGTATGTAGCCAGCAGGAGGAACCGCGAACTTAAGTTCCCTGAGAAGAGCTGTGTCAGCACCAAACACAACGTTCCGAAATGATGTCTGACAGAACAGTGGGGCTGGAATGCTGCAGGCTGGAGCCGAAGTGTCTCGCGCTGCCGCTGCCCCTCAAAAGAGCCATTTATTGCCACCTCAGTGTGTCTTTTTTAGTATTAGGTGAATCCTTTGAAATGTACAAACAGAGCCCTAGCTTCTGAACTGCAGGAGGCCATCCCTTTCAGAGAGTGGCCTAGAGTAACCTGCATGCCTTTAGAATCCTGGCTATGGTTTAATCTATGCTGAGGAGGAGAGCAGCCCAACTTCTCAGAGCTTACCAAAGTTACCTAGCCCAGGCTTCCTCCTATCCATCCTGGGGCCAGAAACCACCCAGATAGCGCTCACAGTCCATACACTCTTTCCTTGATAATTTTTTGTTTGTTTGTTTGTTTGTTTGTTTGTTATTGCTGTTTTTCTGAGACAGGGTTTCTCTGTGTAGCCTTGGCTATCCTGGAACTCTCTCTCTATAGACCAGGCTGGCCTAGAACTCACAGTGATCCGCCTGCCTCTGCCTCCCAAGTGCTGGGATTAAAGGCGTGCACCACCACCGCCCAGCTGACACGATTTTAGGAGACACCTTTTGGACTCTGCACCAGCAGGACACATGAAGCATCACACTTCAGGTGAAGCAGAGGAAAGGTGATTTCTGTCCCTCCCGTCCCCACCAAGCATCCCCCAGCAGGAGGAAGACTCAGGATAAACCTCCAGCTTTTAACTCCCCTAGTGAATCAGGGAGAAAAGTCTCTCGGGGTGGGGGCAGGGCAGGGCAGGGCAGGGCGGGGAAGCTGATGCAGGTGAGGGGAGGAATAACTTCCGGACCTGGAAGCTTTTCAGTAGGAGCTGTACACACATCCCTTCCCCAGTGATGCGCTTAACAACCTGGGGCTCCACACGCACTGAGCTGATGTACAGCCCCCTCTAAACAAGCCTATCCCGCCCCGCCCCCACCAAACCCTAGTAAAGCTGGGCGGTGGTGGCACATGCCTTTAATCCCAGCACTAGGGAGGCAGAGGCTGTGAGTTCGAAGCCAGCCTGATCTACAAAGTTAGTCCAGGACAGCCAATGCTACACAGAGAAACCCTGTCTCGAAAACCAAAACAAAACAAAACCCCTAATAACTCCTTTTTGTAGTCAAACATATCCATGAACTATGGACCATGGGACAAAAGCCTTCATTGGTTTGGGGACACATGAGCAGTAAGAGAAACTGTGTCCATAAAGTGAATTTTTAGAGGAAACCCATATTATTATCTTATGCCTATGGAGTCCAGGCACTCAGATCCCCTGGTTCTGGAGCTAACGATGGTCACGAGCCACCCTGAGGGTGCAGGGAGCTGAACCAGATCCCCTGGAAAAGCAGCCAGTGCTCTTAACCACTGATCTGTCTGTCCAGACCCCACTTGGAATTTTTAATAACACCCTTTGCTGCTTTTCTTCAATAGTTGGAATGAGAGTCAACATGCTGAAAACAGAGACCATCTACAAGAGGACAATGGAAGCACAGGGACATGCTAAAATCACATCAGGAAGGCTGGCAAGATGGCTCCATGGGTAAAGGCACTGGCCACACAGACTTGGTGACCCAAGTTCAATCTCTAGAACCCACATAAAGGTGAAAGATTTTGTTGTTGTTGTTGTTGTTGTTGTTGTTGTTTTGGGACAGGGTTTCTCTGTGTAGCCTTGGTTGGTCTGGACTCTCTTTGTAGACCAGGCTGGCCTCGAACTCACAGAGACCCTCCTACCTTTGCCTCCCAAGTGCTGGGAATTAAAGGTGTGCGCCACCATGCCCAGCGAGGTGAAAGAATTTGTGCACCCACATGCGCACACACATAATAATAATAATTATTATTATAGTAGTAGAGGTAACTTGAATTTATCCAACAGATTAGACTGAAGAAAATATGCAATTCCCTCAACAGGTCCCCTACAAAGGACCCCTAAATGTGATGGCAATAGTCCCGCAAACATGTCACCTGACCACTTGTGTGTCAGTCAAGGGACTAATAGGCAAAGACCACCTGACTCTCCCACCGGAGTCCGCTATGCTTGTTTTCCACTGCTAATGAGGACCTACTTGAATTGCTATCCACCTGTCTGTCTGTCCATTGATTCGCCTGCATCTGCTGTCCGTCCGTCCACTCTCTTGTTCATCTGTTCCTGGTCCTGCCCTTTGCCACCACACACCTTGCTTCTGCAGCTCAATTCTGACTTGCGGCCTGACTCTATGTCTGCAAACATACGCCCCGTGAACCTGGGATCAGGTAGGGTGTGTGTGGTCTGATGGAGTGGCATCTCCTACCACCACTGCCACCCTAGAACCTCAGTTTTTACTCTTTAATTACACACAGCTAGTCTTGGTAGGAGGTAGCTGTGAGCCTCAGGCTTGTACACCTCGGGGCGGAGGAAGCTGCTGTTGCTAGTTTTTGTACACACTGGTACTCCTGGGGAAGGCCTTGCCGTCCCTCTGAGGCTTACGGCTTTGCCAATTTTCCATGGTGCATTAGATTCCTTGACATGTCCGTGCCCGTGTTAACTCAGGACTTCACTCACTCCTCTGCTCCACGCAAATCTCACTACGCCTTGCAAGTTGGCCTTGAATGTGACATCTTCCCACCTCTGCCTCCTAAGTCCCAGGATTATGGTTGTGAGCCACCACACCTGTCAAATCTGTTTAGCACATACACATCCATCTCTGATTAATTTTTAAATTTTTTTTAAAAATTGAGATGAGATCTCATTGCATAGCACTAGCTGTCTTAGAACTCGCTCTGTAGACCAGGCTGGCCTTGAACTCACAGGGATCCACCTGCCTCTGCCTCCTGAGTGCTGGGATTAAAGGTATGTGCCACCATGCCTGATTCAAAGATGGCATTTTTTTCCCGGGCGTGCGGGGTGGGTGGGTGGGTAAAGCTTTATTTAGTCAGATATGGTCAGCATGTGTGCCTACAGGCCAGAAGAGGGCACCAGATCTCATATTACAGATGGCTATGAGCCACCATGTGGTTGCTGGGAAGTGACCTCCGGACCTTTGGAAGAACAGCCAGAGCTCTTAACCTCTGGGCCACCTCTCCTACTCCTTTTTGTGGGTTTTAAAGGTACCAGGAGTAGAATAGTCAGAATCTATCCAGCATCGTGCTTACAGCTTAATAATAAATCATAGTCTCTCTGTGTCAGTCATTGGTGAACAACTGATTAAAAAAAACTGTTGCTGGGCTGGGCGTGGTGGCACACGTCTTTGATCCCAGCACTAGGGAGGCAGAGGCAGGCGGATCGCTGTGAGTTCAAGGCCAGCCTGGTCTACAAAGCGAGTCCAGGACAGCCCAGGCTACACAGAGAACCCCTGTTTCAAAAAACAAACAAACAAAAAACTGTTGCCATAATAAGTTACTGCATTATTTAATATAGAAATAATAATTTGTTTGCACACAGCCCCTTCCCTAACTCCTCCAGCTCCGGGGCTTCCCTGCCCCCACTTCCTATTCCCTTATAGCCTGGTTACTGTCATTGTGTGCTCCTCCTCCTCCTCCTCCTCCTCCTCCTCTTTTTTCTCTTCAGTTTTTTTCAGAAAAGGTTTCCCTGTGTGGCTCTGGCTGTGCTGGTCCTTGCTTTGTAGACCAGGTTGGCCTTGAACTCACAGAGATCTACCCACCTCCAAGTGCTGGGATTAAATGTGTGTGCCACCATGCCCTGCCCGGCACGCTCTCCCTTTCTTTTGCTCCTTTCTCTTGGTCATCTCTTTCTCTTACTTTGTCATCCTAGCCCTAGGGCCAAGTCCAGCCTGGTACCACTTTCTCTCTCTTCTCTGGACTCTTTCAGACCTCAAAGGCTGTAGTCTCCCTTATACCTACAATAAAAACCTTCCCTTGGGGGCTGGAGAGATGGCTTAGAGGTTAAGAGCACTGGCTTTTCTTCTAAGGGTCCTGAGTTCAATTCCCAGCACCCACATGGTGGCTCAGAACCATCAATAACGACATCTTGTGCATTCTTCTGGCATGCAGGCAGAGTACTGGACAAATAATAACCTAATCTTTAAAAACAACTGTTGGAAGAATCCTACTACTTGAGGTTGCAGTTTTCCTGGTCCAGATAGCCGTTCTAAGCTAGGCATTAGGTGCGGGACTCCCTCTCCCCAGCAGGGCCTCCAGCTCTCTGCCTGACTTGACCTGAAGAGTATCTAGACGTAGATGCCCCTGACCACATTTGATATATGGCCCTTGACACAGCTCCCTGCTAACGCTCCTATCCTTGAGCCTATAGGATAATTAGGTACTGTGTCCTCTTTCATGTACTAGGAGCATGCTGCCAAATGCAAACAAGCATCCTTAAAGTGCCTGGTTCCAACCAATTATGTTCACCTATCCTGGAAGCCCCCCCCCCCCCGACTCCCCAAGGGCTGTATAACCTTTGTTCTCCCTGAGTAAAGTTGCACTAGCTCCTGGAGTGGTTCCCGGAGTGTCTGATCTCTTTCATGCTTCTGGCCTTCCAGGCCCTGCGTCTGGTCTCCTGTTCCTCTTACCTCACTGGGCTAGGGGCCATCAGTCCCCCAGGAAAGAGGAGAGCCACATCAACCATACCTCAGAGCCTCCATTTCTTCAATTTATTCAGGGCCCTGTTCTCTTCCGTTCCAGGAAAAATAAATGGGCTAACCTGTGGCAGTTAAATTTATTTTTGGGTAGGGGGTGGTGGTGGTGGTGTCACACCCCTTTAACCCCAGCACTCAGGAGGCAGAGGCAGATGGATCCCTTGAGTTTGAGGACAGCCAGGGTTACAAAGAAGAAACCCTGTCTTGAAAAACCAAAAATGAAAGGAAAAGAAAAAAGAAAAAGAAAGAAAACTCCTACAGCCAGATGTATAAGGGGCCATTTTTTTTTCTTTTTTCTTTTTTTGAGACAGGGTTTCTCTGTGTAGCCATGGCTGTCCTAGACTCACTTTTTAGACCAGGCTGGCCTCGAACTCACAATGATCCACCTGCCTCTGCCTCCTGAGTGCTGGGATTAAGGGTGTGGGCCACCACTGCCCAGCAAGGGGCCATTTTCTTTCTTTCTTTCTTTCTTTCTTCCTTTCTTTCTTTCTTTCTTTCTGGTTTTCTGAGATAGAGTTTCTCTGTGTAGCCTTGGCTGTCCTAGACTCATTCTGTAAACCAGGCTGGCCTCGAACTCACAGCGATCCACCTCCCCCCCCCTCCCCCCCCCCCCCCCCAGTGCTGGGATTAAAGGTGTGCGCCACCACGCCCGGCTAAGGGGCCATTTTCTTAATTGAGGTTTCCTCTTCACAGATGATTTTAGCTTGTGTCAAGTTGACACTAAAAAAAAAAAAAAAAAAAAAAAAAAAAAAAAAAAAGCTAGCCAGCACAAATTCCCCTTCCCAGCAGTATTGGTTTCAGTGTAAGAGTCTGAATGCAGGACTTCCCACCTCCTACACTAGTGCTGCAGCACTGAGCCACACCTCAGCCCTTACATATTAGGTTCACAGGTATTAGATGCTTAAAATAGCAGCTATCCTAAAAATACCCTGCCCTCCTCTGTCCTTCCTGTGTGTGTGAATGGGGTAAATAAAATGGTTGGCAGCTGGAAGGTTCGGAGATGTCTGGAATGGGGTGAAAGAGCAGTGAGGTTGCGTTTGCCTTGAGAACCAGGCCGGTCAACAGAGCCCACAGAGACCAGGCTAGCCCAACACCGCCGGGCTAGCCATCTTGTCTTGTCAATGACTTCCTCACTCCTCTCCAGCTTTAACATGGGCCTCAGCCAGCCTTCCAAATGACCTATGCCACGTCATTGTCTGGGGACCTCTTTAGGGAGTGGCCTGTCCTTGTTCTGTTGACTTCCTGGAGAGTTAAATCGGGTCTGAGGCGACAAGAAAGAGAGCCTGGGAGCTAGAGCTGTCAGGAGCCAGAAAGCGCCTCCTGTCTAACTGATCTCTTTGTGTTTTTGATGGCTCCCGCAGCTGCACAGTGGGTGACAGAAGGCTTGCTGAAGTTGATTTTTCTTCTTGGCTGAAGTGTTTTGGGGTTCTCCAAATCTAGTTTCTCCATAAACTGGGGGCGGGTGGGGGGAGCAGGTTGGATCACTCTACCTCACACTGCCTTGAGCCCTAAGCTGCCCCGGGGGGCAAGGCCACATACACCTCCCCTTGCTCTTGAAAGCAAAATGCCTCACTCCTAATAGGAGCAGCTATTTTTCTTCAGGGACAGCTGACCCCTACTCTGACCTCTGGCTCTCCTTTGACCATGTCCAAGCCCGGAAGCATCCTCGATTTCCTGTTCCCTCCCTCACTAGGGAGAAAAGGCCCTTGAAGGCCAGCCCCTCGGCTTAAGAGCCTTCCCTTTGTCCAGGGTCCCCTGCAGGGTGCAGCCCCTGAAACCTCAGGCGGCCCAGCCCCCTCCCACCGACCCCGGCTTGCAAACAGCTGTGGCCCTCTTCGGAAATGGCCCGAGACGGCAGACTGTGGGCAGCAAATGGCGACTAGTGAGATCTGAGCACTGCAGGAGGGACCCAGGCGGAGGCAGCCTGAGCAGGTCACCTGTGGCTGGTAGGAGGCGGGCTGCTACTGCCCCCGTGTGGCGGAGAGCAGGATCACAAGACTGCTGTCTGTAAAGGAATAGTATGTCAAAGCATCCTTAGTTTCAGACGATACCTGATACCGTCAAGACTTCACACGACTCTCTTGAGAACTGCTGATGAACACTACCAGCAAAGTAGCAAGACATAAAATTAACGTATACAAGTCATTTTCCTGTATTATCCTTAGCAAACATGGCGAGGAAGAAACCAGGGAATCAGTTCCACTTAAAATGGCCTCAATGTCGGAAAGATGCTCTTGTCAGTCACTAAGCCTGAAGACCTGAATTTGGTCCTCAGAACCAAGAGTAGTGGCCAGGCAGGACCAACTCAGGCAAGCTGTCCTCTGACGTATATATACGCATATACTACCACATGCCTGTGCCCTTCTAGTCCCAATAAATAAATGAGTGTACAACTTTTAAATTATTTTTAAAAAATTAGATACATCTTGGAGTAAACCCAAGGAACTGAAAGTCCACTATGGTGGAACTTTAAAGCAATCAGGGGAAGCTGGGCATGGTGGCGCACACCTGTAATCCCAGCACTCAGGCAGGCAGAGGCAGGTGGATCGCTGTGAGTTTGAGGCCAGCCTGGTCTACAAAGTGAGTCCAGGACAGCAAAGGATATACATAGAAACCCTGTCTCAAAAGACCAAAGGGGGAAAAAAAAAGAAAATGCAAAAGAAAATAGCAAGAAGTATCATTTCCAATATGGGCATAGGAAACAGTATTTGAATAAATCCCCAGTCAGGATAGAGGGTCAATTATTGACAAATGGGACCTCATGAAATTAAAGGTATCTATACAGAAACAGAAATGGTTAATAAGTGAAGAGACAGACTATAGAATGGGAGAAAATCTTCATCAGTTGCAAATCAGCTATAAGGTTAATACTGAGACTGTGGAGGCTCTGAGGATGCTCAGTGGTTAAGAACTGGCTGCTCTTGCTGAGGACCTGGGTTTGGTTCCCAGCACCCACATGGTGGCTCACAATTGTCTCCTAACCCCAGTTCCAGGGGTTCTGTTGGCCTCTTCTGCCCTCCTCAGACACCAGGCGTGCAGGTGGTGCAGGTACTTACATGTTGGCAAAACATTTATATGTAAAAGTAACTTTTATTTTCCTGTTTCAGTTGTTGTCTGGGAGGCTTACTGCCTCTATCTGCTAACCTAGGCCTAGAATGTCTCCAGCCTCTGAGACTTACTGCCTGATAAGTTCACCCTTACTTGTTCTTTCTGAGCTCTGGGCTGGCTGATTCAACTCAGCTGTTCTGGCTTAAACTCTTCTCCCAGCTGACTTATTTAATCTGGCTTCTCTCTTGGTCAGAATCGCTCTGTTTGGCCTCAAACTAACTCAGCAATCTGTTCTAATCTTCTGGCTGCTTCTCATTTTCTGACTCATTCAATCTTCCCCTGAGTTCTCTCTCTGCAACCCATCTCTATTACTGTCCTGTTCCTCTCTCTGAAAAACTGCCTTCTTTTTCTTCTTCTTCTTCTTCTTCTTCTTCTTCTTCTTCTTCTTCTTCTTCTTCTTCTTTTTGGAGACAGGGTCTCTGTGTGTAGCCTTGGCTGTCCTGGACTCACTTTGTAGACCAGGCTGGCCTCGAACTCACAGCAATCCACCTGCCTCTGCCTCCTGAGTCCTGGGATTAAAGGTGTAGTGTCATTTTTAATTCTTTCCCAGCAGAATGCCCTATGCCAAATATTGCAACACGGGTAGAAACAAGAGATCAGAGTTATGTGAAGTCAGAATGCAATGGGTATAATCAAATTTTACTCTTTTCATTTAACAGTTGAAAGGAAACAGGACTCCAATGGGATTCATTTGATATTATTGCTATCAGCTTCCCACTGGCAGAACACATGTGTTAGTATTTTTTTCCAATCCTGGCTGACTATGCTATAAGATACTTTGAAGACTCATTTAAGCAGGGAACATGGGTTCATAGTATAGTGTGTTAGGGCACAAGTTCCAGTGATTACTCTTTTTTTTTTTTTTTAAGAGTTATTTATTTATATTATATACACAGTATTCTGCCTGCATGTACACCTGCAGGCCAGAAGAGGGCATCAGATCACATAGATGGTTGTAAAGCACCATGTGGTTGCTGGGAATTGAACTCAGGACCTTTGGAAGAGCAGTCAGTGCTCTTAACCTCTGGGCCATTGCTCCAGCCCCCCAGCGATCACTCTTTATAATTTGGCTTTTCCACAGTGTTCTGCAGACGATCAGTTCTAGCTTCTACACTAAGAGGTGCGACCATTCCTTAGCTCCTTCAGATCCCACATGCAGTGACGTTTGCAGTATTCCTGTGCAGGCTCTGTCCCATCTCTAAATTTAGGGTAGTTCTACACAGTTGTCTAGTGTTTTAAATCCATTTTTGTAATATATCATTATCTTTTAAAAGTTTCCCATCCTTTTCCCTCTTCTGGAAACTGCAAACAGCATATTCTTTCACTCTCTTCTCTTCTACACAGGGTCCTATTATAATATATAACCCTGGTATCCATGTCTGGCCTGGAACTCACCATGTAGTGGAACTCACAGGGGTACACCTGCCTCTCTCTCCCAGGTGCTGGGATTAAAAATGTCTCTCCCCCGACCCCTCTCCCCCCAAGACACGGTTTCTTTGTGTAATAGCCCTGGCTGTCTTGAAACTTGTTTTGTAGACCAGGCTAGCCTCAAAATTCACAGAGATCTCTCCCTCCCAAGTTCTGGGATTAAAGGCATGTGCCACCACCGCCTGACTCTTAAATCTCTTTTTTAAAGATGTATTTTATTTTACTTTATATGTATGAGTGCTTTCCTTTTATGTATGTTTGTACACTATGAGAATACATGGGGCCTGAGGAAGCCAGCAGAGGCCATCAGAACCCCTGGCACCGGGGTTACAGACAGCTGTGAGCCACCATATGGGTGCTGGGAATTGAACCCAGGTCCTCAGCAAGAACAAGAGCTTTTTTTATTTTCTTATTTTTTTCATTTTTATTTTTTAGTTTTCAAAACAGAGTTTCTCTGTGTAGCCCTGGTTGGCCTGGAACTCAGAGATCCTCCTGCTTTTGCCTCCTGAGTGCTGGGATTAAAAGCCATGTGCCACCACAGCCCAGCTAGAACAAGTGCTGGTTTTGTTGTTGTTGTTGTTTTTTAAGATTTGTTTGTACATAGCCAGGCATGGAGACAGAGGCAGGTGGATTGCTGTGAGTTCAAGGCCAGCCTGATATACAAAGCGAGTCCAGGACAGCCAAGGCTACACAGAGAAACCCTGTCTTGAAAAGAAATACAAAAACAACAATAGCAAAAAGATTTGTTTGTACAGTACTCTGCCTGCACGTATACCTGCAGGCCAGAAGAGGGCACCAACTCTCATCCTGGATGATTGTAAGCCACCATGAGATTGCTAGGAATTTAACTCAGGACCTTTGGAAGAACAGACAGTGCTTTTTGCTTTTTTTTTTTTTTTTTTTTTTGGTTTGTTTGTTTGTTTGTTTGTTTGTTTGTTTTTCTTCAGAGCTGAGGACCAAACCCAGAGCCTTGTGCTTGCTAAATCCCAAACCTCCAGACCGTTCTGTTAACCTCTGAGCCAACTCTCCAGTTTCCTGAGAGTGAATTGTTTTTTAAAGTCATGACTTTACTTGTAGTAATTAATCTTGACCTAAAGTTTCTAATGTAGTATCTATATTTACAGAGTGAGTTCCAGGATAGCCAGACTAAACAGAGAAACTGTCTTTAAAAACCCAAATAAATAAGTATTTTTGTTGTTGCTGCTTCTTATGTTTGTTTTTTTAAGACTATATAGTCCTCTCTGTCCTGAACTAGCTCTGTAGATCATGCTGGCCTCGAACTCAAAGATCCACCTGTCTTTGCCTCCCAAGTTCTGGGATTAAAAGTGTGAGCCACACCACCCAGCTAACGTAAAAAAAAAAAAAGAGGGCTGGAGAGATGGCTCAGAAGTTAAGAGCACTGTCTCTTCTTCCAGAAGTCCTGAGTTCAATTCCCAGCAACCACATGGTGGCTGACAACCATCTACAATGTGATTGGATGCCCTCTTCTGGTGTGTATATGTAATACATAAATAAAATCTAAAAACAAACGAGCAAAACCACAAAAAAAGAGAAGAAAATTACATTTATTTATTCTCTGTGTGTACCTATACATGTCTAGTATGTGTCTGTGGGTATACATGCTATAGCACATGTGTGGGCAATTTTCAGGAGTAAGTTCCCTTTCTACCATGTGAGTCCCAGGGATGAGACTCAGATCATCAGGAGAGCCAATAATCTCACATGTTAAACCTGTCACTGAAGTTTACATTGAAGAAAAGCTGCGGTAATGAATAGTTCCTTTTTTTCTGGAGGATCACGGGAAGAGAATTCAGTGGTGCAGACCGGATGAGAGGCTCAATTCTGAGTACAGTGATGTTATACTTCATAACATGCACAGTGTATCTTAAATATCTAGCTGGTACCAATATACGTAAAACATGTTCATAGTTTTCGGACATTTACATATTTTTTCCTTACCTACAAATTTAACTAGTCATTAAAATTAAAGTCATATACTAACAAGCACTTAGAAACTGTCTTTGTTTGCTTCTTTAAAATGTTATGTGTGGTAGCTGGGTGGTGGTGGCACACGCCTTTAATCCCAGCGCTTGGGAGGCAAAGGCAGGCGGATCTCTGTAAGTTCGAGGCCAGCCTGGTCTACAAAGTGAGTCCAGGACAGCCAAGACTACACTGAGAAACCCTGTCTCAAAAAACCAAACCAAACAAAATGTTACGTGTGGGCTGGAGAGATGGCTCAGCGGTTAAGAGCACTGACTGTTCTTCCAGAGGTCCTAAATTCAATTCCCAGCAACCACACGGTGGCTCACACCATCTATAATGAGATCTGGTGCCCTCTTCTGGCTTGCAGTTGTACATGCAGACAGAGCACGGTATACATAATAATAAATAAATCTTGGGAAAAAGAAAGAAATAAAGATTTTAAAGAGTAAGAGCCGACGCGCCATCAAAATTCTGGCCCTCAAAACATAGGTCTTCTTCCCCAGTGTCGAATTCAAGGTTAAGTTGCCTCTTCCATACGGTCGCCCCAGCTCCAAAATAGTCGCCAAGGTTTCTGGATCATGACTTCGGCTGAGGCCCGGAAGTCAGCAGGTGCACAGCTTGGTCAGGCGTCTGTTCTCCTTGCCGAGTCACCGTGCGCGCTGATTGACTGACTCCAAGTCTTCAATCGGCGAAGCGAGGAACCCACAGCCTCTCCACTCAGCGCCGGAGACACGAACGCCAACCGCGCTCTCTCGGTTCCGCACTCGGAACCGGAGCCCGTCGTCGCGGGGTCAGGACTACCACCCCCGAGAGGCCCCGCGACGGCGGCCGCTGATTGGCTACTCGTCGGGCGAGGGGAGGGGGCGCGGAGGCCCTGAGACGTGCGGTGTGCGCGTGCGCGCGGCGGGCGCGATGGCTGCGCTCGGTGGGCTGGCGGTTCTCGCGACCGGTCGCCGTGTGTGGAAGCTGCCTGCGCGCCTGTCTGCGGCGCTCCAGGGCTGCTGGCCCCGGAGGGGCTACAGCGAGGGCCGCGCTGAGGTGAGGACTGGCGGGCCCGGTACAGCGCGCAGGGCCGGCGGCTAGGGAGGGCTGTACGGACCACTGAGCATCCCGGCCTCGGGGCCGTCCTCCCGGAGACCGTGGAGCCTCTGCACTCTCGGTCCTTCGCGAGGCGGTGTCCGGCGAGCGCCTTCCGCCCGCTGGAAAAGCCCGTGTCCCGGGAGGACGACCGTAGCAACGCCAGGTCGGGCTCTGGTGGGCCTCGCAGCTTCTTCCCGCGCGTCTGAAAAGTTTGTTAGCAGTTCATTCGTTTCTACTTAGGTTAAAAGTAAGGGCCCGCGATTCTTTTTTTTTTTTTTTTTTTTAATGGTTTTTCGAGACAGGGTCTCTCTGTATAGCCTTGGCTGTCGTGGACTCCCTTTGTAGACCAAGCTGGCCTCTAACTCACAGCGATCCACCTGCCTCTGCCTCCCGATTAAAGGCGTGCGCCTGGCTTCGTGGATTCTTATTTCTGTTAAGGTAACTGTTTTGAATATGACCAGTAAACGCTGTATGGCTCAGTTGTGCAGCCGTCAAGGCAGAGGAGCTGTTAATTTTATTAATTATTATCAGTGTGTGTGTGAGCGCGTGCGCGACGATGTGGGCTTATGTGTGGAGGTTAGAGAACAGCTTCGCGGTTCTCGATTTCCAGTGTGTGTTCTGCATGCGGTCGGAACGCTTGTATATCGGACTCTTTTTTAACAACTTTGCCATCTTTTGGGCTTTAATTATTTTAATGTCTTTTGGAAACTATGAGTTTCCAATTGAATTCCATATTTTTAATCTTCCAGATAAGCAGTCACTGCTTATCTCCTCCCCCTTTGTGGCTGGAAGACGTTAAATCTCGGAGTTCTTACCGCTTCAACCCTGAGCTCTTAGCGTGAACTTTTTTTGTTTGTTTTGTTTTGTTTTTCGAGACAGGGTCTCAGGGTTAGCCCTGGCTGTCCTAGACTCACTTTGTAGACCAGTCTGTCCTCGAACTCACAGCGATCCGCCTGCCTCTGCCTCCCGAGTGCTGGCATTAAAGGCGTGGGCCACCACACCCGACTCTTAGCTGGACCTTTAAAAGGGTGTTTTAAAATGAACCACAATGCTATTATCATGCCCAACAAATTTCTCTCAACTTCCTTTGAAACTTTAAGTGAATGGATTTGTTGTGCGTTTGTGTGAGATATCTCACTATGGTCCCTGACTGGCCTGGAACTCACCCTGTAGAACAGGCTGTCCTCAAATCCTTGATGATCCATCCCCCTGCCTCTGTTTCGGAGGCACTAGGATTTCTGGTATGGGCTACCAGGCCTGGTTTCTAAAGCAAATGGGTTTTAAGCTTAAACTTGCATTTGGAACAGTGTTGCCTGTGTTCACAGCCGGACAAAGGTGAAACTGAACTCCTCGGGTGACTGATTTACCCTTTGGGAAAGCTGTGTTGTTTTCTCCTATCCATCCTTTGGGCCACTTAGCAGCCCTTGCTGAACACCTAAGCCCAGTGTCATGCCAAGTATATGGTGAAGTTGTGCCCTCCCATCTGTTCCTTCAGCCTGTGTGCTGGTTCTCTCAGAGAAGAGCAAGATGATGAAATCAGAAAAGGACTCTGGAAAAAAAAATTATAAGGGCTTCTGTGGCCACTCTGAAGTCTACCCGTGAGTCACAGGTTAGGACCCCGTTAGGACTTGTCCAGCAGGAGGGAGGCAAGTGCTGCAAGGATCCTCAGAGCCACTGGACATGCAGTACACTGATTACAAGGAGGGTACAACTGACCTAGCCGAAGCTGAAGTCGGTGAGGTGAGCAGTGTGACCGGACAGAGACCTCCGTTCCTCTGAGAACCCTTGCGCATTTCCAGGAACTGTCCGGTGAGCAGGGGAAAGGGTCCTGGCTTTGCCGCTAGCTCAATTTGAATTGGAATTCTGGACCCAGCACTGGTAAACCAGGTAGGAAGCTTTGGCCCATCATTCTCTCAGAAGTTGGTTCTTTGATCGGGGGAAACAGCTGAGAAAAGAACCCAGGCCTCATACAAGTTAGACAGAAGTCCGGTCACATTTGTCAGTAGCTATTTTTTTCTGATATCTTTTTTTTGGGGGGGTGTGGGAGTACAGTTTTGCTAAGTTATATATACAGCATAGATAGACGCCTCCTCAAAGTTTGATAGAAAGAATAAATAAAAATACGTTTGTCATATGTCTGGCTTGGCACCCAGTGTGCTCTCCTGGGCTAAGGTACAACAGGATCAGCCCTGGAGGCTTTCTGTCCTGTTTTTTTGTATTTCCTGCATGCATGAGAGACTTGCTAACTGTGTCTGGCTGCTGGGTTTTGGTGGTCAGGAGCGATGGTCTTACTGACTTGAACTATCCCCTTTCTTTGCAGTCTCCTTGCCCACCTCTGACTAGACCCGTGGGCTAAGCCTGAGAGGCTGTATGTTAGCTTAGGTAAAGGCCGCTCCCCGGGGAGCCCTTACCTGCACAGTGGAAGGAAGCTGGAGTCACTGCTTAGTTACTCTACGTCCTGTGTTACTTGATCCAGAAAGTCATAACTTCACCTCCTTGACCTACTCCTGGTTCCCCATCTTACTTTGGTTTTTGTTTCTCTGGTGTTTGACTGCTTTCATGTTTTCCATCCTAAATGGTGGTGTTCTTCTTAGTTCCCTGAGACCAGAGGCTTTCAAAAAAAAATGTTGTCACCTTTTATCCCAGCACTCAAGAGGCAGAGCCAAGGAAGATCTTAGTGAGTTCTAGGCCAGCCTGGTCTACAGAGCTAGTTCTAGGATAGCCAAGGCTATGCAAAGAAGCCTTGTCTCTACAGAAACCATGTATAGGTGTGTGTCTGCATGTGGGTATGTGTTATGTGTGCATGCATGTGGATATGCGTGTCTGCATTTGGGTATGCATATCTACATATGGGTATGTGTTACATGCATGTGGGTATGTGTCTGCATGTGGGTATGTGTGCATGCATGTGGGTCTGCATGTGGGTATGTGCACCTGAGTGCTGGTGCCTTTGGAGGCCAGAAGCCTCTCATCCCCTGGAGCTGCAGTTGTAGATGCCTGTAAGTTGCCTGATGTGGGTGCTGGGGACCAAACTTGGCTCCTCTGGAAGAGCGGCAAGTGCTCTTAACCACTGAGCCTCTCTCCAGCCTGGCAGAGATGTTCTAGATTTTCATCTGTAGTCCTGACTTCGCCACACCTGTACCCACAGGTCCCAAGCAGGGCACATCATATGTCTCTCCCCTAACGGCCCACCTGCTGCTCCTCTTTGGTTCACTGATCAGCATCAATCTTTCATGATCCCCAACCCGCCAAAATAAAATTCATGCTGATTCCTGTGGCTCTCTTCTCTGCTCCTGCACCTAAGTGGTTTCCAAGCCCTCGCTGTTCTCCTTTTTCTTTTTCCAAGACAAAGTTTCTCTGTGTAGCCTTGGCTATGCTGGATTTGCCTTGTAGACCAGGCTGGCCTCGAACTCACAAAGATCCGCCTGCCTCTGCCTCCAGAGTGCTGGGATTACAGGTGTGTGCCACTGCTCCTGGCTTGGTTTTTTGTTGTTGTTTTGTTTTGATATGGTGTTTTATTATGTATTATGTGCTACAGCCATAGTTAAACCTTATGAAACAAATCCATGAACATTCAGAGAGGTAGATGTTAAGGACCGACCAACAGAAAAGACTGTATATCATGGCCCGTGTTATAGATGCTTCTGTACAGACTTCAAATTTAGTTCCCTTGAGTCTTCACTGGCTCACAAAAAGCGGTTTGAGAAACCTTGAGATGTGTGCCTACAGAAGGAACAGACTTTCTGGGGCCTGAAGGGACTTGTACTTGAAGACACTCCAGTCAGCAGAGGGTCATGGTGAGCATTCTGCAGACACAACTGTTTCAAGGCTGCGGCTGCCTGGGACACCTTCACGCGGTTGAGCCTGGCCTCCAGCTGGAGCGGCTGAACCACCTTCTTCACGGTGGCGACGCTGAAAGAACCTGGCATGGCGCTCAGGACAGCCGAACTGTTAGTCCCAGTGAGGAGTGGCAGGTCATGGACAGCTGCTTCTTCTCCCTTTTTTTTAAAGATTTATTTATTGTGTATACAGTGATACAGTGCTCTGCCTGCATTTAACACCTGCAGGCCAGAAAAGGGCACCAGATCCCGCTATAGATGGTTGTGAGCTACCATGTGGTTGCTGGGAATTGAACTCAGGACTTCTGGAGGAGCAGACAGTGCTCTTAACCATTGAGCCATCTCTCCAGCCTACTATTGTCTTTCTTTCTTTTGCTTTCTTTTCTTTAATTTTAATTTTTATTTATTTATTTATTTTGTTTTTTTGAGACAGGGTTTCTCAATGTAGCCTTGGCTGTCCTGGACTCACATTGTAGACCAGGCTGGCGTTGAACTCACAGGGATCCACCTGCCTCTGGGATTAAAGGTGTGTGCCACCATGCCCGGCTGGCCTGCTATTTTCTTTCCTAGTAATAAGGTGCCCTTTTCTCCATAATTGTTTCATATTTTATTTTATATTTGTGTACGTATTATATAAAATACTGAGTTCCATTATGATGTTTTTCTTACGCATATGTAATGGAGTGGGGATGTAGGCAATGGGGTAAATTCAATGGAAATTCTTCCTGTAGTTCTTTTGCTTTCCTGTTTTATTTATTTATCTGTTTATTTATTGATTTTTTTCAAGACAGAATGTAGCAAGCCGTAGTTGCCCTGGACTTGATTTGTAGGCAAGGCTCACCTTGAACTGACAGAGATCTGTTTGCCTCTGTCTCCTGTGTGTGTGAGCCATCATGCCTAGCCCCTATTTGTCTTTTTAAAATTCCATATGTGAGAAAAATGTGATGCTTGTCTTTGTCTAGTATATTGGATCAGTTCATCCGTTTTCCTGACTTTTCTCCATTTTTGTTGCCACCCACCTAAATAAAATCACCATCATTGCTGGGTTGCAGGGGCCCCACCCCTTCTCTCTCCCCTGGATTCCCACCAGTCTGGTCAATCTGTTCTTCTCTCTGTAGCCAAAATGCCCCTGTAATGAGGCCTGACGATGCCATTTTCCTATTTCAAATTCCTTATGCTTGGGCTGGAGAGGTGGCTTAGCTGTTAAGAGCACCAGCTGCTCTCCTAGAAGTCCCGGGTTCAATTCCCAGCACATGGCAGCTCACACCTGTTTGTAATTCCAGTTCCAGAGGATACAACATCCTCACACAGACAGAGATGCAGGCAAAAGACCAATGCACATGAAATACAAATAAATAAATAAAATCCTTATGGGCTAGGAGCCTTGTGAGTCCTCCTTCCCTGTAGGTGAGGCACACTGTTTCAAGCTTTTCTCATTCCTCATGTTCCTCAGCGCTCGGGGTAGTACTCAGCCTGTCCCACGTGTTTGCAAGTGTCTTCTCATGTGTAGTCGGGCAATACCTGTCAGCCCTATTGATTGGGCTCTTGGGAGAGATGACATTTTGTTTTGATTTACATTTATTTTTTATATGCATGCATGCATGTGTGCCTGGCACAAGTGCATGTGTGATGGTCAGAGGACAGCTTGCAGGAGTCTACCTCAGAGATTGTGTGGATTTAACTCCGCTTGTCAGGCTTCCTTGGCAAGTAAGTACCTTCACCCACTGAGCCATCTGAGAGCCTGATGTAACCTAGGCTGACCTTAAATTCTGAATCCTCTAAGTCTTGAAAGTGCTGGGACTGCAGGCGTGCACCAGCATGCTTAGTTTAGCAGAGTTTTCATAGGTCAATGAGTATATTTAATGTTTTCATTGCTAGCTCAGAATTCTCTTCCAAGAAACTCTTCCTGTTTTTAGTTTGATCCTTACAGTACATGTAGCTATCAGACTTAACAGTGTTCAGGCCTGGGGCTATAGCTCAGTGGTAGGGTGCTTGCCTAGCATGCATAAGGTCCAAGGTTCTATGTGTAGTTTTCCTGAGAACTTAAAAACTTTAATTGATTTCTATTTGTGAAAATGCTGCTGTTTTAGTGGCTTGTGTTCTGGGCTGGGTGTACACTCTGTCCTGTCAACTAAGAAAGTAGGGACTGGAGCCCTGTTCATCTGTGTTGGTTCTTTCACTGTATAGCTCTGACTGGCCCCAATGTCCCAGAGCTGGGATTTGAGGCATGCCTGTTCCTATCTGTGGTTTAGATTGCTCACCACTGATAGATAGGGCTTTGTGCATAGTATGTGTGTTCTAAGAATGGCTTGACCTAGTTGGCAGCAAGAGAAGATAAATAAACAGGCTAGGTTGGTTCATTTGTTTTGATAACTGAGAAATACCTTTTTATTAACAGGCAGTTCATAAACTAAGAAATGGAATGTTTCGTTTTGTTTTAAGATTGTTTAGAAATTGGAAAATGGAGCCCAGAGGTGGTGGCACACACCTTTGATCCCAACATTCAGTAGGCAGAGGCAGGCTGATCTCTATGAATTTGAGGCCAGCCTGGGCCACAGAGTGAGTCCAAGACAGCCAAGGCTACACAGAGAAACCCTGTCTTTAAAAATCAAACCAAAATAGTAACCTAGAAATAAAGAAAAACATGATTGTCTTTGTACATGTGTGCATGTAGGCAAGAGAGATTTAAAATGTGTGTACCAGGTGTCCATGTTTCCAGAGAACATACAAGAAAGTAAGATGAGGAGAGCCAAAAAGCTTTCAAAGTACTCAATGCTCCTGGTAGCAATTGAAGTGTTCATCTATTTAAAGCTTTGCACTTGTTGTTACCTTAAAATGAAAAAATAACTTTTTTTCTTCTAAGGCAAAGTCATGTAGCCCAGGCCTGCCTGAACTTGTGAGCCAGTGTTTCTGGTTAAATTGTTTGTCACCCAAAGAGAACAAGATACAGAATTATGGGCTAGAGAGATGGCTCAGTGGTTAGGACCACTACCTGCTCTTCTAGAGGTCCTGAGTTCAAGTCCCAACAACCACATGGTGGCTCACAACTATCTATAATATTATCTGATGCCCTCTTCTGCAGATAAAGTACTCATACAATAAATAAATAAATTCTAAAAAAGATACAGAATTACATTAATTGTCATAGTTATGGAGTAAAAGGAAAAATATAAACTGGTTGTGTTAAAATGCTGGGGTCAGGCCAGGTGTGGCGGCTCATGCCTTTAATCCTGGCACTGGGGAGGCAGAGGCAGGTGGATCTCAAGTTCAAGGCCAGCCTGGTCTACAAAGCAAGTCTAGGACAGCCAGGGCTACACAGAGAAAAAAAAAAAATGCTTTTTTTTTTTTCCCCCTTTTCCAAGATTGGGCCTTGCTATGTAGTCAGTGCTGGCTTCAGATTCACTATATAGCCCAAGCTGGTATTAAACTCTGGACATGTCTGCCTCTGCCTGCTGAGTGCTGAGAATACAGATGTGTGTCCCTGTGCCTGGTGCAAAGTTAATTTCATAGAGTAGTTCTCCGCTTGATAAACTCGGTAAACTTACTCCTTTGCTATAGGTGGATTTGGTTAGACAGAAATCCTGTGCCTTGATACGGCTCAGTGGTAGAGTTCTTAGCTGTCATGTGCAAAGTTTCATCTCTAGCACTGCCAAGGAGGAGAGAGAGAGAGCAGGCTGTGCCTCTTCTGTTCTCTCTGATGCCATTTCCAAACAGTGACCTGAGAATGAGCCTTTCCATATGAGATTGTTTGCCTTTCCTTCATTTCTTCCATCTCTTGAGTCATGCAGTATCTCTTCTCTTTTTCTTCCACTTTGTATAGAGCCCTCCCACCTTTGGCTTCCTGTTTGACATTGATGGAGTGCTGGTTCGAGGCCACAGAGTGATCCCAGCTGCTCTGGAAGCATTCAGCAAGCTGGTAAACTCCCAGGGACAGCTGCGGGTACCTGTGGTTTTTGTCACAAATGCTGGGAACATCTTACAACAGGGCAAAGCCAAGGACCTGTCAGCGCTGCTGGGGTGTAAGGTAAGAGGCAGCCAGAGGCATGGAAACCCAAAGACAGATTCCTGTTAGAACCTCCACTCCAACCCTACATCCCTCTCCTTAGCTTGTCATACAATTGGGGCAGTGGGAGTCTGGGACTAATCCCTTAAAATTCTAGCCTAGACTTGGGCTGACATCAATAGGGTCTTTATATACACATGTACACACACACACAGTTTCGCACAGAAGTCCTGCTGGTGGGCCTGAGGATGCCGTTCAGTTGACAAACTTTGCGCCTAGCATGTGTGAAGGCCTAATTTGGCCTTCCAGCATGACATTCCTGACTATAGTGGTACACACACATCGTGGCCCTTGTTCAAAACTTGGCTAGGCTATATGACCCCCTATTAGGGGGAGGTGGGAAGGGGACAGGATTCTGCCCTGAGACAATGATTCATGTGTCTGTCATAGTTGGTGATGACTGTGGACATCTGGCCTCCGCTTGACTAATTCTGGGACCACAGCTATGCACCACCACGCCTGGTTATGTGCAGGGGATTAGACCCAGGGCTTCATGTGTGCTAGGCACGCACTCTCCTGGCTGAGCTGCACACAGCCCAGCAGTTTACTTCATTGTCTTCATGACTCTTCCAGAAGTTTGGCCCCTGAAAGCAAAGATCAGTGTGTTCAGCATTCCACATTACAGATGGGACTGTGCAGTGACAGCTCTCGCTAATAAGCTGGTGGCAGGTACCTGAGAGGCTGAGGCAGAGGGGCTGTGAGTTATAGGTGGTTTGGGCTGCAGAGTGAGACTTTGTGTCAAAGAAATAACAAAAATCCCATCCATGCACATGGCCTGCAGCTATCCAGCTCCAAGGGTGCTGTCCTCCAAAATCCAAGCACCTTCACCCCTTTTTAGTTCCTCGCTGCATTCAAGACAGGCACCTGAGCTGGGCAATGTGGCGCATGCCTATAATCCCAGCAATCGAGGAGGCAGAGGTAGGCGGATCGCTGTGAGTTCGAGGCCAGCCTGGTCTACAAAGTGAGTCCAAGACAGCAAAGGCTACACAGAGAAACTCTGTCTCTGGGTGGGCGGGAAAGCAAAAATCAAGAAGGCACCTACTTGGTAACGTTGAACTTAGTCGTGAGGAGGGGCTTTTTGTAACCAAGAGAGTCAATAAAGGCTAATTGATTAGTGTTGGCTGACGCTGAATCCAGAGTGGAGAGATAAAGTAAAGTAGAAACCCTGTTACACACACACACACACACACACACACACACACAGCCAGATTTGGTGGCACTTTTGTTTTGTTTTGGTGACACAGAGTTTCTCTGTTTAGCCTTGGCTGTCCTGGAACTAATTCTGTAGACCAGGCTGGCCTTGAACTCAAAGATCCGCCTGTCTCTACCTCCCGAGTGTTGTAATTAAAGGTGTGCACTACTACGCTGATCTTGGTAGCACATTTGTAATCCCAGGGTTGGGTGTGAGGGTTGGAGACACTCTGGCTGGCCAATCCAGCCTGTCAGCCAGTCTGGCAAAACAAGGAACTCCAGGTTGAGTGAGATGTTGAAAAAATAAGGTGGAGCGTGACTGAGCAAGACACCAGTGTTGACCTCTGGTTCTCCACACATGCATAAGCACACACACGCACACAGCACGCATAAACTAGATCTTGGGCTGGGAGCATGAGTCAATGATAGAATACTTGCTTTGCATTTGCAAGGCCCTAGTTCAGTGCCCAGCACTGGAGAGGTAAAGGTAAGGCTTAGTGTTTAAGTAGAGCTGAAAACGCAATATCAAGGTCCAAGACAGATATTATGACAGAAGATGCTTTAACACCTGTGGTTTCCAAGTGAGGGATTAAGAGTCTCTGAGTTAAGCCCAGCACGATCGTACGTCTGGTAATGCTTCTTTTGTTTGTATATTGAGAATTAAATTAGGCACTCCCACATTCAAGGGATTGAACCCACAGTCTCTTGCATACTGTCACTGAACTACACTCTTCAGCCCTGGGGAAGTTCTCTTTCCTATATGGCTAGGTCTCAGAAAGTGTCAGGTGCTAGGAAAGGCTTTCACAGCTCTTTGTTTTTAGGAATACCTTCACCCCCACCGCCCTGTGACAGAACCCAGTGGCTGTCTCCCTGTTGCTTCCTCTGAGTCCTGTATCCTCCCCTGCTTTCCTGTTGCTTGGTTGTCTCTGTAGGTGGATCCAGACCAAGTCATTCTCTCTCACAGCCCCATGAAGCTCTTCTTGCAGCACCACAAGAGGCGGATGCTAGTGTCTGGGCAAGGACCCCTGGTGGAAAACGCCAGAGCGTATCCTTTTTGTTTGCTGTTCTGGATGGGGAGCAGGATGCAGGCTTGGGGTGCCAGGGATGTTAGGTGGGCTCTTGGGAACCGAGGGGAGATCCTTTGTGTGGTTAGTCCACATACTGCCACACCATGGCCATCTGCAGAGCTTCATGAACTGCGGCTTAACACTAAAGAGTCTTGATGTTTGTGTCTTGAGTAAAAATGCAGGAATATCTAAGCTAGTCATTCTCAACCTGTGGGTCATGACCCCTTGGGGGGTCAAATGACCCTTTCACAAGGGTCACCTATCAGATAACATCAGATGTTTACATTACTGTAATTTTACAGTAACAAAGTTACAGTTCTGGAATAGTAATGAACATAATTTTATGCTTGGGCGTCTCCACAACATGAGGAACTATATCAAAGGGCCGCAGCATTAGGGAGTTGAGAACCACTGCTCTAAGTGAACACCTCCTCAGTGTGGGAGTTTCACTCCAGCCTTCTTCCTTCCTTGTCAGCTCCTGTTATTGAGTAGTGCCCTTTTAGTCATATGTACTCAGAAAGCAAAGGCCGTGGCCCCTGCTCTCAGGCACTTGTTCTTGTGCCCTGATGTTTCCTGGGTACCATGCTCAGGCAGGTCAAGCCCAGGTAAGAGCACTGGGAATGTGGCTTACTCAGGAAATGCACACCTGAGAAGGGAAACACACACAAACAGCAAAGGAATGCTTAAGGTAGCAGGTGTCTTGGGTTCTCTAGGGGAACAGAATCAATAGAATGGGCGTATATTATAAATGGAGGTTTATTCACTTGGCTTATGCAGTAGGGGCTGGGTACTTCAGCAATGGCTGTCTACTGCTAGAGAGCCTAAGAACTCTGAAGCTCCTCAGTCCTCTGCTTGATGCCTCAGCAGTCCCAATCTGGCACTGAAAGCCAGTGTTCCTGGGGAGACTCTCATATCTGTGCCACCTCCAAAAGGTGCCCCTACTCTGGGGAGTCTTCTTCAGTTAATCTTGTCTGATTCATGTCTCTTAGTTGAATGTAGGTCTAGTCAAAATGACAGTCATTACAGGGGTGGGAAGCTAGGGATGAGAGCATCGCCACCGAGTCTGACCACCTGTGTGTGATTGTCAGGACCCACGCAGTCCTAGGAGAGAACTGACTCCTACAAGTTGTTCTCTGGCGTCCATAATCCCCACAAATAAGTGATTTTTGAAAAGATTAGCTATGCCAGGTGTGGTGGCGCACGCCTTTAATCCCAGCACTGCTGGGAGGCAGAGGCAGGCAGATCTCTGTGAATTTGAGGCCAGCCTGGTCTACAAAGGGAGTCCAGGACAGCCAGGCTACACAGAGAAACCCTGTCTTGAAAAACCAAAAATAAGTATACAATAATAAACAAACTATTACAGCATGAGGGGCTGGGGATGAGGCTCAGGTGTACAGATTGTTTGTGTATCTTGCATGAGGCCTTGCTTTGAATCCTAAGTATCACAGAGCACAAAAGATGGCATAGGGCCAGGGAGATGGCTCAGCAGGTAAAAGTTCTTGCCTCTAGGCTTAGCCACCTGAGTTACATCCCCAGGTTCCACACAGTGGAACTTGTGAGAGTGGACTTCTGAGGTTGCCCTCTGACCTCCACATGTACCCCTCCCCAACTAAACACATTCTAAAACTTGAAAAGGTGAGATGCACATGCAGCTCAGAGGATGAGACAGGCTCTAGGTTCCGAGCATTGGAGTGCAGAGAAGATACTTCTGGAGCAGGAGTGGCATTCAGCTGCAGAGAGGCGTGGGTGGTACTGGGGGCAGAAGGCAAGGTGGGCTTGGGCGTTAAGAGGACAGAAGGGGAGGCTGGCCAAGGAAAATCTTGGAGAAGACCAAGCTGACCCCAGCCTGCTCTGCTGTAAGATCTGTTTCCATCTTCCCATCCCTAATTCCATCCTGCAGTCTTAACTAGACACAGTTTCAGATGACCCCAGATGACTATTCTCACAGATCCCCCAGCGCAGCGCAGCCTGTGCTGGCTCTCCACTGCTCAGTTTACTTTCCCTGGCTGCGTGGGGTTTGACTGTCAGTGTTGTAGTTCCTTCTAATTCTGTGTGACTGCTGTGCGAACAACATCTGTTCAACCCAGATAGGGCACCAACAGCAGACCAGTTGGCTTCATGAAGCAGCCACTTCACCAAAAGGCCCACCCCAAAAAAGCCTAGGGTGGCATGACTAGTGCAAGCTGCACAGCTTGCAGGCAGCTTGGCTGATGGGAGTGTCTCTTCCCCCAGAATGCTTATATAAGCTTACGAGGGAGGGGAATGTGAGGAGACGGAGGAGGGATGCATTGTGACCTGGTAACTTTCAGGGATCCCCGCCTCCCGGGAGGGAGTGTTTCCAGAGGAAATAGGTATTCACCGGTTACTGCACTGGTCATGGAGTACCAGTGTGAATACACTGTGCTGTTATAAGCTTCTCTTCCCTGGGTCTTGCTGCTGTACATGGAGTGTGACCTAGTGGGTACCAGGGGTTTGCACTGGTGTTGCATGCATCTGCTCTGTCTATGCAGTCACAGCCTGCCACTTGGTGCCAGTGGCATTTATGACAGCTGCCTGCCTGCCTGCCTGGTCTTGACTGGGTCTGGTTCTGCTCACTTGTGACCTGATGTATCTATAAAAGCATCTTCTCAGAACTGTAGCTTTGCTTCCTTGATCCTGCTCCAGACTAGGCTTCCAGAATGTGGTGACAATAGATGAGCTGCGAATGGCCTTCCCAGAGCTGGACATGGTGGACCTCGAGCGGCGGCCCAAGACCATGGTAATAAGGACAGGGTGGGTCACTTCACCCTCCATGATAATCCTTGGGTCTTTGTGTGGTTGGCTTCCTATTCCCTGTGTTGATCCCTTCTGTTGATCTTGCCACCCTTCTGCTAGGAGATGCATTTTGTTTTGTGGGTGCTTCTGTACTGGTCTTGGGGGAATGTATCTGACTGAGGATTTCCTGGGTAGATAAGAATGGCCGAGAGGGGCTGGCGTGGTGGCGCACACCTTTAATTTCAGCACTTGGGAGGCAGAGGCAGGCTGATCACTGTGAGTTCGAGACCAGCCTGGTCTACAAAGCAAGTCCAGGACAACAACAAAAAAGCTCTTACTGGTGGCTTTCTCGGGTTTTTTACTCACTGCTGCTCCTTTATCATGAAGCAGAGTCCAGAGAGACTGCCTTGTGAGGAAAGAAATCCTGATGAGTCTGTCTTCCCACTGCCCTTGGTGTTTAGCTCATATTTGAAAGAAGTGGCTTGACTTTTTTGTGCAGTTCTGGTGGTCAAGCCCAGGGTTGTACATGCTTGGACAGTCTCTGCCTCTAAGCGACACCCCAGCCCATGGTTTCTTATTTCTTGGGATCATCAGTTTCAGGCCACTCACTGATCCTTTGGCATATGACTGCCCGTCTGCTGAGGTGACCCATTCCTCATGAAAATTTATACCTAATAGCTTATGTTAACAATTAGGATGCGATGAGCTGCAATTACAGAAGATAAGCTTACTTCACTTATTTAATAGAAAATAGATGATAAGTTCTTCTACCAGAGTTTTCTAGCTGTAGAGCAGATTGTATTCTTTGAGAACTTTCTCTTGAGTCACTAAAATTCTGAGATGAACCAGAATACAGAGCCGGGAAAGCCAAGCCCAGCACAAGAGAACTGACTCACCTCAGCCAAGCCTGCAACGGACCCGAGGCTGGAAAAGAGAAACCTTTAGAATTGGCATATAGATGAGTGTCCCCAGTCCCAGACAGCACCTCTCCCCAGGCTACTGTCTCCTTTAGCACCCTGATTCCACAGGCTCCTCCTTGCTTTCCATCACGCCTGGAGAAGCACACTGACCACTGTCCCTCCTGGCCAATTTGAGCCCAGTCTTCTTCCTAAGTTCCTTCGACTTGTTGGCTTGGGCTCGTCCTTGGGGGTGGTCTCTGACCTGTGTGGAGCCTGTCTTTCCTGTTCCTCAGCTCTGGAGACTGGATGCTCCAGGAGTGGAAAGTGACTAGCGCTGATGGGCCTCTTCTTTCTTTTGGCAGCCCCCGAGGAGTGACTTCCCTGCCATTGAAGGTAAAGGCCCTGGGCCTGGGTAGGCGGGGGCTCCTTCTTTTCCCTCTCCATCAGACCCTCTTTCTTTGTTTTGTTTTGTTTTGTTTTTCGAGACAAGGTTTCTCTGTGTAGTCTTGGCTGCCTTGCCTCTCTGGCCTTGAACTCACAGCGATCTGCCTACCTCTGCCTCCCTAGTGCTGGGATTAAAGGCATGCGCCACCACACTCGGCTCCATCAGACTCTTATGAAGATAGTGTTGAGAGTGGCACTGCACAGCAGGACCTGGGTCACCTGGGTTCTAGCCCTGGCTGTCCACCCAGAGACATGTTCCATGATTTCTCTACCTTCCTGTGTTGAAGAATCGTAAACTCAGCAACTCTCAAGAGTAGACAGGTCTAATCCAGGACTGCTTGGGCCTCCCTGGACGATAAAGACATTGCAACACTGTTGCCTTCCTGAAGTAAAATTACTTTCCCATGACCTACATCAGAAAGTAATCAGTGGCCCGTGGTGGTGGTGCATATTTGTAGCCTCCCACTTGGTGGGCTGAGAGGAAAGGATTTAAATTCAAGGCTGCACAGAGAGACTTATACCTCAGAACCAAAGTAATGAGGGCAGTATGATGCCCTCACTGGGCCAGGGAGAGATGTCTTGGTGAGAAGATGTTAGTATGTTTCAGTATGTTATAATTATCTGAGAAGTAAAGCGGTTGTTCTAAACAGAGTGACCAGGAATGTTCCAGCAACAGACACAGAATTTCAAGGCCCAGTACAGACAGGTCTGTGGGCAGATTGCCACTAGTGAATTCTTCTAAAATGGACAATTCTTGGTAATTTATTTGTTTGTCTGTTTTGTGTTTTATTTTTTTCAAGACAGGGTTTCTCTGTGTAGCCCTGGGTGTCCTGGAACTTGCTCTGTAGACCAGGCTGGCCTTGAACTCATAGCAATCCACTTCCCTCTGCCTCCCTAGTGCTGGGATTAAAGGTGTACACCACCATTCCACCACTGCCTAGCTGATAACTTTTTTTTTTAATCACTTTACAGCCTGATACCAGCTTTTGGTAAAATTTTAAGAAATATTAGGAGTCTCTTGATTATATGACCACTTAAAAATTGTCAAAACTGAGCCTCCAGGAGGCAGAGGCAGGCAGATCGCTGTGAGTTTGAGGCCAACTGGTCTACAAAGCGAGTCCAGGACAGCTAAGGCTAAAACAGAGAAACTCTGTCTCGGAAAACAAAAACAAAAACAAAATTGTCGAAACTGTACAAAACCACTTTGGGGTTGGAGAGATGGCTTAATGATTAAAAACACTTATACTTTTGCAGACCAAGGTTGAGTCCCAGCATGTACACGGTAGCTCACAACCATCTGAAAGTCCAGTCCTAGGTGATCCGGTGCTCCTGTCAGGTGTCCTTATTCATACATGTTGGCAAAACACTCACACACATAAAGTAAAATAAATAATTAAAACACTTTGTCATTAGATGTAAAACGGAGTTTCTTAAACAGTCATGAGTATTGGATGGGGCCTCAGATGCTACCAGGATAGGACAGTTTTTGCCTGTGTAAAGTTCTCACCTGCTGAGTGTTCAATTGTGACAGTCAAAATATGTCCTCCATCTCTTACTTTTAACTTCATTTGTTAAACATTTGTTTGTTTTTGATACAGAGCCTCACTACATAGCCCTGGCTGCCCTAGAACTCACTGTGTAGTCCAGACTAGCCTCAAACTCACAGAGAACTACTTCCTTTTGCCTCCTGAGTGCTGGGATTAAAGGAGTGTCCCCAGCTCATACTTTTAATTTTTTACTTTTATTTATGTATATGTATGTGTCTGTGTATTTACCACATGTCTTCGGCTACTTGTGGAGGCCAAAAGAAGGTGTTGGATCCTTGGAGCTAGAGTTACAAATGAACGTGACGCATTGGACATGGGTGTGGGCTGTTGAACACATGTTCTCTACAAGAACAGCACGTGTTTTCAACCAGTGAGCGCTCTCCAGCACTTTACTTGGTTTGGTTTGGGGACAGAGGTCTTACTCTAGCCCAGACTGGCCTTGGCCCCTGTAGTCCCTGTGTTTCAGCATTCTAAATGCTGGAACTACAGTGTAAGCCAAGATGGCCTGGCTTAAAAGCTACACTTTTTTTTGGAGAAAAGATCTCATATGGTAACCACTAGCCTAATTTGTATCCAAATCAGTAGCTGAGGGTGACTTTGAGCTATTTATCCCCCTGTCTCCACCTCCCAAGTGACAGTGTTATCACACAAGTGTATGCTATCATGCCAACCTTAGCTTTCATTTGTCTGTTTGGTGTTGCTAGGGTTGGGACTTAGGGCCTCGGTCATGCTAGGTAAGCACTTGTTCACGGAGCCGGACTGGGCTCCTTGTTATTTCAGGTGTAGTTGAGGCAGCGGAGGTTTAGCAGCAAGTAACTCCCACAGTTGCACAGGATTAGAGCTCAGACCCCCTTGTTCCAAGTTTGGATGCTTGGCCATTAGGCTCTAAGATGTGACTGAGGGAAGGCCAGCTCCCTGTGGTGGGCAGAGCCCCGTGGACAGAAGTGGCAGCATGAGATCTGCTGCTTTTATTAGACAGTGGGGGACACAAAGGACATCCTGGGTGCTCCTTGCTGGGCCCTGGGTTCTACTTACCCAGAGTGTACTGGGATGGGGCTTGGCCACCTTAGTAAAGACCTCTAGCTCTGGGTAGGTATTGCTCAGTGGCCTCTGTTGTCTCTGAAGGGCCTCCCATCTACCCACCACAAAGGGCAGGCCAAGAGCCCTGCTCCTCCCCATCCCTGCTCCTCCTCATCCCTGTGCCTTCGGTTTTCAGGGGTCCTCCTTCTTGGGGAGCCAGTTCGCTGGGAGACAAGCCTGCAGCTGATTATGGATGTCCTCCTTAGCGGTGGGGACCCTGGGGCCAGCCTGGCAGCCGCTCCCTATCCCCACCTCCCCATCCTGGCTAGCAACATGGATCTCCTGTGGATGGCCGAAGCTAAGATGCCCAGGTGAGGACACCATGCCCCTGACTTTTATCTCGTGAACCCTGTAGGTGCCACCATAGCCTGACCTCTGAGAGTAAAGGCTCCCAAGTGTTATTTCCTGTCAATTATTAAACTAAAAGTACAGATTCCTGAGCATGAGGGTGCGCCCCACACTGCTGCTGTCAGAGCACCCCAGCACATCAGTGGATGTATACTCAAATTCTTCCCTCTGGTACCGGCTCTGTCACCTCTCTGTTTGCTTTCATGTGTGAGCCCTCGGGATGGGGAAAGCTGGGACTGTAAACAGGACTATTTCTGTGGTGTAGAGCCAGGAGCAGACCAACTGGGCCGCACCTGGGTCCAGCCCTTTCTGGCTCTCAGGGTGTCTGCTGGGAAGCCAGCTGCTGACAGAGTAGAGTGTCTTCCCACCCTGCCATGTGTGGTCAGCAGAGAGTGGTCTACACCCAAGACTCACCTCAAAGAGCCAGAGCTTCCTTCCTGTGACCCTCCCTTCCTTTTCGTTCTCTTTCTGTGAGCTATGCTCGCACCATACTGTATAGCTCAAGTTAACTTCAACTCATTGCCCTCCTGCCCCAATTCCCCTCTAGTTCCTGATGCATTTAATAGAGTTATTCTGTAGGTTGAAGTTTGATATTTTCTCTGAGTTAGTGTCTTGGTTTCTGTTTTATTGTTGTGAAGAGATACTATGGCCAAGGCAACTCTTATAAAGGAAAACATTTAATTGGGGCTGCCTTACAGTTAAGAGGTTTAGTTTGTTATCATCATGGCAGGAAGCATGGCAGCCTGCAGCAGGCGTGGTGCTGGAGGAGCTGATGTGCAGCAGCAGGAGACTGAGCCTCAGTGGGTATAGGAGACCTCGAAGCCCACCTCCACGGTCATGCGGTTCCTCCAACAAGGCCACACTAACAGTGCCGCTCCCTGTGGTCCGAGCATTCAAACACATGAGTCTGTGGAGCCTTACTTATTCCAGCTACCACATTTGGAGTATGTTGACTCTAGATCAGGTAGGAGTTAGGTGTGTGGCTGTGAGATGAAAAGCAAGGGGGAAAACAGTTCATAGACGAATCTGAGTTGAATTTTTTATTCTTTTTCATTTTGTTTTGTTCTGTTTTGTTTTTTGAGACAGGGTGTTTCTGTGTAGCGCTGGCTGTCCTGGACTGCCCTCTAACTCATGGAGATCTGCCTGCCTCTGCCTCCTTGAGTGCTGGGATTACAGGCATGCGCCACCATGCCTGGCTAAATATTTTATACAAAGAAGCCGTATTGGAGACCTTCCTCCCCACTGTCACCCCACGTGTCTGGCTTTAGTTACTCAATAATCTCAAAGTTAGCTGGACGTGGTAGTGTACAGTGCTAATTCTGCACTGAAAAGACTGAGGCAGGAGCAGCCCATGTTTAACAGCACCTGATCTTCATCCTTCCAGACCAGCCTGGAATACAGCAAAGTCCTGCTTCACAGAACGAAGACAAGAAACAAGAAAATGGAATAGTTGGGTTGGGTTGTTTTGTTTGGAACAGGTCTCCCTGATTAACCTTGGTTGGTATGGACTTCCACCAGCCAAAGCAGATCTGTGTCTGGAGACTTGAAAGAATGGGGCAGACTACAGTGTAAGCAGCCTGACTCAGTGTCAGTGTGCTTTTTCTTTTCTTTCTTTCTTTCTTTTTTTTTTTTTGGTTTTTCAAGACAGGGTCTCTCTGTGTGAAGCCCTGGCTGTCCTGGACTCACTTTGTAGACCAGGTTGGCCTCAAACTCACAGCGATCCACCTGCTTCTGCCTCCCGAGTGCTGGGATTAAAGGCATGCTCCACCACGCCCGGCTCAGTGTGCTTTTATACACTGATGTAATAAAGAAAGCAGTGGTCCAAGGAAGGTTGTTCAAGTTCAGAGAAACATGTGAATGAATGTCAGAAAGCACATACTAAATCTTAACAGAGCAATCCTTTCCCAGCACTTTCTCAGGACAGAGCAATTTAAACACAATTGGGTGGCACGTACCATAGCTTATATCTGGGAAAGCACAAAAGCAAAGCAGAAGGCCACATCCAGCTCAGGGCACACTGGCCAGATTGGGTTCTATAGCTATGTTCCGACATCCAGCAAGAATGGACATGTCTACAAACTGAATGCAAATGTTTGTCACAGAAGGCACAAAATCACATCCAAGAACAATCCAGGGAACAAAATGCACCTGAGGTAAAAAGCCCTCTGCCTTTTGTCCTGGCGCCTCTCCCACAGTTCCCCAAGGCATGTTCATCATGGGTCAGTCTTTTGGCGTGTTCTGACAGTTGGCCTGAGGTTCCCTGTATAAGCCAGGCTAGACCTGAACTTGCAGAGATCTGCCTGCTTCTCAACCTCCCAAGTGCTGGGATCAAAGGTGTACATCACCACACCCAGCCAGAAAATGGAGTTTGTGTGTAAAGGAGTGATGCTGAATGTGACCCCAAGTGCCCTGTCTATCAGGGGCTGGCTTAGCGCTGAGGGTGGATGACAGAGCACTTTATTCAAGGGGTGTATTGCTTTCTCATTAAAACAGGTTAGTCTGAGGCCTGTGTGCAGGATCTCCTTTATTAAGGACATAAGCACCTTTCTGCATCATAATCCTTAGTCTTCCCTTATAATCCAGACGGCTGCCCAAGTGTCAGCCGTCATGTTAGCATTCCGGGTGGCAGGAAGGAGTAGGGCTGACAGAAACCCCAGTAAACAAGTTAAAAGGAGGAAGACTCATTTCAGCTCTGCTGACTTGGCGCCTGTGCTGACCGGAAGACTGATGTGGAGCACAGCTCCTCCCTCTGTGGTAGCTGGGAGACATTGAGGCAGATCAGGGACTGGTTTCCTATCAGGCTTTGCTTGCTGAAGAACCCACCTTCTCCCAAGGTCTCATCAGCTGGGGACCAAGCCGTGGACACTGGGGACCATGAAAGGTCCAGACCATAGCAGAGTGTTCACAGGATGTTGAGTCACAGCTAGTCCGCACTTCCACTTCTGTTGAGCATTCAGTGGAGCTTACTCATGTAGTGTATAGACAAGTGACAGCAACTGGCTTCGAGGGAGGCAGTTGACAGTGAGCACATTCTGGCAGCCAGCTGTTGTAGAACAGCACCCAGTCTTAGGGTTGGGGCCAGGTGAGATGGCGTAGTGCGCAAATGCCTGTACCACGCCTGAGGACCTGAGTGTGATCCTCAGGTCATGAGGCATATAAAGGTGAGATGAGAATTGGTTCCATAAAGTTGTGTCCTGGCCTCCTTGTGTTCAGAGTGCACATGTGCAGACATAATAATTGTTAAAAACAACTAGGGTTTGGGAGTGAAGCTCTTGGGTTTTCAAGCTGGTTTTACCACCGTGGGGAAATTGCCTCGGTTTCTTCAAGTGATATGACTGCAGGGAAGGGAGTGCAGGTTGGTTGTGTGAAGACAACTTAGAGGATGGCCGGTGGCCTGAAAGCTGCATTGTGAGATCTCTTCTTGGGCAGGTTTGGTCATGGCACCTTTCTGCTATGCCTGGAAGCCATCTACCGGAAAGTAACAGGCAAGGAGCTGAAATACGAGGGCCTGATGGGCAAGCCCAGCATCCTCACTTACCAGTACGCAGAGGACATAATCAGGCAGCAGGCTGAGAGGCGGGGCTGGGCCGCCCCCATCAGGAAGCTCTATGCTGTAGGGTAAGCTCGCTGTCTCTCCATCTCTCATGGCTGCTGCTGCTTTTCATCTGCCCACACCACCCTGGCTCCCCGCTGCTGAGTCACACCACCTTGCCCCCCCCCCCTGCGCTGCTGAGTCACACCACCCTGAGGCTGATCTCTCTCTGCTGGCTTTGCAACATTAAACTTGGGTTTTCTTCTCTTTGCTTTCCGGTGGTATCACTGCCCTGCCAGAGATAACCCTATGTCTGATGTCTATGGTGCCAACCTGTTCCACCAGTACCTTCAAATGGCAAAGCGTGGAGAGGAGGAGCACGGGACTGGTAGATGGCAGAAACAGCGGCCTTCAGCAACCCAGAGCTGTGCCTCCATCCTGGTATGCACTGGCATATACAGTTCTCAGCACGCGGGCTCCCAAGTGCCTACCCCTGGAGGGGCAGACCGTCCGTTCCATGGGCACCGAGACTTCAGCTTCAGTCCAGAGCTCCTAGAGGCGTCCCACATCGTACAGGATGTGAATGAAGCCGTGCAGCTGGTTTTCCGCCAGGAGGGTTGGGCTTGAGTGGAAGGAGCTGCATCAGAGGCAAGGGGCTGTTGGGGTGTGCTCCTCAGGGAACCCTGTGTGCCAGGCTGTGGTCCAGGTCACAGGTAGCAAGTTGCAGCCTGGTCCCTTGCCACTGCTTCCTGGGATGAAGAAGACCACAGCTTCAGCAGCTACAAAATGACCCCTGGGCAGCGTTTCAGGAGGAGCAGCAGATTTCTGGACCCTTCCTGTGTGTCTTTTGCGGTCTGACCTCATGCCAGTCCTTACCTCTGTGCCTCAGTGTCCTCCTCTCAGTGAGGACTTTTAAAATACAGGGTCTCACTATTGTAGCCCTGGCTGTCCTGGAACTCACTATGTAGACCAGGCTGACCTGAAACTCAGATCTGCCTACCTCTGCCTCCTACGTGCTGGGATTAGAGGTGTGTGCCACCCACCTGGCTTGGAAAGGAATTTTAAAAGCAGGGAGGGGTACAGTGTAAAATGTGGAAACTTCCGCAGAGTCTACGTTCTCACTGCAGGGAGCACTGCATGTAGGGGTGTGTGGCTGACACTCATAGTAGCTTTTACTGTATTTCAGAGTGTTACACAGAGACTTTGGGACTTCTTTAAAATTAAAAACTATCCTAACATTTGTTACAACTAGGTCTTGTGAAAGCTTTGTCTGGAATGTACTGGAAGCCCTGTGGGGGAGGGTCCAGGGAGTGGTATGCACAGCACTCTTTCTGGAGGCAGTTCATAAGTGTGGAGTCTCCCCTTCTCCTGCTGTCGTCCCTTCCTCCCACCCCTGGGCCGCGCGCGCGCTGTCTAGGAATGAATTAATCCAGCGTATGCTTAGCAACTTTGATGCGGAAAAGAAAAAGAATCTTGTTTATGTCTGTTGAGGGCTGAGTCCAGAAAGTGAGTACTCCTGATGATCTGTCCCAAGGAGTAATCCTCCTCCATACCCAGGGTAGTTGCCTAATTTCTTTCTTTCTTTCTTTCTTTTTTTAAAGATTTATTTATATATGTGAGTGCTCTGTCTACATGTACACCTGCAGGCCTGAAGAAGGCATCAGATCACATTACAGATGGCTGTGAGCCACCATGTGGTTGCTGGGAATTGAACTCAGGACCTCTGGAAGAACAGACAGTGTGCTCCTAACTTCTGAGCCATCTCTCCAGCCCTTTGCCTAATTTCTTGGTGCTATGGTTTGCATATTGACTGCCTTTTAGAGACCCATGTGTTAAAGGTTTGCTTACTAGTTGGGGCCTAAGAATTAGACTTGGTAGCAGCACATGGGCCTAATCTAGAGGGACTCTGGGGACTGAGACAGGAGGATTTTGAGCTTGAGGCCAACCTAGGACAGCAGAATACTCTCTCAAGGGGGAAAAAAGCAAACCTGACTAACAAATGCAGCCAGCTCCTGCCCTTGTCTTACTATGGTCGCCACTTGTATAGGACAAGAGTCCATGTCCTGTTTCTCCATCTGCTCCCCTCCTTTCCTGCCCCCTTCCTTCCCCTCCTTCTGGCCTTGAACTCCTGATCTACCTGCTTGCACCCCCGGGTGTTGAGATTATGGAGGTACACCACCATGCCCGGCTTTCCTTTTCCTTAAAGCACCGTTGGCTACATCTGACTGACTCTGATAGTTCTGGAGGCTTCGTTGCTGTTTAGAGGTGAAGGAGCAAAGGAGAACGAGGGGGTGACCTGTGGAAGAGACTGGAGAGCTGGCATCCTAGAAGCTGAGAGAAGAAACTGTTCTGTGCCGTGTCCAAAGCCAAGCACACCCACTCTAGCACCTCACAAATTACCCAACTTCTCCTGCTGTCTCCCGGGGGTTCCCTCCTCAGGGCCAGAGGCTTGAAGCCATACTTCTCTCATTTCCCACATCCGCTTTGCTCTTAGTGCATACAGTGCAGCACCGTGTTTGCCTTCACCTCCTGCCCCACTGAGGTCCCCAGCTTCTTGTGGCTCAAAGGGTGGGATGAGGAAAAGACAAACCCAGAAAAGCTTGGATTGGCGAACTGAGCTCTGTGGTGGGGAGGCTGCGGGACGCTGTAAGCACAGTGTTTGTTACATCCAGTTGAGCAGAGAGGTGGGGTTAGTGGAGACAGCTGAGCAAGGAGGCAGCTTTAGCTAACCTCCATAGGAGCAGGCTGGCTCTATAAGGGAGCAGTCTTGGGCCTGTAAATAGCTCAGAGAACTGTATGGTGGCCATTCTCTGAGCTCACTGAACATCTGCACATGGACCAGAGGAAGGCTTTGCCATCCCTCAGCCTCACCTTGGGTCTAGGGTTAGGTAGGGGTTCTTGACTTGGCTAGCTCATGTCAACAACATGTATTAACTCAAAAACTTCACACTTTCAGGCTTCCTCCATCCCACATGCCTCCTTATCTCTTCCCTCTCCTTTCTTCCTCCTCTCTACTAGTCTCTCATTGGCCCACAAATCAGTCAGGTTATAAATTGGATCTTTTTTTTTTTTTCTTTTCTTTTCTTCCCCCCTCCCCCTGAGTAAATTGGATCTATTGCCAGGCATGGTGGTGCACACCTTTAATCCCAGATCTCAGGAGGCAGAGGCAGGCGGATCTCTGAGTTCGAGGCCAGCCTGGTCTACAAAGCGAATCCGGGACAGCCAAGGCTACGCAGAGAAACTGTCTCGAAAAACCTATAATAATAATAATAATAATAATAATAAATTGGATCTATTTTGTGATCAAAACCTTCCTGTGACTTCTGTTTCACTAACTAAAAAGCCACAGTTTTTTTCTTCTTCCTCTTCTTTCTCCTCTCCTCCTCCTCCTCCTCCTTTTTGGTTTGTCAGGACACAGCTTCTCCCAAATGCTAATGTGGATTAAAGGCCTGTGCCACCACTGCCTGGCTAAGCCAGTTTCTTACCACAGTGCAAGCCCCACTCCATCAGGCTATCCCACCACCCTGTGGCCCTTGCCTGCTGCATTCCCCCCAGCATGTCGGGCTCATTTGCCATGCATGCACAAGTACCCTGCACATCCTGCCTCAGGGCCTCTGCTGTTCTGCTCTATGTCTGGCTCACCATCCCTTTCCCTCCACCCCAGCCCCCTGCTAGTGACAGATCACCCCAAAGACTTGCCGACGTCCTCTAAGTCAGTAATCTCACTCCCTTAATCTGCTCAGTTTCTTCATAGTGCGGATACTCCTTGAACTAAATATGTACTTGCTTATTTTATTCTGCTAAAATAGAAGTTCTGCAGCTTTGGGCCATATTGTTGCATCCCTCCAGGCTGGCGAGGCTGGCACCTGGCAGAGTTCAGTTGCAGACACATGTTCAACAGATGCTCTGACCCTGAATGTTTACCTATGGGCTCTTCTGTTCTCTGGGGAGAATGACAGAAGTAAAGGCTGGGGTTGGCCTGCAGACTCCGAGCTCTGCCACCTGCCAGCTGCATGACTGACTCTGTTCACTGTTCATCTCTTCAAGGTTCCAGGACAGCCAAGGCTACACAGAAAAACCCTGTCTCAGAAAAAAACCAACAACAAAGAAAAAAAAAATACTGTTGCATTGCTAAAGAGGGAATTGGGACTTTGTACATCCTAGGCAAGAATTCCAACAACTCCAACGATTCTGTTTTGTTTGTGCTGAGATAGGGTCTTTTAGCCCAGGCTAGCTTCAAACTTGCTTTATATCAGATAACCTTGAATTCCTGAGCTGCCTCCCTTCACCTCTCAAGTACACTATATACCACCACACCTGGCTCCCGTGACTCTGCCACACCTCCATTTGATCCCTCCTTGGGATCAAACCCAGGAACCATACATGGTAAGCAATGAACCCATAGTTGGCTTTTATTTTATTTGAGTGGATAAGTTTCACTCTGTTGTCTAGGCTGATCTTGAACACTTGGACTCAAGGGATCCTTTGTCTCTACCTCTCCAGTGCTAGTACTACAGGCTTGTACCACCATGCCTGATGAATCTGTATTTTTTTTTAAGACATTATCAATCTGGGGCCAAACTTCTGTGAGGCATCAGAGCAAACAGATATAATCACCAAGGCACTTTGTGGGTGGCCCACTGATGGCAGACCCGCAGAGCTGCTGAGAAACACCTCTGGACTGCCTCGTGCAGGTTCAGGGAGCATGTTGGTAATCAGGACACCCTGTGGAGCCAGGGTTGCTGCAGCAACGGGATGCTGCCTTGAGGGAGGAATTTTAAAATACCTCGGCTAAAATAATTTTGTGTGCAAGAATATATATATATAATTCTGTCATTTCCCGCTGCTTTCTGCTCTGCTGAGGTGACGCTAGTGGGCCTGTTCCTCTGCCTGGGGTGAACTGATAGGAAGTTGACAGAGGTTTGACAGCAGCATTTGCTTCCAGCTTCCTCCAACTCTTGCTTCCAAAGCCTTGTGGCATCTTTGGAGAACAGAAGTCTAGCTTGACACTCTGCCACTCCCCTACTCTGACTCCCAACCCTGCTGGCCACAGTGAGCCTCAGGCCCTCTCCTTGGAGGGTGGGGCACACTCTTCCCCTTTGTCTGTTTCTTTTTTTTTTTTAAAGAATTTATTTATTTATTTATTTATTGGTTTTTCGAGTCAGGATTTCTCTATGTTATCTTGGCCGTCCTGGACTCTCTTTGGAGACCAGGCTGGCCCTGAACTCACAGTGATCCACCTGCCTCTGCCTCCCGAGTGCTGGGATTAAAGGCGTGCACCACCATGCCCGGCGTCTGTTTCTTTATTTGCTCCTCCTTCATTTACTCACCCAGCAAATGCTGCTGGGCACCAAGCAGGCCATGCTGCTGCTGGTCGGCAGGTACAGGTAGGTAGACAGGAGGCTCATTACTCAGCTAGCAAATCAAGCTTTATATTACATTGTGTCTTGAGCCTATATTTGTTGTGCAAGCATCTGATTTTAGATGGATTTTGTGCCACCTTTATGTGCTGGCATTTGCTTGTAATGAGCCTACGTGTGATGGGTGTTCTTGGTTGTCAGCTTGACTATGTCTGGAATGAACTAAAACCCAATCCGCTGGGTACATCCGTATCTTAGTTAGGGTTTCATTGCTGTGAAAAGACACCATGACCAAGGCAACTCTTATAAAGGAAAACATTGAATTGGGGTTGGCTTACAGTTGCAGAGTTCAGTCCATTATCATCATGGCGGGAAACATGGCAGTGTACAGACAGACACGGTGTTGGAGGACCCAAGAATTCTATATCTTGGTCCTCAGGCGGAAAAGAGGAACTGGCCCACTGGGCGTGGCTTGAACATATGTAAGACCTCAAAGCCAACCTCCACCTTGACACACTTCCTCCAACAAGGCCACACTTCCTAATAGCACCACTCCCTATGGGCCTCTGGGGGCCAATGACATTCAAACCAACACAGCCTGCTTGTTCTTGCTCTTGCTTACAATCCATTTTTTTTTTTTTTTTTTGAGACAGGGTCTCTCTGTGTAGCCTTGGCTATCCTGGACTCGCTTTGTAGACCAGGCTGGCCTCGAACTCACAGACATCCACCTCCCTCTGCCTCCCAAGTGCTGGGATTAAAAGCATGCACCACCACTGCCCGGCTACAAATCCATTCTTTCACTGGCATTTGAGCCTGCTTCTTTTTGGATCTGGTATATACCAAAGACCAGCTGAGACATCCAGCAACTACTTGGACTTTCTGTTGGTAGACAGTCATTGTTGGACTATCTGGACCATAGCCTGTAAGCCAGTGTGTGTGTGTGTGTGTGTGTGTGTGTGTGTGTGTGTGAGAGAGAGAGAGAGAGAGAAAGAGAGAGAGAGAGAGAGAGAGAGAGAGAGAGAGAGAGATATCAGTTCTGTTCCTCTAGAGAACCCTAATACACTATGCATGTCAAGGAGGCCCTATGCACTGAACCCCAAATCAACCTAACAAATGACAACAAGAAACTGGAGCAATGAGCAGGTCTCTGCACAGTTGGCAGAGAGCGGAACCCTGTAAAGTGGTTGGCTATAGTTGTGCAATGGTTAAGGATTATGGTGAAGAATCTCAGGCCAACAATGTCATTGATGGATACTTTCAGATGCAAGAAATGACCAAATAAAAATGGACTCATTTTCTTAAAAAGAAGAAATGAAGGGGGTGGGGTTTGGAAGCCCCTGGAGAGTCGCGAGGATTGAGTTCACTCTGTAAGGCACAGAAGCTAGCACCTGATGTTTGTGGGCCATGGTAGCCGAAATAGGCATGCATGCTCAGGAAGAGTGCAGCCTGCATGCATCTGATGGCTTCCTCCTACAATTTTTCCACTTATAAGCCCAGCCCACTGGATGCCATCCACAGTAGAGGCAGCACACACACCCCAGTCACTGTCCACCATGTCAGTCCTCTCTGGAGATGCCACCACAGCCATATCTAGAGATCCTAACTAGCTCTAATTCTAGTAAAACTCACAGATCAACCATCACACTTGGCTTCTGCCATGGTTGCTTTTGTCAGTTTGACAGACACAGGACCCTCTTGGCATGTCTGGGACGGATTTTCTTGATTGGGTTATTTACAGGTGGAAGAGTCACACTAAATGTGCGTGGACCTGCAAGTCCACAAGGACGTCCACAGGGAGCACTTGCTTTTTTGCCTGCTTTCCTTCACGTCTCGCTGGTGAGTTTCATCCACCCTGTTACCATCTTTAACCAATAACAGAGCCAAGCCTATCCCACCTCCCAATGCCAACTGAAGGCCACTCGGCTCTCCAGGAACCCTTCAGTGGTCAGTTCCAGACTGACTGATGAGGCAGCCATCTTGCTGGACTGAGAAGATGGAGGGTCTTAGCTTCTCAGTCTGAAGACAGTCACCGTTAGGCTGTCCAGACTATATCATGCAAGCCAATCTAATTAGTCCCTTTTACTATGTCTTCATTCTGTTGGTTCTGATCCTTCAGAGAATTGCAGCTAATCAGCTTCTATGTGGTAGAGTCTGGATTCGAACCTGGATAATCTGCTTTAGAATGTACTTGCTGTGAGCCAGGTCTCAATGCTCTAGAGTCAGAGGCAGGTGAATTTCTATGAGTTCCAGGCCAGCCTGGTCTCCAGAGTGAGTGGCAGACAGGACAGCCAAGACTACACAGAGAAACCCTGTCTTGAAAAACAAACAAAACTACAACAACAAAAAATATACTCCCCGTGATAAAATGCCACAGCAGAAGCAACTTACAGGAGAAAGTGTTTGTGCTGCCTCTCAGCTGGAAGCCATAGTCCATCCTGGTGGGGAGGTCACCATGCATCAGGGGCTGGAGGCATCTGGTCACACTGCATCTACAGTCAGGAAGGGAATAGTGGACAATTGTGCTCAGCTTACACTCCTTTTATACAGCCCAGGACACCAGCCCAGGGAGTGGTGCCTCCCAAAGTGGGTGGGCATCTTAGTCACTGTTCTATTGCTATGACAAAACACCTTGGCCAAGGCAACTTATACAAGAAAATGTTTGATTGGGCTTATGGTTTCAGAGGGCTGGAGTCCATGACGGCAGAACAAAGGCACAGCAGCAGGAACATTGGAGAACTCACAACTCCATCCACAAGGAGGAAGCAGAGAGGGAGGGCACACTGGCAATGGCTCAAGTCTTTCGTTTATTTATTTTTCGAGACAAGGTTTCTCTGTGTAGCCCTGGCTGTCTTGGACTCGCTTTGTAGACCAGGCTGGCCTCGAACTCAGAGATCCACCTGCCTCTGCCTCCTGAGTGCTGGGATTAAAGGTGTGCGCCACCACGCCCAGCCAGCTCAAGTCTTTTGAAACCTCAAACCCCACCCATGACACAGCTCCTCCAACAAAGACACACCTCCCAACTCTTCCCAAACAGCTCCACTAGTGGAAGATTGTTCTTTTGTTTTCCTTTCATCTCATAAATGCATTTTCTTAAATTCTTAAAAACATTTAAAAATAGCTGTTTTAATTTACTATTTGGATTTCCTCGTAGCCAGTTTTCATCAACTGCTTTCTTGCAGTGTACAGAAAATTCTTTCCTGGTGATTTTGTCTTGACATGCCTCATATTCTTTGTTGAAAACTAGGCATTCCAGGTCTGCAGATACGATATCAAGTTTGAAGTAAGGGTGAGCAACATGAGACTGTATGCCCCCAGAAAAATCACACGCGGTGGTAGGGGACTTTCCCTACCCAAGATTTGTTGTTTTTGCTGATTCTCACCACCACTACTTTACAGTTAATTTTCCGTGTCACTTTAACTGAATTTGGAACCACAGGGGAGACATCCCTCTGGGTGTGTCCATGAGGGTGTTTCCAAAGCGGTTCAGTTGAGGAAGGGAGCCCTGCTCTGACTGTGGGCAGCACCGACACATGGACGGAAGCCTGGAGCTGAATAAAAGCAGATGAGACTCAGTGTCCAGCTCTTTCTGCTCTTTGACTGCGGGCATGGCAAGCTGCCTCGGCTCCCTCACACCCAGCCTGTATCCCTTTAGTCAGTGGACAGAAGTAACCTGTTTTAAATTGATTTATTAGATATTTTCTCATAGCAGGGCGTGGTGGTACACACCTTTAATCACAGCACCGAGGAGGCAGAGACAGGGAGACAGGGAGATCTCTATTGGTTCAAGGCCAGCCTGGTCTACAGAGCAAGTTCCAGGACAGCCAGGGCAACACAGAGAAACCCTATCTTGAAAAACTAAGCCAAAATGAAACAAAAAGTATTTTATCACAGCAGTGAAACAAGTAACCAATACAGAAAATGAGGCTATTCACCACATAGCAGCTCAGTAGGTGTGACTCCAGTCCCAGGGCCTCAGGCGTCCTCTTCTGGCCTCTGGGGCACATTCATGCCCAAGGTGCACAGACACAGACGCACATGTTGGAGACGCTCAGTGGTAGAGGGCTTGCCTAGCCTGTGTGACGCTCTGGGGTTCTGTCTCCTGCACCATACAACAACAACAACAACAAGAGCCAGGAGCATGCCCCAAGCAGCCCAGTAAAGGCCTCACGTGATGCCACCGCCCACAGGGACAGTGTCCCCATGCATTAGCCCTGAGCTAGGTGCTGGGGCTCCACAGATCTTCTCTGAAAAATGGATGCAAGTTCCTCTTAGGAATAAACAGGGAGGCCACCACACACCAAGCGGTGGCACACACTGCTAATCCCAGCACCTGGTACACAGAGGCAGGTGGATGGCTGTGAGTTAAAGGCCAACCTGCTCTACATAATGAGTTCCAGGACAATCAGGGTTACAAAGTGAGGCTCTGTTTCAAAATAAACAAAAATGTCCCTTGCATCTTCATTAGATTATCTATACATTAAAAATCTGCTATATTGGGCTGGAGAGATGGCTCAGAGATTAAGAGCATTGACTGCTCTTCCAGAGGTCCTGAGTTCAATTCCCAGCAACCACATTGTGGCTCACAACCATTTATCATGTGATCTGATGCCCTCTTCTGGCCTGCAGGTGTACATGCAGGCAGAGCACTGTGTACATAATAATAAATAGATAAATCTTTTTTTTTTTTTTTTTTAAGGTTGCTATATTTTGCTTAGCTCTTTTTGGTAAGACGGACACTTCTCTAGCATATGGTTCACCAACTAGCAGCCATTCCTCGGAGACCTGACTCTCTGCCTTGTTTCTGGAATATTCTCTACCTCCATCCCTCATCCCAACCACGGCTTCCTACCAACATCATCTTCAGTATGGCTCTCATCAAGCCGGGCATGGTGGCACACGCCTTTAATCCCAGCACTGCGGAGGCAGAGGCAGGCGGCTCAGGACCCTGTACAGGACTTAGTCTACCACCCACACGGCTCGGTGCTTGGTGGTCTTCTGGCTTAACTCCTAAGAGGAACTTGGGTCCACTTTTCAGATCTGCAGAACCCCAGCACCTAGCTCAGGGCTGACGCATGGGGACACTGTCTCTGCGGAGGGTGGTGGTATCAGGGGAGATGCAGCCGCTGTTCTCTGAGGCTGCCGTTCTGAGGCATCAAGTCTTCAGTGAACGGAACCTTACCGGCTCCTGCTTTGGTCTCACTCTCCTGCTAGGGTTGCTCTGTCTGAGCCCGGTGCGTGCCGATGGTGACTGAGAAGCAGTGAGCTCCACTTCTCTTTTGTCCTCTCATGTTCACACAAGGGGCCTCTGTGGGCTCCTCACACGCTCTGACAGCTCCCTTTGAACCTGGCCTTCACTCCTGCTCTAAAGGAGAGAGGCAGAGATTCCAAACAGAGGCGAATCAGCTGGGAGCAGGGGAGCAGGACCCCGGGAGCGGGGAAGGGCAGCGGGGGGGGGGGGGACGAGGGGGGGGTGAGGGGCGTCAGTGCAAGGAAGGGCTGCCCCACCCCACTGAGCACTCCTTCACTGTTGAGCTAGACAAGGCCATTTCTGCCTCTGCTTTGTCTCTTGTTCCTCAGAAAGGCCAGGAGCCATTGGGGTGTTAGGCTGCCAGAGGAACTACTCTGTAAGGAGTGCTTGGGGAAACAGCTTTGACTGACCTCTTCCTCCCATGTGAGCTGCTGACAACTGAGTTTGTGAAGAGAGTTGGCAGGCAGACTGACTGGAGAAGTCTAGTCAATCTGCACTTCTACGAGAAATACGATTTGGATAGGTTGAGTTCACTCTCTCCATTCTCAGGTGTTATATGGAAGGCATCCAGCGTAGACCCCACATGCTTATAAGGGGCACTGTGACGCTGTTCCCTTTTTGGGGGTGGAGTTTTGGGGGTGGAGGGGTGGGGTTGAGACTGAGTCTCTCTGTGTAGTCTTGGCTGGGATTAAAAGTGTGTGCCACCTTGCCCAGCTTTTTGTTGTTGTTTGTTTGTTTGTTTCTTCCTTCCTTTTTTTTTTTTTTTTTTTGGAGATAGGGTCTCTCTGTGTTAGCTTTGTCTGTCCTGGACTTGCTTTGTAGACCAGGCTGGCTACCTCTGGTCTACAAAGCCTGCCTCTGCCTCTGCCTCCCGAGTGCTGGGATTAAAGGCGTGTGCCACCATGCCCTGATGTTTGTTTTGTTTTGTTTTTTCAAGACAGGGTTTCTTTGTGTAGTAGCCTTGGCTGTCCTGGAACTCACTCTGTAGACCAGGCTGGTCTCAAACTCACAGAGATCCTCCTGCCTCTACCATCATGCCAGGCACCTGTGTTGCCTTTTCTAGATCCTTTTGAAATATTTATGATTAACTCCTTTCCTCCCACACGTGTGTGTGTGTGTGTGTGTGTGTGTGTGTGTGTGTGTGTCTATGTTAAGAAGCCTGGAAATTATCCAATCTAAATAGAGGACAGACAGATGCAGCTACCAGTGCTCTGAGCACCAACTTACTCCATAATTACCCTGTCTTCTGATTACTGGTATGCCTGAACTTGGCCTGGAGTCTGCAGGAACTTCAGTGAAAGAACCTCCTACAGAGCATCACCTCTGTGCAGGGGCTAGGGAGATGGTGGCTCATTGGTCAAGAGTACTGGCTACTTTCCCAGAGGACCCAGATTGGATTCCCAGCATCTAAGTGATGGCTCATATCCACCCCTGTGATTCCAGTCCCATGGGACCCCAACACTCTCTTCTGGGCTCTGCAGGCACCAGGCAATACACATGGTACACAAACATATGCAATCAAAACATCCATACACATAAAATAAGTTAATAATGCTAAAATAAGCTGGGCGTGGTGGCGCACGCCTTTAATCCCAACACGGGGGAGGCAGAGGCAGGCAGATCGATGTGAGTTCGAGGCCAGCCTGGTCTACAAAGCGAGTCCAGGACAGCCAAAGCTATTACACAGAGAAACTCTGTCTCAAAAAACAAAACAAAACAAAACAAAACAAAAGATAAAATAAGAAGAAAGGTTGGGCAGTGCTGGCGCACACCTTTAATCCCAGCACTCAGGAGACAGAGGCAGGTGGATCACTGAGTTTGAGGCCAGCCTGGTCTACAGAGAGTTCCAGGACAGCCAGGGCTACACAGAGAAACCCTGTCGCAAAAAACCAAAACAATCTAACAAAACCCCCAATAAACTATTGGGTTGCAGAGACTGCCCAACAGTTAAGAGTTCTGGCTGTACTTCCAGAGGTCCTGGGTTCAATTCCCAGCACCCATATGGCAACTCACTACTGTCTATAGCTATACTCCCACGGGATCCCATACCTTCTTCGGTGTGCAATGGCAAGTGTACATGCAGACAAAACACCCGTATACTAAATAAACAAATCTTTAAAAAAAAAAAAAGTTAACCCCACTGGCTGATAGTATACTTCAAAGGACAGCTGAAATAAAATTGTCAGTTCAGCCTGATGGGCGGGTCTGAGGTAGGGCACGGGGCGGGGCACCTGATGGGCGGGTCGGAGGCAGGGCACCAGAGGCAGGGCGACTGGTTCTTCCATATTCTCGGGGGTCCCAGTGCTTTTTCCTTGTTTTCAGCCTCTTCCGGCTGCTTTTACCTCTTCACTTCACTGGCTTAAGAAGGAGGCTCATGCCAGCTGCTGTGCTCACTGCTGGCTGGCGTTTTCCCTGGGGAAGACTAGGAAACTGGCTATAATCACTCCCATTAGAAGCTGGCAGCTCCCCAAGCCCCTTTTTCTACCTGGACTGGCTCAACCCAGACAAATGCTGGACCTGGCACAAACGGAGGCTACATCTTCGAAGCTGTCATTTCCACCGTGCCCTGGTGTGTGGCTTTGGCACCAGCTGACATGGCTGAAGCTCTCAGACCACCAGACCTATGTAGACCAGATTTAAAGTAGCAGTTTTGCCCCCTGGTACTAGGTGAAGGGTAGAGCTTTAGGGCAGAAGACCTGCTTCAGATGGTAGTCCCCAGCGGCCCAAGCTATGACAAGTGCCCCCGGGAGGCTGGGGTGTGGGCTGACTAGTTGAACACCAGGTTCTTTGTTTTTGTTTGTTTGTTTGTTGTTTTGGTTTTTCGAGACAGAGTTTCTCTGTGTAGTCTTGGCTGTCCTGGACTTGCTTTGTAGACCAGGCTGGCCTCAAACTCAGTGATAGGTCTGCCTCTGCCTCCCAAGTGTGGGGATTAAAGGCATGTGCCACCACCGCCGGGCAAACACTAGGTTCTTTAGCTGAGGCCACACTCTGAGCCAGCACTGGGCTAAGCCACGTAGACTCATGGTCTCCCAACACATTTCCTTAAAGTAGGTGCTGGTCCCTTTTTACAGATCAGTGTGAAGCTCAGAGAGGTGAGCCAAGTGGCCTCAGCTCCTACAGGCTGTGTGGTGGTGCTGTGGCCATGGGCTCCCATCTTTACATCTGCTCTGCTGTCTGGACATTTAGGACCTTTCGAAGGTTGTACAAGTAGCCAGGCGGTGGTGGCGCACACCTTTAATCCCCACACTCGGGAGGCAGAGGCAAGTCGATCGCTGTGAGTTCGAGGCCAGCCTGGTCTACAACGTGAACTAGGACATCCAAGGCTACACAGAGAGACCCTGTCCAAAAAAAAAAAAAGGAAGATTGTACAAGTGATCAGTTCTGTAATCCTCATGTGCCCCAGAAGCTGGACCGACCCCGAGAAGCTAGAAAAAGCAGGTTTGGCTGAAGCAGATTCTTCTTTCAAAATTTTCCTTTTTGGGGTGTTGTGGCACATGCCTTTAATACCAGTCCCTGAGAAGCAGAGGCAAGAGGTTCTCTGTGAGTTTGAGGCCAACCTGGTCTAGACACACACACACACACACACACACACACACACACACACACACAGAGAGAGAGAGAGAGAGAGAGAGAGAGAGAGAGGAGAGAGAGAGAGGAAAAGAGGAGAAGCGAGGAAAGAGAGAGAAGGAAAAAGGGAGGAAAGAGGAGAGAGAGAGAGAGGAAGAGAGGAGAGAAGAGGGAAGGAGAGAGAGGAGAGGAAGAGAGGAGATCGAAATAGGAGGGAGAGAGGAGAGAGGAGGAAGGAGGGAGAGAGAGAGAGGAGAAGGGATAGGAAGAGGAGAGGGAGGATCCAGGAGAAGAGAGAGAGAGAGGAAAGAGGAGATCCAGGACATTAAGGGCTACACAGAGAAACCGTGTCTAAAGAGAGAGAGAGAGAGAGAGAGAGAGAGAGAGAGAGAGAGAAGAAAGAGAAGAAAAAGAAGGAAAAGGAAAGGAAAAAAAAGTATCACTTGCATGCCAGGTGCCAACAGAGGTTAGAAGAGGATGCCAGATCCCCTAGAACTGGAGTTACAAATGGTTGTGAGCCCCGTGTGTGTGTGTGTGTGTGTGTGTGTGTGTGTGTGTGTGTGTGTGTGTGTGTGCTGGGAAGGGAATCTGGGTCCTTGGCAAAACAGCAGGATCTCTTAACCATGGAGCCATCTGGATAGCTCCAGATTCTTCTACTTAAGAGGCAGATTTACTGGCACTCAGGAGGCAGAGACAGGTAGATCTCTGTGAGAGGCCAGCCTGGTCTACAGAGTGAGTCCAGAACAGCCAAGGCTACACAGAGAAACTCTTATCTCAAAAAAGCAAAACAAATAAATAAACAAACAACAACAAAAAGGCAGACAAAGGCAAGGGTTTGGCCAGCAGTATGGTAGCCCCGCCCTGGCAGACAACTGTGGCAGCACTTCTGAGGCAGTGAAATCAGGGCTGAAGTGGTACAGGCAGTAAGGGTGGGGAGTGGGGGTTTTGGGGGGTGGTGGGAGAGGAGGCATGGCAAGCTCTTTCTTTACTTGCTCCTAAGGGCTGGGAGTGAAATTACACAGAAGCCCCAGAACCTCCTAATGCTACAGTAATCTTCTTCTCCCCTAGCCCTAAAAGCAGCACTTTGTCACTGCCCTGCAGGGCTCCTAGGGGTTGGGGGAGGCAGTCCTTGGGCACACTCAGCCCTCCAAACTGCCCAGGCTGGCCTTGAACCGTCAACGCTCCTGTTTCAGCTTCCTGAGGAGCTGGCCTGTGACACAAGGCTGGAGGCTATTGGCACGCAGGCTTCCATACCTCTAAAGATCCTTTTCTTCTCACCAAGATAGGAAAGGTGTTTTCTTCAGTGTTGCCAAATACAAGTAGGCAAAAACACTATGAATGTTACATTTATATAATTTCTACTTGTTTTGTGGTCCTTCTTTTTATATGTAGTTTATTATATATGTGTGTAATAATATAAATGTATATGTAAAGGTAAAAAAAAGAATAAAAGATGTTTTTTAAATATCCTTTTTTTCTTCTTCTTCAACAGACATATTTTCTCTCTGCCATTTCATCTCCTGTTAACTTTTTGTTTGTTTTTGTGACAGGGTCTCAAGTAGCCCAAGCTAGCCTCAAACTTGCTATGTAGTTGAAGATGACCTTTTGTTTGTTTGTTTGTTTTTATTTTTCCGAGACAGGGTTTCTCTGTGTATCCTTGGCTGTCCTGGACTGGCTTTGTAGACTAGGCTGGCCTCGAACTCACATCAATCCACCTGCCTCTGTCTCCCGAGTGCTGAGATTAAAAGTGTGTGCCACCATGCCCGGCCTTGAGGATGATCTTTAACTTCTGCTCCTCAGACTGTAGTCCCAGATGTGGGTCGCCATGTCTAGTTTTATGGGGTGTTGCAGAGGAACCTAGCACTTCGTGCACGCTGGGTAAAAATCTTTGAGAATTCTAAAGATGAGCTTGGCTACTTACGCAAAGGCCATTCTCCGAACTGCCTCATCCCAGGCAGAACCCAGAGCTGCTTCATGCCTGGACCCCGGCTTCACGCTACCCCAGGCCTCACCCTACCCCGGGACTAGGCAGTGCTGGCACAGCGCCCCCCCCCCTTTTTTTTCCTAAGCTGTCTTCACAGCGGTTATATTCAAGGAGCTTTTTCATCTAACGGAAACTGAGGGTTCCCCGAGTCGGGGGGCAGTTTTGGATGTGTGAGTACATAGTGCTTGTTTGGGGGTGCTCCTTCTGAACAATAGAGTTTGGAGATTTTTGTTTGGTCGGTTTGGTTTTTGGTGATGGGTTGGAACCCCGGACTGAGTGTATGCAAGGCAGGGTCATTCTGCCTGAGACACATCCTCCCCCGTCTCCTTCTGGCTCTTTTTTATTTTACTTTTTAATCCGTTGAGTCTTGGGGCCTTATGGGAGATGTAGGACGGACCAAAGGTAGCACACATAGGGGAAAATTGGCCCGCTCTTTCTCCTATGGGCGCTGTGCGGTCTACCCTGAGGCCAAGGCCTCCCAGCAGTTCAAGTTCAGCCATTAGGGCTGCGAAGCTAGCGACTGCAGGAAACCTAGGCTCCTGTCTTGCCTGGGCCTGGAGCGTTTTCTGCTCTACCCAGGCGTCTCACTTCCTCCCTCCTTTCCTTCCTGCTGATCCAGCCAGCCAGGCTTTCTCCTCCTCTGTTTTCGCCTCCTCTCCCCCTCGAATCCAGTCCTGGTTTCCCCGCTGCCAGCTCCTTCTGCCTGCTGGGCTCGCTCCCTGCCTCCGCCCCCGCCTCTCCAGTCCCGGCGGTCCGCTCGGCTCCCCAGCTTCTCCCCCCCCCCCCCCCCCAAGCCCGGCCACCCGCAGCTCCACTCGCCCAGTCCGGCCGCTCCAGTCCGGATCTCGCTGCCGCCCGACCCGGGTGCGAGTTCCAGCAGCTGGGGAGGAGGTGGCAGCGGCTGGCCCGGGTTCCCCTCTGCCGCCTCGTCAGCCCGAGGTTGGCGGGGAGAGAAAGGCCGGGCATCCCCTGGAGCCCCTTCGAGGACAATGCACCCGGCGCTGGGCCACCCTCGCGCGCTCTCGTCCGCGCCCGCCTCCTTCCCGCCGCCCCCCGCCGCCGCCCGGCTGCAGCCCCTCTTCCTCCGGGGGGGCTCCTCCCGCGGCCGGAGAGGCTCGGGCGACAGCAGCACCAGCACCAGCACCAGCCGCGGAGGGGGCGGCGGCAGACGCGGCGGGGGCGGCGGCTCCCCGAGCAGCAGCACAGGCGCGGAGCGAGAGGACGACGACGAGAGCATTAGCATCAGCAAGCCACTGGTGCCCGCCGCCGCCGCGCTCTCGGGTCCCCCGGTTCAGGGGGGTGCCCCAGCCTCCGCCGCCGCACCCGCCGTCGCCTCCTCCACTTCCACGCCCACCTCCTCCTGCAGCATGACCGCCGTGGACTTCGGCTCGGGCGCCGCGGCCGGGGCCGTCGGGGGCCCGGGGAGCCGCTCGGCGGCGGGCGCAGGCGGCACCGGGACAGGTGGCGGCGCCTCCTGCTGCTCCTGCTGCTGTTGCTGCGGCCACCCGACTCGGTCCGGCCGCAGGAGTCGGCGGCGGGGCTGCTCACCAAGTCCCGGGTGCCGTTGGGGCTACCAGGCGCTGTCTGTGGTGCTGCTGCTGGTGCAGGGAGGTCTGCTGGACCTGTACCTCATCGCTGTCACTGACCTGTACTGGTGCTCTTGGATCGCTACTGACCTGGTGGTGGTGGTGGGCTGGGCCATCTTCTTCGCCAAGAACAGCCGGGGCCGTCGCGGCGGCCCGGCGAGCAGCACGCACAACCACCACCAGCTCCACCACCACCCCGCACAGCCTCTGCACCTATCCGCTGCGGCGTCGGCTGGGGCCGGGGCCAAGACCCGCGGGAGCCGAGGAGGTTCTAGCGGCTCGGGAGCCGGGCCTGGGGCGACTGGGGCAGCGGGCGAGTTCGCCTTTGCGTACTTGGCCTGGCTCATCTACTCCATCGCCTTCACTCCTAAGGTTGTGCTCATCCTAGGCACGTCCATCCTGGACCTCATCGAGCTGCGCGCTCCCTTTGGCACCACAGGCTTCCGCCTAACCATGGCGCTGTCCGTGCCGCTGCTCTACAGCCTGGTGCGTGCCATCAGCGAAGCGGGAGCGCCTCCGGGCTCGGCGGGTCCCCTGCTCCTGCAGCCACAGCAGCATCGCGCTGCGGGCTGCTTCCTGGGCACGTGTCTGGACTTGCTGGACAGCTTCACGCTGGTGGAGCTGATGCTGGACGGCCGCGTGCCGCTTCCCGCGCACCTGCGCTACCTGCTTATCGCTGTCTACTTCCTCACACTCGCATCCCCAGTGCTCTGGCTGTATGAGCTGAACACCACCGCAGCAGCTCCGTCCTGGGGCCAGGCCTCCGGGCCCGGAAGCTGCAGCCGCCTTTTGCGTTTGCTGGGCGGCTGCCTGGTGGACGTTCCCTTGCTGGCGCTACGCAGCCTCCTCGTCGTGAGCTACCAACAGCCGCTGTCCATCTTCATGCTCAAGAACCTCTTTTTCCTTGGCTGCCGCGGCCTGGAGGCCTTGGAGGGCTGCTGGGACCGTGGGAGCTGGGTTTCCCCAAGTCGAGCCAGAAGCAGCTATGGTGCTCCTCCCTCGGCCCCACCACCGCCTCCACCACCGCCACCTCAGGGAGGCTCCCAACGGGGTCACTTGGAAAATGAAGGAGGCCCTCATGGCTATGTCAACACCCTAGCTGTGGCCTCTCAGAATTGAAAAGAGAAAGGGCAGCGGTGGTCCTGATCGTGGCTTTAGAGTCTCTGGCCCCCTTGGCTGTGTTTAGAAGAGGTTAACTGTTGATAAAGCTGGAGGCCACTGAGTTTGTCTTCACCCCATGGGTAGAGAGTACTTGGAGGGAGACCAGCAATAGGTCGCGGGGACCGAGGATCCGTGTTCACCATGGTCCTTCTCCGTAGCCTTCCCTGTCCTGACATACAAGGGACGGGATAAATGTGCCACCTGCTTTTCTTGCCTTCATCCTGATTTCTGTTCCCCTCGGGGAGAATGGAAGAGGATGGGCTTTGGTAGAGGGTGTGTGTGTATGTGTGTGTGTGTGTGTGTGTGTGTTGTTTTTTTCTGTGTCTGTGTGTGTGTGTGTGTGTGTGTGTGTGTGTGTGTGTGTGTTGTTTTTCCCCTTGCCACGGGAAGGAGATCTGGGGAGGCCTTGCTGCACACCACACATGCCGCCAGCCTCCTTTCCTGCCTGAGTTTATGACCACAATCCCCAGGAGATGCTCAGTTGCTCTACTCCAAGGGAGAAGCTCCCCCAGGGTCTTCCTCACTCCTGCTCCTCTCTCATCAGCTTCAAGGGGAGAGGGTCTATGCTGTAAGGACCAAGCAACACCCTTTCTTGGGTGAGCGCATATTTCTACCTCCGTGCTTTGGATTTTCATTGCATCATACACTGATGCTGCTTGAAAAAACAAAACAAACAAACAAACAAAAAGATGAAACAGTCAGAAGTTGCATTCAACAGGGCCACTGGATCCCCTTTGGGGTTTGGTACCAGATATTACAGGGTCTGTGGAGTATCAGCCATTGGCTTGCTCTCCTTTGCTTCCTCCCTCTGCACCAGAATCCTTATCCTTCCTGTGTTGGTGCTGGCTGGGTTGGAGTCCAGTTCAGAGCAACTGCTTTAGTGGGTTCAAAATGTATGTGAGGGCCAGACCTCTTTGGGACCCAAGGGAGTATCACCTGCTCCTTTAGAAAGCTTGGCATAGAGCAGAGATGATGGCGACCCTTCATCTGTCCTCTGCTTCAGGTCTCATCAGGGACAAGGCTTGCCTCAGAGTCCTCCTGCCTGGCCTACCCCCACAGGGTACTCCTGCCTGGCCTACCCCCACAGGGTCATCCTGCTTAGCCTATCCCCACAGGGCCCTCCTGCTTGGCCTACCCCCACAGGGCCCTCCTGCCTGGCCTACCCCCACAGGGCTCTCCTGCCTGGCCTACCCCCACAGGGCCCTCCTGCCTGGCCTACCCCCACAGGGCCCTCCTGCCTGGCCTACCCCCACAGGGCCCTCCTGCCTGGCCTACCCCTACAGAACCCTCCTGCCTGGCCTACCCCCACAGGTTCCTCCTGCCTGGCCTACCCCACAGGGTCCTCCTGCCTGGCCTCCCCCCACAGGGTCCTCCTGCCTGGCCCACCCTCACAGGGTCCTCCTGGCAAGGTTCTCCTTAGGACTGTCCTTCAAAGGAAGTCAGGGCTGGCTACTCTAGTCTTGGAGTCTCTAAGGCAGGACAAGTATGCTGAAAGGAATCAAGGTTCAGAAGGTATGGGGAGCAAGGCCGGGATATACTCACCTCCACAATGGGATTCGGTGGGAGAAAAAAAAACACTTAAGAATTTTGGTTCCCCCCCCCTCCTTTCTTCCATTTTGGGAGTTTTATGTGGTGTAACGGACCTAGACAAGGGACCAGGAAACACGGTCTACGGTTCTGCCTGTTATTTGCTAGATTTGAATGTCCTGTTATTTTTTTACTTCCTAGGCCTCAGTTATCTTTCTAGGGTGGTGTTCTTTGAGTTTGGGGCTTGAAAGCTCTGGTCATAGTGCTGCCTTAAAGGTGGACAGGAGAGGAGCCATCCAGAGTGCACTTGAAGCTGGCTCTGCTTCTACGATGTGCCTGGCCTTAGGCTTTGAAAGCAGAAGGGAGGTGTGCCAACTAGGCGGGAACAGTCATTGCAGGGCCCATTGATGCTGACCTCCTCTAAAGCTGGTGGCACAGGGGCAGGCCCAAAGTGCCAAGTCACAGGTACTGACTCAGCATTCAGGCCTGAGTCCCTCATCCCCTTTGGCTTGACCAGGACTTCTGAGAACCGAGGGCTGCATAGGGCCCCTCTTTCTCAACTCTCTAGGTTTATGAGCTGAGAATAGCTATGTGGACAGAAACATGAGAGGCCAGAACACTAGTGGGCCTGTCCAGCTCTTAGAGCGGGCCGCATGGAGGATGGCTACTGTCAGTGAGCCCTGTGCTCCTGGTCTCTCACCCTCAGCCAGTGGTGGCTAGCTGCTTTTCACAACACACCTGCCTTTTCTCCTCGCCCTGGCTGACTCCTCTTCTGATTGGACTCAAGGTCCTGGGCCGATGGCCTGGGTGGGGCTGTAGCTGCCCCCAATGTTGTATGCCTGTTCTTCAGCTTTGCTGTGTTCCTCGCTACCTACTTCTGATGACTGAAAAGAAATTATGTCTGAGCCATGGCCAGCTCTGGCTGGCCCGCAATCCACCCTCTTACTACTGTTTGGATAGCCATCCCTCTGCTGTGTGACTGCTGTTTGAGGCTGAGAGATTGCCACTGAATTTAGGATGGAAGGTTACCATCTCCCTGGTACATCAAGAGACATGGTCACACGGCCACTTGTGACAGAGGCCAGGACTGGTGAGGGTCTACTGAGGGCCCAAGCACACCTCCAGCATCCTCTTCAACATGTCATCTGTGACTGTGTTGTGACCAGGGGCTGGTCCTTTCCTTCTATTGTATTTATTTTGGGTCTTTTCACTCATTCCCCTGTCCCTGTTCACACATGACCGACCCTTAAGGCCTATTTTTTTTTCTTGCTTTCAGGAGTATCTGTAGATAGGGATCAGACTTGAGGTGTCCCCAAGGTGTCATGGCCAAGATAGTACACTGTCTTGAGGCTTGGGTCAGAAGAATGGAAAAGAAGCCTGTGCTCAAAATTTAGCCTTGCCTGCTTCTAGCCTTTAAGGACAGAAGGGGGGAGCCTATTGCCTGAGTTCCAAATGGTACCTGTTTTTTAAAAACGACTTAATTACTTTACAGTGCTGAGGATTAAATCCAGGGCTTCAACCATGCTGGTTAAATGCTAGTCAAATGCTGCCAAGCTCCATCCTTACTTAACATTAAGTCGGATTCAATCAAAAGACTGTGCTCTCTCTAAAGACTTGCACCCCGCCTTTTAAAAATGTACTTGAGTCGCGGGGTGGGGCGGTCTGTGTTCCCAGGACTGGCCTAGAATTTCAGGGCTCAGATGGTCCTCTTCGGCCTCTCAAGCAAGCACAGCTATGTCCGACCCAGACCGGTCCTGTTAACCATGCTGTGGGAACAGGGCTGGGTGTGTGGGGTGCAGAGCTGGGAACTCGAGCCCAGGAGAAACAGAGAAGCGGCTCCTTGCTAGCATTTATCACGTTTTTTTTTTTTTTTTCTCTCTTTTTAAAAATAAAACCAGACTCTGTTCTGAAAATAAAAACTTGAGACTTGTGACAAGCTTCCTGTGTGGTTTAAAACCATTCCTGTCCTGATTTCCTCACTGATTTCTTAAATGTCACTGTGACATTTGTCATTATTTTGTAGGTTGGTGCTGGTGTTATGGGCACACCTTAGCAAAGTATTTGCCATGGGATTTGGGGAGGCAGTACACTGTGGCCTGGGCCTGGGGTTTGATTGTCCACAGAGGAATTTCCCCCTTGTGCTGCGCTTTCTTTCACTGGGAGAGTAGCTTACCAGAGAGCTGAATCTGCCTGTGTAGGACAAGCTGCTACTGTAACTGCTCAGGCTGGTTTCAAACATCTACATTTACGGGATCCTCCTGCCTCAGTCTCCTGAATGGCCAGGACTGTAGAGACATGTCCACCGAGAAACCATCTAAGTAATCTTTCCTTAACCGAAAGCAAAGGGTGTAAGTCAGATCATTGTTTAAAAACAAAACACAAAGCCAGGCATGGTGGCACACTCCTGTAATCCCAGCACTCAGGAGGCAGAGGCAGGTGAATCTCTGTGAGTTCGAGGCCAGCCTGGTCTACAAAGTGAGTTCAGGACAGCCAAGTCTATACACATAGAAACCCTGTCTTGAAAAATCCAAAACAAAACAAACAAACAGAAAAACAGGAAGGAGATTATTGAGTCTCAGGCAGACCATTGGGGCTTCACCCAAAGAAAGTTGTAGGGGCTGAAGAGACGGCTCAAAAGTTAAGACCACACACTGGCTCTTCTTCCAAAGAACCCAAGTTCAAGTCCTAGCTACAGGGGGTCTCTGGAGACAACTCCAGCCCCAGGGGAGCTGATGTTCTCTCTGGACTCCTTCAGCATCGGGCACACACATGTGGTGGACAGATATATACATCAAATAAATATGTTTAAACATACACACACAAATAAAACAAAGCAAACCAACAACCAAAAACAAAATAAAAACAAACAGCTGGGTGTGATGGCACATACCTTTAATCCCAGCACTCAGGAGGCAGAGGCAGGCAGAGCACTGTGAGTTCGAGGCCAGTCTGGTCTACAAAGCCAGTCCAGGACAGCCAGGGCTACACAAAGAAACCCTGTCTTGAAACAAAAACAAAAACAAACACAAAAGAAGTAGATGAAGTGGACTAGCAAGGTGGCTTTGAGGGTCAAGGCACGTGCTTGTAAGCCAGGCATCCTGAATTCACTTTCTTGGACCCACATGATGGGAAGAAAGCTGTCCCAGTGTTCTCTGACCCCCACAGGCTACCAGGGTACTTGCACATACCCTTCTCCCCCCTGCCCCATGGCACACAAATACACAGAAGTAAAAGCATTTTGTTTTTTTATTAAATGAGATGACATATGCCAAATTGGTTCTTTGTTTTGTTTTGGTGTTCTGTTTGTTTGTTTTGTTTTTTGAGACAGGGTTTCTCTGTGTACCCTTGGCTGTCCTTGACTCACTTTGTAGACCAGGCTGGCCTCGAACTCACACAGATCCCCCAGCCTCTGCCACCACGCCCGGCACCAAATTAGTTCTCTTCTCAAACCTGTGATAAATCTTTTTTTTTTTTAAAGATTTATTTATTTGTTTGTTTGTTTATTATGTATACAGTGTTCTGCCTGCACACCAGAAGAGGCCAACAGATCACATTATAGATGGTTGTGAACCATGGTGTGGTTGCTGGGAGTGGATCTCAGGACCTCTGGAAGAGCAACCAGTGCTCTTAACCTCTGAGCCATCTTGCTCGCCTGTCTGTGATAAATCTTACAGGCCAAGATGTATATATACAGAAAACATTTACAGGACAACATAAGGGCACGTTTTCATTTCTTCCTAAATCTGTCCAGGCAGGATAGGCTTATTTAGACACATCTCCCAGGTAAGCCAGGGGTGTCTGTCGGCTCTGGTCAGCTGGAGTTCCTCAGAGACACCTGGGAAAGCGAAAGGAGGGCTCTGGATGACTGGTTTAGTGTGGGGACAGGGAGGCCACCTCAGGGTAAATGATGCTGCATGCCAAGGAAGAGGACAAAATCACACCCTGGGGCACCAGGCCTTGGTACAGAGCAGCTTGTCTCCTCAGCAGTCGCCTGCCAGGTGGCTTCAGCTCCTTTTCCTGAAGCATTGGGAGACAAGTAGCTAGTAAAGGCCAGCCAGCAAAGAAGCCACGTAAGCCGAGGTCTGTCACCTCGCAGACCTTCGTTCCACAGGACCCTTCAGGCGCCAGCTGCTCAGTGGGGTCAACCTGCCTGTGTTTAAGCTCAACTGTAGCTGAAAGCAGAACTGACTTGTGCTTTCTGGTCTCGGGGAAGAGGAGATTAAGGCCAACCAATGGTGGCACCTTGCCAAGGTGTGGTCACACCCTTCTCAGGTCAAGGTGACATCACCTTCCTCTCCAGTCCAAGATGAAGGGTCCTGGACGCTAGCTCCCACCAAGGTGTGCACAGCCCAGGGTGATCCTCTAGGAAACGTATCCAAGTGAAGCGCGGACAGAGAAGGCCGGACAGACCTCTACTCATCCGTAAGCAAGAAACAGAGGATGTCAAGTTCACTAATAGACAAAGGCTCGCCGTCATTGCCCAATACAAACAGGGCTAGAGTGGGCACCTGTTGCCAGGAGAGACTGCAGTAGAAAGATCTGGGGGAAAAGCAGGAACATGGAGGTGGCCCTGAGAGCCGGTTGGGTATGAGGTGATGTGGAAAGCCAGGAGCACGCTCCCCTGGCAGCTCCTGCCACAGACTTGAGGAAGGGTGTGTAACAGTCTCCATAGCATCATCTCCTCTAACACAGCCGACCGCGCTGCCCTGTGGCGACTTTCCCACAGGGACATGTTCACTCAGTCAGGGTGAGCCAATACTGGACAGAGATGGCTTTGATAATCTCAGAGAGCAAACACTAGAGAGAGAGGCCAGTAAAGAGCAGAAGAAGAGGCTAAACAGTGCCTCAGGATCCACAAGCTGCTCAAGCCCAGAATCAGGTCAGAGACACAGAGTGAAGGAGCCGCTGAGCTTGTTGCAAGAGATGGTAGTGTGATGGGGGAGCTGCAGAGGGACCAGGCTGGCTAACAGATTTTCTGCACTTCCGGGGTGTGAAGACCTCAGTTCCTCGTGGAAATTTCACCCATCACTGGCAGACAGCTATGAGGGAGGAATGAGTGCTGCCCATTTTATTTATTTATTTATTATTTATTTATACAATGTTCTGCCTGCATGTACACCTGCACACCAGAAGAGGATACCAGATCTCATTATAGATGGTTGTGAGCCACCATGTGGTTGCTGGGAATTGAACTCAGGACCCCCGGAAAAGCAGATGGTGCTCTTAACCTCTGAGCCATCTCTCCAGCCGGTGCTGCCCATTTTAGACACAGCAACCTGAAACCTAGGAAAGATGTTGATCTAAAGCAGCTTAGCTGCTGAACAGTGGGGCTGGGATGCTCTTCGGAAGGAACTTTCTGTCTAACACATGTGACTTGAGCCTTAAGCGCTAAGCTACAGTGCCAGCCGTGCATTGACTGAACTGAAGAGCTCCTAAGCGGCTGCTCTCTCGCACTGGCTGGGGCCTATGGTGTCTGGTGTCTACTTTATTTTCATGTTTTCTTGTCTTTCTTTGGGTGCTGGGGTGGGGACCCAAGGCCTCGGACTAAGCGAGCCACCTGTCACTGAGCTACAGCCCGAGCCCTTTCCTGTTTTTTTTTGGTTTGTTTGTTTTGTTTTTTGTTTGTTTGTTTGTCTGTTTTTGTTCTGTTTTGTTTTTGAGACAGGGTTTCTCTGTTTAACAGCTCTGGCTGTCCTGGAACTCGCTCTGTAGTCCAGGCTGGCCTCGAACTCACAGCGATCCACCTGCCTCTGCCTCCCAAGTGCTGGGATTAAAGGCATGCGCCACCACCGCCTTACTTTCAAAGGTAAGTAAAAGCTAAACCAATCCATCTTAGTCTCCCATTCAGATGCCACCTTGAGTGCAGCTGGAAGCACGGCTAAGGGGGTGAGCATGGGACCTTCCAAAGCAGCACCGGGAAACCAGATCTAGACTGAAACACTGTATCAAGTGACGCATGCCCAGGTCACTATCTAATTGTCCCTTATTCTTTCCTTATTTATTGTTCCCACTACCTTTCTTGATTAAGCTCAAGACAGGAAAAGGCTAGGGCCACCTCCATAGTCAGGAGCTTCCCTGGGGATACACCGAACTCACATGGGTACATGTCACATGCTGACTGGTGCTTCGCACTCACCAGGCCTCCCCCTGCTACTTTCTAGGAGATGACCAAAGAGCCAAGAGAGCAGAACGTGGGGGCAGTGGCTTCCTTCGGTGGGAGGCTTTTCTTTTTCTTTTTAAAAAAATTTTATTTATGTATATGAACACTCTATTACATGTATGCTGGCATGACAGAAGAGAGCATCAGATAGAAGAGGGCATCAGGTCACATTATAGATGATCATGATGGGCTGGAGAGATGGCTCAGTGGGTAAGAGCACTGACTACTCTTCCAAAGGTCCTGGGTTCAATTTCCAGCAACCACAAGGTGGCTCACAACCATCTAGAATGTGATCTAACCATACTGTATGCATAGATGCAAATAAAATCTTAAATATGAGTGTTTTGCTGTATGCACACCTGCGTGCACGTATCTCTTTGTGTGCGTGTGTGTGTGGGTCTGGTATCTTAAAGGCCAGAAGAACGCACTGGATGCCCTGGAACTGGAATTGTAGGTGGTTGTGAGCTGCCACGTGGGTGTTGGATCTGAACCTGGGTCCTCTGCAAGAGCAGCAGGTGTTTTCAGGCATCTCCAGGCCCAAGTTTTTCGGGTTTTGCTGAGGACACAAGTGTGCTAGGCAAGTGCTCTATCACTGAACCACACCTGGCCCCCAAACAGGGCTCCATTTATTCCTATTTAGTGGTGTGTGTGTGGGTGCGCGCACGCGCGTGCACACGCGTGCGTGTTGTGACCAGAGCCCCTCCTTCCAGCTGAGTCCCAGGGACTGAACACAGGACACCAAGCTTGGTGGCAAGCACAGTGGAGCCTGTGGAGTCATCTTTTTTTCACATCTTTCTTTCTTCTTCCTGTTTTGAGGCAGGTTCTTACTATAGCCTTGGAACTCTCCTGTCTCAGGCTCTCACATGTGCCACCATGACAGGCCAAAACAGTCTCATTGGGCCCGGTTCAGAATAACACAAGCATACAGGAATGCTTTTAATGTTCTTGCTGATCTTGGCATTGGTCAGCAGACATCAGTTTATACAATTTCTAACACTCATGATGAACAAAGACTTCTAAGGAGAAATGGGACGTGAAGAACATGAAATAGCCAAGAAGCCCCAGAGAATTCTGATCCCACTGAATGGAAAGTCTAGAACCAACATGTCCAGAGAGTGTTGAGAGAAAGCAGACCTAGTGCTGCCCAGGGCTGAGGCGGAAGTGCCAACTTTCTTTCTGAGGTAACAAAGGTGTTCGAAATCAGTGATTACACTGACAGCCACTGGGCTCTGAATATACTACGCACTTGATTATCTAGGGTGAAGTGTAAACTGTTCAGTGTGTGAATGTCTCACTAAAGATCTTAGGCAGAAAGAAAGGGGCTGAAAGACCAATTTACTGCTGTGATCTAGTGGGCAGCAGCTGGGTGGTGAGCACACTGTGGGAGCCAGTTCTGTGCTCATGTGGGGCTGATTTGCCTGCTGCTGGGAGAACCCCTATACGTTTAATCCATATTTGAAGCTGGGGGGGGGGGCGGATGTAACAGGCTTGACTGGCATCTAGACCCAAAGACTCTTTCTGCCTTGGTGTTTCAAGACAGGGTCTCTCTGTAGACTTGGCTGTCCTTGAACTCAGAGATCTACCTGTCTCTGCCTCCTGAGTGCTGGGGGTGCAGGATGAGGGAGGGGCCTTCTTTCTCTCACCTTAGCTCCCGCAGAGCTGGATATGGGCCATGCACTGTCTGAGACTTGGAACTCAAGGGCTTGCTAGCGCTAGGCTAGATGTGTCTATAAGGCTTCTCCAAGTAGAAATTTCTGGACTTGTCATAAGAGGTGATTCTATTACAACTATGGATTTTACCAACATAACAACTTTATTAAGTCTTCATTATTGTACACACACACGCACACACAAAGTCGCTGTTATTTTCTTTCCCCGCAGCATTTCATGGTCCTTTTCCCACAGAAGCCTGAAAATTTGGCAACAGGTAGAAGCCCGGCCCAGGCCCAGGGCATGCATACTTGTGCCTTCTCAGGGACCCAAGGTGCAAGCCTGCTATCTGCCCCAAGAGGGCTCCCTGGTTACTTTAAACAACCTCTCCTCACATCTTAGGTATACAGTGATATGCTTTCCTCTGACCTTGGAGGGCCTGCCTTGTTCTCCACTGCCATGCGCCCCAACCCCCAGCCCCACTACCCCCATACCTTACTTTACACCATCACTGTACCTGAGGGGTCTCAGGCTCACAAGCAGCTGGGATCAGCCCATGAAAACTCAGGCGCCACAGCCCTCCCACAGCCTGGCAGCGCCTGAGCGCAGAATCTCACACGCCTCTTCCTGCTTCTCCATTACCCATTTCTATCCTGATTCGAAGGCTTCTGGGTATATTTGGCATGCGGTTTCCTCCCCCACAGGGCAACAGATCCACTTATGAGAGAAGGCCCCAGCCGCTCCTACCGTAGCCCACAAAGCTCGCCCCACCCTGAGCTCCAGCTCAACCTACAGGCTGCCCCTCTCTCGTGAAAGCAGCTCCCCACTGCCCAGACCTTACCCCCTCCCCCCAGGGATATTAGGGTTCTCTTGCAGCCTCGTGTCTCTGATTATCATCCTAGCTAATTTTCCATCCTTATTAGATTTTCTTGTTTTGTTTTTGTTGATTTTTGTAGGACAGGGTTTCTCTGTGTAAATCCTGGTTGTCTTGGAATCACTCTGTAGACCAGGCTGGCCTCGAACTCACAGAGATCTGCCTGCCTCTGCCTGGGGTTCAGGAGATCAAGTTCCAGTCCCTAGGTGCTGGGACTTCAGATATACCACGTTATGCCAGACTTAGCTATCCATGTCATAGCAGGCACTTCCCACACACACAAACACACAACATTACAACATACATCCTCGAAAGCACTAGGCCCAGGAGGCCCTAGGAGGGAGCCTGCTCGTCTGTGGCTGGCCTCCGTGGCTCCAAGCTGTCCCATCCAGGGTTCTTCTCAAGTTCCCAGAAGAAAAGCTGCCGCTGGAGGCTCCGCAGGTTCTGCAGGACCTCAGGAGAGGGAGGCTCAGCGGACTGACCCAGTTCTAGCTCTTCCTCCTCTGTGAGCCAGTCAGGGGGCTGTGGGGAACTTCTGGAGATGTAGCCCTGGTCCGACTGCACTGACTGCCGCTGCTCCTCCTCAGAGGGTGTGTAGTCCTTGAGGACCGCTGCGGGCCTCACCCAGCTCTCCTGGGCCTGTCCGCTCAGTGTCTGCTGTAGCACTGACAGCATCAGGCTCTCTAGCTGCTCTCTTGCATCACTGTGGAGGTGGTCAGGAGTGCTACAAAGAGGCAAGTCATCTGAGTCCATGGGGACGCAGAGGATGCTGTTTCTCTGGGCGCCCAGCAGCGGGCAGGCCTCGCTGTCCTCTGCCACAATCAGCTGGGTAGCAGCTGCCCTGCCATCTGGAAGATAGACAGGTTCCACCACGCGAGCTGTGGGGACCTGTTCTGGCGGCAGCACTATGGTTTGGAGGGCCTGAGCCTCCAGCTCTCTTTGTGGCCGCAGCTGGAGATCCAGCTTTGCCACTGCACTTTCTTCCTCAATGACACGGACATCGACTGCAAAGCAGCTGTCAGAAGCAGGCTCCAGCACCAGGGGCCGTTGCTTAACAATTCTTTCCCCTAGTGGCAGCGGTGGGTCTTCAAACACTTCTTCATCCATGGATGGGAGATCTTGGTCATCTGCTAGGCAGAGGTTCTCGCGTTCAAACCAGTCAGGACACTGGGTTTGCCACTCCTGGAACCTAACCACAGCTTCCTTGAGCTGCCGGCCACTAGGGCTCTGCAGGTAATTCTCCCCTGTGAGCTCTTTGACGTGGTGCATCCGGCCAGGTTCAAACATCTCCAGGTCCTGGATCCGGAAGTAGACCTCCTCAAATTTATCCATGAGTGGGTACCTGGAGGTGATGTTGAAAAGGTCGGGGACATCACCCTCCCTGCTGATGCCACTGAAGTAGCAAACGATGTAGGTGCCGAAGCAGGCTGGCCTCTTGAAATCTGGCAGGATCATGTTCATGGCCGCAGTAAAGAGGTCCCCTGCAGGCTTCCACCGGTCACACCGTAGCTGGAGAGCCGGCTCAGACCAGCCCAAGATGGCCTTCCACTTGGCCTGGGTGCCTCGGGAGCACAGGATGATGATTTTGGAGTTGCTCTCTACCATTTCTTGCTTCTGTCGGCTCACCCAGGTCATGACCCCCACCTCTGAGATAAGCTGCTCTTCCAGGAGGTCCAGGGCTACTTCAGTGCCGCAGGCAGTGATCAGGAACTGGGCGAACTTTAGGACCACCTCCACATACAGCGGGTGGTCAGCTGAGTAGACGATCCAGACCTTTCTGGGCTTCAGGGGTAGGGGAGTCAGGTCGGCTAAAGGCAAGATGCCTGTGAGAGATAAGGAAACATGTGCTGATCCTCATGCCCAGGCCTGGACCTAGGCAGTATCCACTAGAGCAGCAGTTCTCAACGCTTTGGGGTAGTAAATGACCCTTTCACAGGGGTCACATATCAGATAGCCTGCATATCATATATTTATGTCACGATTTGTTACAGAAGCAAATTTGCAGCTATGAAGTAGCAATGAACATAATTTTACGTCTGGCAGCCACCACAGCATGAGGAACTGTATTAAAGGGTCACAGCATTAGGAGGGTTGAGAACCACTGCTCTAGAGCAGCCTATAAGCTACCTGCACGGAAGGTGGAGCTTGGCTTTTTATCTTCAGCAAACAGCCCTCTGGTAGGCCAGATGCTGCTACACTGTCTTGTGAGGTGTGGAAAATCAGTGAGGGACCTTTCATGAAAAAGAACCAATCTCTAAGCAGGGCGTGGTGGTACATGTCTTTAATCCCAGTCCTCAGGAGGCAGAGGCAGGCAGATCTCTGTGAGTTGGAGGCCAGCCTGGTCTACAAAGTGAGTCCAGGACAGTCAGGAATACAAGAGAAACCTTGACTTGAAAAAAAAATCAATAAAAAAATTAATTAAAAAAAAAAGGAACCCTAGCCCCTGTGTTTAGGGTACCCCAAAATCCCTCTCTGCATGAGGTAGGGACCTGTGGCCTAAGTAAGGGTGGAGCCTTCTGAAAGGACTCAGAAGTTTGACCAGAAACGCAGCCTATCCATCCATCCATCCCAAGAACCCACCGCAGGCTTCAGAGAGAAAGGCAGACCACCCCTCAGAGCACGGGCTACTAACCATTGATCTTGGAGTCATCAGTGTGTTTCTCATGATCAGCCCCTGCAAGGAAAAGACATCTATTGAATGGTTTATTCTAAGGAGAGACAGGGGTGACTAGCTCACAGGTGTCAGATGGAAGGCTGCTGAATGATAAAGGTAGACAGCCCCCCTGCCCCAGCAGCCCTGTAGGTGTGAGCCCCAAGTCAGTGGCTCCAGTTAGCCATTCATGCCTTTGACAGGTCACTGTCTCTCTGAGGAGCAGGTCTGTGGAGGAACATTCTCCAGGCTACGTGGGAAGTACCGAGGTCTGGACCTGACTGAGATGTGCTCCCTGGCCCCTGCTGCAGTTCCGCTTCCTAGGCGGCTGTGAGGAGACTCCACTGGAGGGAAAGGCAGTCCATAAGGCAAGCAGCAGACATCTTACAACACTGTCTGCCAGAAGCAAGCCCATGGGCCTTGCAACACTTCCTCCGGGTGTCTTGAGGTGAGGAAGGGGAACCACACTCTTAGGTAATTGCTCCCCTCGGACATGTGACCAGGGAGTTGTTTCTTTGTGGTCCAGGGAGGGAACCCAGGTATATTGGGCAAGTGCTCTAGCCCGCGTTACATCTCAGCTCCGCGTTAAAGAAGAGGGTTAGCATCTAATTTCAATCCTCATTCTTTAGGCCTTTGCCCAGAAACTGGCAAAGATGCTCTAACGAGGCGAGGTTTTCCTTCTCTCTCCCAGTCCAGGAGGTAGTGGAGATGTAACAGCAGCATGGTTCAGCATTAGCAAGAGATGTCATGTGACTCTTCCCAGAATCTTATGGACCCCACAATTCAAGATGAACCATGAACACTGGCAAGGGTACCAGCAGCTTTCCCGGGTGACACACTCTGTCACAAGTCAGGGAAAGCCAAGCCCCTTCGCCGGTCAACACACACTCTCCCCACTAAGACTCAGCCAGAAGAAAGGAACGAAGGAAATGAACAGTTACTCTGGGTCCCTGGAAGCATCTGCAACCAATTTTACAGAAGAGGAAACGGAATCTAAGATTAGGGCTCCTGACACTACAAAGCAGGTGAGGGGCGAGGGTCTTCCCTTGTGAGCTCAGGGTCAGGAGCCTGAGTCTTTCCCACTGCAGCCCCCTATCCCTCAGGATCGGCTCTGATCTCAGAGGCACAAGCCCTGGGACTTGAAGATGAAGCTGTCCAGGCTGCTGTTTGCCTGATCACACTGATGCAGGAAACTCTACCCTAGCTCCTCTTGATTTTAGAAACACTAACTTTAACAAGAAAAAAATACATATCACCGTAGTGAACAGCACTGCGCAAATACCACGTGCCAGGTTCTGAGGAAGGAATTCACGTTACTTCCTTTAGTCCTTGCCACAGTGTCATGATGTGCATATTTATAATATTTATAACTGCCGGGGGCTGGAGAGATGGCTCAGTGGTTAAAGAGCGCCACCTGCTCTTCCAGAGGTCCTGAGTTCAATTCCCAGCAACCACATGGTGGCTCAAAACCATCTGTGATGTGATCTGATGCCCTCTTCTGCAGATAAAGCACTCATATACAATAAATAAATAAATTAAAAAAAAATATTTATAACTGCCATTTGGTCAAAGAGAAGCCTGGGGCTCAGACAGCCCCACAGGGAGATCATCCTTAATTCCAGGTCTCACCAGGTTGTGTGACAGACACCATGTCTCTGCTTAGTTCGGCACCGAAGGGTGGAGTGAAGGATGCCCCTTAAACCCAGAGCAGCAGAAGTCTAGACTACAAGCCCGGGAGGACGGGAAGCCCTGCTGCTCCTTACCAGAAAGCCTCCAGGTCATGCAGACCACCAGCAGGATGACAGAGCCCACGAGCAGAATGGCGATGCCTGTGATGAAGCCATACACCCAGAGGGGAATATAGTCTGTGACAAACAGAACAACATGAGTCTGGGCAAGGGCCCCAGCCCCCACCCACCCTAGCCCAGGCTCTGCCCTCATCACTGTATCATCACTATAGTGATCCCTTGGGAATGGCTTTGACTGTAGGAAGGACTTACCGGCAATGGAAACTGTATTAGAACAAAAGGAAACAGGAACAGGGTTACTCTTAATGATTAGCAGTCATCCACGCCCATCACAGATGCCCACCAATTAGCCTATCAGAGATGCCCACCCACTGACGTCTTCACCCATCGGAGATGCCCACTGATGACCTTCACCCACTAGAGATGCCACTGATAGCCTTAAACACATGGTCAGGCATAGCTACACTTGGTGGAGCCTTCTCCATGGAGCCCCTTCAGCCGAGGTGCTGAGAGACACTGCTCTTCCAGTGGGGGCCTTCCACCACAACACACATCTGCCCCTGTCTGATCTGCACATGGCAGAGGCTGAGAGTCAAGGACATGTGGCTGCCAACCCCTACAGGCTCAAGTAGGAGCCTGGGGCTGTGTCTTTCATGTGTGAACATGGGCAAATTAATATCTGGGCCTCAATTTTTTTCATACGTGAACTTGGCATCTTAAAGCACTTCTGTGGTACATAATTCTAACTCTGAGAATAACTATCTCGCTTTTTCAGCAAAGGAGACCATGTTGATAAAAGAAGTTAAATCGCCGGGCATGCTGGTGCACGCCTTTAATCCCAGCACTTGGGAGGCAGAGGCAGGTGGATCGCTGTGAGTTCGAGGCCAGCCTGGTCTACAAAGCGAGTCCAGGACAGCCAAGATAACACAGAGAAACCCTGTCTCTAAAAACTGAAAAAAATGCTTAAGACACTAGGTGTGGTGGTGCACGTCTTTAATCCTAGCCCTTGGGAGGCAGAGGCAGGATGATCTCTTTGAGTTTGAAGCCAGCTTGGTCTGAGTCCAGGACAGCCAGGGCTTGTGTAACCGAGAAACCATGTTTAGAAAAACCAAAAAAAGAAAAGACCAGAAAGGCCAAGTCTTCTGCCTATGGGTACAAAGCTAGTGAAAGGCAGCAAGGAGTGCAGCCCAGAGGCATTATTCTGCACTCTGCCTTGGTTGGGTCACAGCAGCTCTAGCTGAATCTCCCTCTCCCCACGTGAGCACTCCTCCTGTGGACAGCCTTCATCCACGCTTACCCCACTTACACTAGGACAGCTTTCTCTCCTACCTGGGTCCGGTGAGATGTCTGGGCAGTGCACTGTCACAGCATGTCTCAAGCAGTCATTCAGGCAGCTGTTGAAGAAGGGCTGGACCTGGGGGAGCAGGAGATGCCCACTGATACCCTCATAGCAAAAGAGGCAATCTGTGAGTAACAGACGCTGTGGCCAGGCTCGGGTCTCCACATGGCCGGTGAGCCGCATGTGGTAGCAGTACCTGTATCCCAGCTGCTCAGGACAGCTTGGGAAATACAGTAAGACACCAACTCACACAGCCTACCCTCCTTCTTCAATGTGGTGGTTAGGCCAGGCCTCCCACACATACAAAAGGGTAAAGCCCCTACCAGGCTGGGAGGACCAGTGGGAGAAAGGCAGATGTGGTGTCAGTCAGCAGTGGCTGGAGCTGCCCACCATGCCTGCTGTACCCATCTGAATGGAAGGCCACCTGCACACGCCCTCCTAGCACTCTACCACTCACCTGCACACGGTGGCGGCAGCACAAGCTAGACTTGCTTAGGGTGAATGTGATGTTGGATCGCTGGTGGAATTCTTCTTCTCTGGGCTGCAGAGAGAGAGGTGGAAGACACTAGCTGGGTAAGACCTTGGTGTTGTCTGCTGGGAAAGTGACCCTTTGTAGATCAGTGCCCCTCTTACAAATGCCAGAGGGAGAGGCGCTTTTCTGATCTCTGGTCCAAAGAAACCAGCATTTCTGTAGGGTGGCCAGCCTGTGACGCGTGTATAAGCACATTCAGCAGTTGGCATGTCCCTCTTTGCTCTGCTGCTGTACTCACTGCAGTCTGTGCATATGCAGCAGGCATACAGGGTACTCAGCACGCTCTCTGCTCTCACCTGGCGTCATCCTATCTCTTTTCCTTCTGTCATAATCGCCTTGCTTCTTTTTAAATTTCAAAAATAATTTTAGAGAGTAAGTTGAATAAATACAGCCAAATAAAAAGACCAGGCAAGAATGTGGGGCAGGGAGAATATGGATAGGACGGGTGTGGAGGACACAGACTGGATGGGTGTGGAGGACACGGACTGGATGGGTGTGGAGGACACGGACTGGATGGGTGTGGAGGACACAGACTGGATGGGTGTGGAGGACACAGACTGGATGGGTGTGGAGGACACAGATGGATGGGTGTGGAGGACACGGATTAGATGGGTGTGGAGGACACAGACTGGATGGGTGTGGAGGACACAGATGGATGGGTGTGGAGGACACAGATGGATGGGTGTGGAGGACACAGACTGGATGGGTGTGGAGGACACGGACTGGATGGGTGTGGAGGACACAGATGGATGGGTGTGGAGGACACGGACTGGATGGGAGTGGAGGACACGGACTGGATGGGTGAGGACACAGATGGATGGGTGTGGAGGACACAGATTGGATGGGTGTGGAGGACACGGACTGGATGGGTGTGGAGGACACAGATGGATGGGTGTGGAGGACACGGACTGGATGGGAGTGGAGGACACGGACTGGATGGGTGTGGAGGACACATATGGATGGGTGTGGAGGACACGGACTGGATGGGTGTGGAGGACACGGACTGGATGGGAGTGGAGGACACGGGCTGGATGGGTGTGGAGGACACGGACTGGATGGGTGTGGAGGACACAGATGGATGGGTGTGGAGGACACAGATGGATGGGTGTGGAGGACACAGATGGATGGGTGTGGAGGACACAGACTGGATGGGTGTGGAGGACACAGATTAGATGGGTGTGGAGGACACAGATGGATGGGTGTGGAGGACACGGACTGGATGGGAGTGGAGGACACGGACTGGATGGGTGTGGAGGACACAGATGGATGGGTGTGGAGGACACAGATTGGATGGGTGTGGAGGACACGGACTGGATGGGTGTGGAGGACACAGATGGATGGGTGTGGAGGACACGGACTGGATGGGAGTGGAGGACACGGACTGGATGGGTGTGGAGGACACAGATGGATGGGTGTGGAGGACACGGACTGGATGGGTGTGGAGGACACGGACTGGATGGGAGTGGAGGACACGGACTGGATGGGTGTGGAGGACACGGACTGGATGGGTGTGGAGGACACGGACTGGATGGGTGTGGAGGACACAGATTAGATGGGTGTGGAGGACACAGATGGATGGGTGTGGAGGACACGGACTGGATGGGAGTGGAGGACACGGACTGGATGGGAGTGGAGGACACGGACTCGATGGGTGTGGAGGACACGGACTGGATGGGTGTGGAGGACACGGACTGGATGGGTGTGGAGGACACGGACTGGATGGGTGTGGAGGACACGGACTGGATGGGAGTGGAGGACACGGACTGGATGGGTGTGGAGGACACGGACTGGATGGGTGTGGAGGACACGGACTGGATGGGTGTGGAGGACACAGACTGGATGGGAGTGGAGGACACAGATTGGATGGGTGTGGAGGACACAGACTGGATGGGTGTGGAGGACACGGACTGGATGGGTGTGGGGAAGATGGGTGGGGCAGTGGGCTGGGCAATATAATTGCTGCTTTACCAACTGATAAGTAACTCAATACCTTACACCTGGCTTCAATCTGCAGGGGACAGGGCTCTATAGAGAAAATTTTCCTATTTCTTTCAACTTGCAATTTATTATGAACTTCACGTGGAGGTTTAGCAAAAAGAGGACTTACCTTTCTATATTTAGATTTACACTCTAACTGCTCACTCAGCCACCGTACCTATGTTAATGAACTATTATTCTCAACAAACTGCAAAGGTATGGGAACCCTCTCCCTCCTGAGAGGGCAGACAGCAGCCAGCGCACCCGAGCTCAGTGTTGGGCTCTGGTAACAGGGTTAGCTAGGGAGGAAGGTTAAGGACTATAGAGGGAATTTTAACTTGTGTCTGGGGGGAGGGAGTAAGAAATACTTACCGCAGGTATTGCCTTAAAGTCATCAAAGCAGCTTTGGTTCTCTGAGTGTGGAAAACTATCTAGCAAGATATGGTAGGGGATGGATTCATTCCACAGGGTGAAGCTCACACGCAGATGGTTGGTGTCCAAGGTCTCCACAGTGATGTTGGGATCCCACAGGCTGCCTGCCAAGGGCACAGTGTAGGGTGGGAGTGAGAAGGAGTAAGTGTCTCCATGGCATGTGTGTTACACGGGCAAGCACACGACTGGGCACATGCCCAATTTTACTCTACTACATGCATGTTAATGTGCCCAGGATGAGATCTCCTAGGCCAGCCAGTTACCTGAGCTCACGCACGGTGTCGTCATCTTCATCTGGGCATCCTCGCAGTCTGCCAACCACGATAAAAGAGAAATCAGTAAAGTCTCTGCCTTTAGGGAGTTTGTTCTTGCAAAGTTTGGTGTTTTTTGTTTTGTTTTTTTTTTCTGAGACAGGGTCAGTCTACACAGCCCTGGCTGTCCTGGAACTCACTATAGACCAGGCTGGCCTCAAACTCACAAGGATCCACCTGCCTCTGCCTCCCAAGTGCTGGGGTTTTAAAGGTGTGCACCACCACACCCAGCCTATTCTTACAGATTTCTGACACTGGGGGCCGAGATTGTTGTGGCCCTGGGGAGTGCATTCAAAGAGGCACCGTCACAGCCTGCTCCAGACAGAGATAGCTGCCCCTGGCCAGAAAGCCCATCACACTGGGGCAACACCCTCAACTTTTAGAGAGCCTTCCTAACTCAAGCATATTCCTCCTGAGCTCAGAGCTTGCTTCACGGGGCTAGAAATTTCTGGTTTACTCCAGTTTTCTCCCACACACATCCTTCTGCCCAGGGTAGCCTCTGCTTTGCCTTTTATATATTGGGAGCTCTTCTGGCCCCCCACTGCAGCCTCTCTGATTTTCCACACACTTATTATTAGGTTCTTATTCAGAAGCCTTAGGCAGGTGGCAGGAGTCAGCGTTTATTTATTTGTTTGTTTGTTTTTTTCCGAGACAGGGTTTCTCTGTGTAACATCTCTGGCTGTCTTGGACCTCACTCTATAGACCAAGCTGGCCTTGAACTCACAGAGATCCACCTGCCTCCACCTCCAGAATGTTAGGATTAAAGGCATGTGCCAACATGCCTGGATTCTTTCTTTCTCTCTTTTTCTTTCTTTTTTTGCCCATATAACTGTGGATCAAACCCAGACAGGCACCTGGGAACCAGGTATTTCTAACACCTGCCCGGGGATAGGGAGAGAGAACAGTCGTTTAGCAAGTTCTTATGTACATCCTGTGTGCGATGCTCTGGGCACTGTACATACAATGGAAATTACTACTTCTTTTTGCAGATGAATGCTATAGAAGAGCGCAGTGAAAGCATTCGGTATCCTGTCAGGTAAGAGGCTATGAGGGAAAGGAAGCAGATGTGCGTGCACTCATGAGAGTATGTGCTTCTGAGGGAGGGGTCATCGCCATCTTTAAGGAGCATTTCTTGGGCTGGGGTGTGACTAAGTAATAAAATGTTTGCCCCGTGTATGTGTGGCTCGGAGTTCTCTCTCCATAGCTACCAGTAAAACAAAAACAAGAACAAAAGACAAAATCACCTGACTGCCTACAATGACAAATGATGTCAGCGATGGCCAAGGTTCTGGAAAAGGCAGACACAGAAAGTGACACAGAAGAAATGACGGTTCCCAAGAGCTAAGACAGTGATGATCACAGACAGCATGGATTGGTAGGGAAAGAGGGTATGATATGTAGGAAGCGTGCTGGACAAATGCAGGTGGGATGTGGGGGTAAAGTAAGCAAAGTGAGGGAAACTGGTCGAGGTTGAATACACAGATCACTGCCCTTCAGGGATCTGGCATTTTCTAGGATGGAAGCTACTTTTCTGCACAAAGGGAGGGACTCTAGTTGCCAACATAGCCCTGGGGTCTCCACACAAGAGAGGACACAAGACTTAAAGGCTTCGGCCTCAGCTGGAGGCACACGGGACCTGCAGCCACTGTGCCTCAGGGTTGGACTCTGCTCTCTGGGGCACCCCACCCCCACCATGGCTGCTTTTTTCACCCAGGGCCCAGTACCAAGTGGACACTTTGAAAGGGCACTCTTACCAGGCACAGAGATGGTCACGGACTTGTGGTTTGGGTCTCCATCAGGGATGGGCTTGGGCAGGTGGTGAACAGTCACTTCATACTCCTGGCCAGGATCTACTACAAAGTGGCTGAAGGCAAACCGCCACTGAGGAAGGAGAGGGAATGGCGTGAGTCATCCAGCACCCTCACCCACTCGTGTCCCAAGTCCCAATCTCACACCTCCCCACAATCAGCCAAAAAAAAAACCAGACAAGCAGAGAGATAACCACAGCACTTCAAATTAGAGGCGTGCTATCTTTGTCCTTTCTGACTGTTTAAAAATCCATCAGTAGATGGCCAGGCCATTCCCTGCTGAAGAACAGCAGGGGCGAGGGCACATGCTTTTAATTCCAGCACTGGTAAGCAAGGCAAGTAGATCTCTGAGTTCGAGTCCCTACAGAGGGAGTTCCAGGACAGCCAAGTCTACACAGAGAAACCCTGTCTCAAAAAAACAAAAAACAAAAATGCTAGGTCAAGTGAGAGGAATAATCATAAGCAGGGTGGTGTGCAGGCTCTGTCCCTCACTGTGCCTGACAGCAGACAGCCATTTTGAACTAATCCTCTCAGTTAGGTGTACCCTCTGGGGGCCAGAAGCCTGTGCTGGTGTCACTTAGGAACACAGTCCAGTCAAGCTGCCTACTTACCCGCTTACGATGATGCTGTAGCCTGGATAGAAACACGAGCTCCACGCACAGCCTCTCATTGGTGTTCAGCTGCAGGACGGAAAGCTCTACGCCCTTGAGGTACAGGATGCTGGCTGCAGGCCAGGGAGGAGAGGGGCACACAGATGCAGACCAAGCGCCCTCCAGGGCGGGGCGCTTCCCCATCTGCCCTCTTACTTAACTTCCCACTTCCCCACTCTTAGGCCTTTTAGAAAGTACCTTCTAATGGGACCAGGACAAGGGACATTCTATACCAGGAAGCGAGCAAAGACTTTGTGACTGTGAGGTCAGAGCCCTGGCAGCAGGACATAATGCTAAAGGCAGCTAAGTCCTCATCCTCCCAGAGGCTGCAGCAATCAGCCTATAGCCTCCAGTTAGGGATCCACAGAGAACGCGTGCTGACACCCCTTCACAGATCTGGGGCTGGGCCCATTCAGAAACTCTACAGTCAACTGCCCACTAAGAGGTTTGGAGTATGTTTTGAAAAGTTCTGGCTCTTAAGGCAAGAGAAAAAACAGCTGGCAAAATAGTACCATTTTTTTTTTCTAGCAAATATTTGGAATTATTTATAAAATTAACCACTTGCAGCCAGGCATGGTGGTGCACGCCTGTAATCCCAGCACTCGGGGAGGCCGAGGCAGGTGGATCGCTGTGAGTTCGAGGCCAGCCTGGTCTACAAAGTGAGTCCAGGACAGCCGGGGCTACACAGAGAAACTCTGTCTCAAAAACCAAACCAACTAACCAACCAAACAAAAAACACTTCCCTTTTCTTCCCATGTGATACCAAGCTCATGCAAGGGAAGGCCTGTCATAAAGGCAGTGTGAACAGGAGATACTCGGGGCATGCAGCTAACATGGGCAAAGTTCAAAGTTCTCGCTGCGTAGATGATGGAGCCTTCCAGCACCAAATGGGAGTCAGCGGCAGTCTCCTCTGAAGGGCAAACCCAGGCACTGGCTGATATGGCCACTCACCGTCTGTCTGCAATGTCCACTCAATGTGCAGCACAGGGACCAGGTCTCCGCGCTGGGTGGAGGCAAAGTTCAGCTTGATATTGACCTGCTTTGGGGACGACGAGGTCAGGTTTTGAAGGTGGATCCAGCTGTCATCCAGGCAGGTACCTGGAGGGGAGAACAACCTTCAGAGGCTCCCAGCCAAGACCGTAAGATCTGCTCAGAGCATCCAAGAGCTGCTGCAAGTTATAACATGGTTCAAGGTTGCAACTGTTCTCAACCTTCCAGCGGTGCCCTCAAGCTCTCTGCCCAGCTTGCTCTTTTCTGATGCTGGTCTGGGATGCTGGCAAAGCTCCAAGGACAAAGGACATTTGGGGAGAAGGGTTTTGAAAAGAAGTGGTGGTGCACGCCTTTAATTCCAGCACCCGGGAGGCAGAGGCAGGAGCATCTCTGTGAGTTCCAGGCCAGTCTGGTCTACAAAAGGAGTCCAGGACAGCCAGGGCTGTTACACAGAGAAACTCTGTCTAAAAAAAAAAAAAGAAAGAAAGAAAGAAAAGAAAAGAAAAGAAGCAGCCATTAGAAACAGGGGCACAGGAGGGAGGAGCAGTAGTGAGAGCTTCTTTGTTTTTATTTGTCATAGCCCCTAATTAGCACTGACACTTAAGGTATGTGCCTCATCCTTAAAACAAAACCAGGGGCTGGGATGGTGGCTTCGTGCAGTTTGTCTACTGAGTCTGGATAAAAGGTTTCTATATCCAGCATAGGAAAAAAACTTCTCACAGACAAATGAACAAACAGGTAAACAAATTAAAAAGAAAAAGAAAAAGAAAATAAAAACCCAAAGCCAAGCTAGCACCATGGATGCTGCGACAAACTGAATGGGTCAGAACATAGGTGGGTGACTAGGGTACCAGCCCTGGCAACACACAAAACCCAGATGGCAGCTGAGCACTGCTTGACTTTTGCATAATGAATGAAGGAGCACTGACGCCTATACCCAAGATGGCCCTGCAGACAGTGACAACTCCCATCTGGGGCGTGCGCGTGTGCGTGCCTACACACACACACACACACACACACACACACACACACACACACACACACACACACACACACACGAGGCTGTCCTGCGGAAGTCAGCAGGAGGCTGTCACTGCATTAACAGAGCAGCAAGCAGTAAGTGGAACAGAAAAGAGGACTTACTATTCTTGATTTTGCAGTTCAGCCCCTGTGGGAAAAAGAAAGTGTTGATTACAGATGAGAAAGACCAGGCTCACAGTGGCCCAGGTGCCTGTTCTGCCGCATGGGAACAGTTTATACAGTGTTGTTGTGGTGGTGGTGTGTTCTCCTCACCCCAACTGCCCTCCTTCCCACCCCCCGCCATCTTGCTCACATCTCACTCTCACTCTCTGCTCTCAGGTAGCTCAATGGCTCCCACATTTTTTTCTGTCCAGCAAGAAGGTGTGTGGTAGGCAGACAACAGACACAACTGGAGGTTTATTTATTTATTGAAATCTTTTTTTTTTTTTTTTTTTTTTGGCTTCCTTTTTGAGGCAGGGTCTCACTATGTAGCCTAGACCTGGCTGACCTGGAACTCACAGAGGTCAGCTTGCCTCTGCTTTCTTGAGTGCCGGAACTGAAGGTGTGGGCTACCATGCAGGGCTAGAACTGGAGGGTTTTTGAGTAACTGTTATGGGTTGGGAATTTAAACAATAAAAACAAAATAAAGCCAAATGAAACAAAACAAACACAAAAAACAAAGAGAGTTGTCTAGCAAAGAAGGTCCTTAAGTTCTAAGGTTTCCAGTTTCCCTAAGAGGTGAAGGGTCAATTTTACAGTTCCTACTGCAGATCAACTATGGAAAATGTACTAAGTCCCTCTTAGGAAAAGTGTACCTAACTACTCTGGGGCGCTCTCTCTCTCTCTCTCTCTCTCTCTCTCTCTCTCTCTCTCTCTCTCTCTCTCTCTCATGCACACGCACTCACACACATGCACACACACACAGGCACTCATTCACATCCTCACATACACACACCCTCACACACTCATGCACACCCTACCTGCCCTCACACCCCTGGGTTGAGCCACCTTACTCAAAGCCTCAGCTTCTTCAACATAAAGTCAGAATAGTCTTTTCAGAGTGTTGCTGGGAAATTACACTAACTACAGGAGTAAAGAACCAGAGCAAGGTGTGAGTGTGGGAGGTGACGAAGGAGACCCTTCGCTTTTTACTTCTGCTTCACAAACCCTTCAAACCCTGGGCAAAAACTGGGCACCGATTTAAGAGGCTCCAGCTCAGCAAGCAGCAGCGTTCACAGAGCCACTTCCCTGCCAGTGTCTGGCATGGGTGATAGGGGACCTCCTCCAGAGCTGGTGTCTGGTCCTCTAAGGGGTGACCTCCATGGTCAGTGCTGGCAATGTGGCAAGGAAGCCCTGGAACTCAGGTGCTGCCACTTCCAAGGCTTTGAACTACCCAGATGGGCCCACGCTATCCTGTGGCTGGGATCAGATGCGGATCTGAGGAAGAGCTAGAAGGTGCACTGTGTGGAGGCTGGGCATTGGCCAGCATCTGCCTCCCCACTAGGAGCAGAGTGCAGGACTTAGGGTGATGTGGTTGCCTGGTGTTTATTCAGAAAATGGGCCACGGGACAATTCTGATGTCATGCCAGGGTCCATTCTGAGTCTGTTATTTCATCTGTGTCCTTCCTACCTGTTTGGGACAACAGTTCACGTGCTCTTTGGGTCCAGACTTCCTGTACTCCCACCCCGCCTAGTTCTTTATAATTAATTGTCCTTGGCTGTCCCCGGCCTCACATCACAGCCTGTCAAATGTCCCTTGCAGGTTTAGAACAAAACCTATCTCGCCGTCTCTGCTCACTCTGACAGGCACACACCCCACTATCTTCTCAGACTAACTCCCATATAACTACTCCTCTCGTCCCCTCAGGATCTCCTGTGAACCGTAACACAGAGGGACAGAAACTGGTCTTGAGATCGGGAACTTTTATAGAAACAACAAACAGACACACTCCATTTGGGACAGTAGCTACCTAAAATCCAGGGCAGGATGGTAGCTATCCTGACAAGAGGAGGAAGGGGGCGCTGTTGGAAACACTCAGCCGACAAGCATGCTACAGCTGACAGGAACAGCTTGATGCTTCAAGTGCTACTGCCTTTAGTCCTAGCACTCAGGGAGGCAGAGATAGACAGATCTCTGTGAGTTCAAGGCCAGCCTGGTCTACAAAGTGAATCCAGGACAGGCAGAGTTCTGTTACACAGAGAAGAAATCCTGTCTAAAAACCAACCAGACAACCAAACAACCAACTAAAGAAAGAAAGACATGTATTCTGTGTGCATTGCCTGCACTACATCTGTGTGTGTGCCACATGCACACCTGCGGCCTGCAGAAGTTAGAAGGCGGAGCAGGATCCGCTGGAACTGGGGTGACAAGTTAGGCATGGGTGCTGGGAATTGAACCCTGATCCTCTGGAAGAGCAGCCAGTGTTCTTAACCACCAAGCCATCTCTCCAGCCCTGCTTACTTTTTTCCCCTCATAATTTAATTCCAATATAGAATTTACACTAATGTGAGTGGGGTGGGGTATGCATATGCATGTGTGTGCAGGTATGTGTGCAAGCCAGGGGCTGGTGTCCAGGTGCCCTCCTCAATCATTTCTCTACCTCTTGTTGTTTTGAGACAGGATCTCACTTTCTCTGTACTATTATTATTATTTTGTTGTTGTTACTATTTTGAGTCAAGGTCTCTCACTGAATCTGGAACTCACTGCTCCACGCCGGCCAGCGAGGATGGATGCGTGTGCTTCTGTCCTCCAGCACTGGGCACATAGGCACAGCTGCCACACTTGGCTTTACGTGGCTGCTAGGTATCTGAACTCAGGTCTTTGTGCTTTCCTAGCAAGCATCTTACCCTAACTCATCTCTTCAGCCCTTGCAATTTTTTTCCATTTTTATTTACTGTGTGTGTGAATGCAAGTAGGCATACACTCAGAGGTCAGGAGATAACTTTCAGGACTTGGGGCTTTCCTTTACCCTGTGAGTCCCAGGGATTGAACTCAGGGCATCAGGTATGAATGAAAGGGCCTTTACCCAGAGAACTACCTCGGCAGCCTTCCTAATCTTCTTTAATAATTAATGTAAGATGTATTTGGTATCGTCTTTGGACACTACTAATATAGATATTGTTCTGCCCAATAATTTCCTCCCAAGCTGCATCCTTAATCCTTTCAAAATTCCTACTCCTAGGTACCATTCAATAGGAAATATTTAGCACATGTACAGCCTGGGTTCAGTCCCAACAGCATACATGCGGTCATCCTCAGCCACCAACACCAACCACTCATTCCCCCAAAACAGATGGACAAGAATATAGTTTAACAGGGCTGGAGAGATGGCTCAGAGGTTAAGAGCACCATATGTTCTTCCCAAAGGTCCTGAGTTCAATTCCCAGTAACCACATGGTGGTTCACAACCATCTGTAATGAGATCTGGTGCAAGCACACATACAGGGAGAATACTGTATAAATAATAAATAAATGAACATTTAAAAAGCAAAAACAAAAACCTTTGCTTAAAAAAAAAAAAGAATATAATTTATTGCCAGTTGGTGGTGGTGCATGCCTTTAATCCCAGCACTCTAGGAGGCAGGGGCAGGTGGAGCTCTGTGAGTTTGAGGCCAGTCTGTTCTACAAAATGAGTCCAGACAGTCAAGGCTACACAGAGAATCCCTGTCACAAAAAAACAGCCCCCCCTCAAAAAGAAAAGATTATGATAGCAGCTAATACTTACTGAATTGCCCTAGGTCTGCATGTGTGTACTCTGTGATGAGGTCACCAAGACATACCTCAGAACATTTCTTCACTGTCAGGCAAGCCACATCTGTGGCACAGGGAACTTAGAGCCAAGTGGCTCCAGGTCCCAGAGCTGCTTTGCTCCATGCCCCAGCACTACTACCCTGCCTCGCAGCAAAGGGATGTTTACAACGCGCAGGCCTCTTCTCTATAGTCATGGCAGGATGATTAAAAGAAGAAGTGAAAGATTGCTTAGCTCTGGGCGTTGAGCAAACATTACCAACTGCCTGGTACAGGTTGATGGAGCACTCCAGTGCACGCAGCCTGAGGTCTTCATAGACAGTGGAGTGGAGGCTCTCCCACAACCCAGGAGGAGAGGACCACTCCCACTATAGATGAGGACAGAGGGCTGCAGTGCAGGAGATAGGGAGGCTTGCCTGGGGCTAGGTCTGAGTGAGCACCAGGCTCTTATTTGCTGGTTGCTAATTGATGCTAGGGTTTTCTGATGGCAGATTAGCTTAACAAAGGCAATGGGCAGCTAGGGTGAGAGCTGGTCCAGGTATGACCAGGACTGGTTACATCACTGATTACATCACTGGCACTGCAGCCTTGCCTACAGGAGAGTGTCCATCAAAGGAGCACCCACTGAGCACAACTCTTTTAGCTTTGGGGAGAATGGTAAGGCTGAGCAGTTTCCGGCAACCGCAAGACAGAAGGGCGATGCCAAACAGTCATTCTACCACAAGTCAAAACCACAAGCACTCAGGAAAACGAACTGATAATGGTAACACACATCCTGCCTGTAAACAGTGGTGAGTGTTCCCGCTGATGAACCCCAGGTGCTGCTCACTGGCTTTCCGTAAGAATGGCAGTTAACAGGGAATGGAACTATAAGAAGCCGAGCCAGGCCAACGAAGTACAATTAATTACTTATGGTGTCTCCAGGGTTGGTGTCCATTAGGGAATTAGAGTCACCCAGGTTTTGAGGTGCTAATTCCAGGCAGCCCGAACAAATGCAACGGCCTGAGTTTACCACTGCTTGAAAAACAGGGGACCCTTCCCTCTTCCCTCCTCTACTCTTTCATGCTTTCAAGCATCACATATTTATCAAGCCCCTGGACTGTGCTTGCAGCCTGGAACAAGGAACAGAGCAGGGATGCTGAAGCCTCCTTCCAGTCATCCGAGGGAGTCACTGGCCGCTAAATCAATTCGTTTCCAATGGTCATTTACTTATGTTGTAGACAGCGGCAGGCTCCCTTTGAGATGTCTCATCCAGTCCTCTCACTGTGGAAATAAACCACACTGTGTCCGCCAGAACATGTGTGTCTGTATGTATGCATGTATGTTGGTGTGTCTGTGTGTGCATGTATGTATGTGTTGTGTGTGTCCGTGTGTATATATGTATGTGTGTGTTGTGCGTCTGTGTGTATATGTATGTATGTGTTGTGTGTGCATGGGGTGGGTATGAGTGTGTGTGTGTGTGTGTGTGTGTGAACAGTGTGGGTTTTCCTCAGTGCAGTTCTGGGGGTGGAGCCCGGAAACCACTAAGCCCCACCCCGAGCTCTAGCTTCTTTTAAAAAGGACTTTAAAGCCAATAGGCAGGGAAGCTGTCAGCCTGCGGAGCTGAGTTGTGTGTGAAGTAACAGAGGAGAGGGCAGGAGGACGCTGCAGAGAAATGTAGTCACCAGCACCTCCCCAAAGAAAGTCAAATCCTTGGGGGGCTGGAAAGATGGATGGCTCAGCAGGGAAGAGCACCTGTCCTGCAGAGCCCAGGGGAGACCTCCAGCACCCACATGGTGGCTCACAACTGTCTATAACTCTAGTTCCAGCAGATCCAATACCCTCTTACTTCTATGAGCACTGGGTATACATGCGGTGCAATACATATACGAAAGCAAAACACTTACATATACATTTAAAAAAAAAAACAAAATCTAAATTAAAATAAAAACCATGGGCAGTGCTGGTGTACACCTTTAATCCCAACACTTGGGAGGCAGAAGCAGACAGATCTCTGAGTCCAGCCTGGTCTACAGAGTAAGATCCAGGACAGCCAGGGATAAGCAAAGAAACCCTGTCTGGGAAACAAAACCAAAACCAAAATAAATACATTAAAACTAAATTAAACCAAATCCCAAAAGCCCCCCAAGATTTATGGCAGGGACTGTAGCTCAGAGTCTAGGTTAGCTTCCACAGACCTCACAACCCCTCTAGCTAAGTCCCACCCCAGCCCCTCTCCTGCTCCACAGCCACCCCACCCTCCAGCAATCCACTTTACCTAGGATTGGCTCAGGCACCTTCTACCAGAGGGCATGAATACTTTAACCAAACTGTTTCTGAGGCTTCTACTTTGGAACAAAACTGTCCAAACGCCTTTTCAAAGAAAAACAGTCTGGCTGGAAGTCATTTTCTTCTGCCTGGAATTTTGCACACTCATTGGTTGTACAGAGAACACTTGCACGACTGCCTTGAAAGACAGTTCCTACGTCCAAGACAACTTCACCCTGGACACTGGAGTCCCAGCAGTATTTCTTTAGTTTCAGTTTACTTGTATTTGGCCCTTGGCAAATGAACAGAATATGTGTTGCATGAAAGTACAAAAGAAACAAACAGCAATCCTCCATGTTGTGCACTTTTGTCCTGTCTGAAGATGTCACTCTGATTTGCCCAATATGGGATCACTATGACATTTCTCAACAGCCCTCAGATTAAAACAAAACAAAACAAAACAAAACGCCTCCCCCCCCCTAAAATGCTGTAAAATGGTCACCCTCTCTCCACCCTCTTTCGGTAAATCTACAAAATTAGGTAAGAACTGTCCTTTTGTTGCACCCCCTCTGACTCAGCTACTGAACACAGTTCCTGGGGTGGAAGTGGAGAGGAAGGGGCTGGGGAAACTAGTGGAAGAAAGAGAAGTGTGGGAGGGGAGATGGGAGGGAGCGTTTATTTGTGGAATAGGCACAATGTTTTGCACAGGTTCGGCTTTTTTGGTTTTGTTTTTGGACAACTATCAGGTTCAACAGCAAGGTTCAACCAGCAGGGGTGTGTCCGGTTCCTATGAGCGCAGCGGGGGGTGAGTAGGGGGTGGGGTCCTCTGTGGCAGTCACAAATGGGCAGACTTCCACACGTGTTAACTCATCTCTGAGGTTCTCGGTTCTGGGACACACGTGGTGGAGGAAAGATGGGCTAGGCGTTATGTTTCAGTCCTCCTCGGGTGCCCAGACCACATCCTGTTTGATTCCCCTGGGCACTGGGCTCGCCCGCACTACCCAACCAGTAGGGGAACCCGGGGGCCGGGCTAGGCGTCTGAGCCTGGTAGAAATGGAGGACGGCTTCCCAGGCAGCATGGAGTCAGGGGCCAACCCCGATCGGTTCAGCTCTTGCCAAGGCCCCTTCTCTAGGTCCCTGTCCATCCAGAGCTGCCAGCCTCGAGTGTCCCCGTCTCCCAATTCCGAGGCCCAGACGGAACTGTCACTCCCACTTCGCGCTGCCCGTGACACCGGCGCCCGCGTAGTTTCCCTAGAACTCCCTCTCATTCCTGGTGTTGTCGCCAGTGCGCCTCCACGTCGCGCTCACGTCCAGGCCTCCTCCGAGTCCCGAGGGCGGACTTTCAAAGCCTCCACCCGCCCTCCCCCCCCCCGGCCCACCGGAGTAGGGGCTGCCCACTCCTTCGCACCCCCAACGGCCCTTCCCACCCCAGCCCTTCTGACAGCCCTCTACCACCCGCGACGGCCCCAGCATCCTCGCACCGCCGAACTTCGTTCTCACCTCCTGCGCGCAGACCGGAGCCGGGAAGTCCAAGAGGCGCGGGGTGGCGCGGCCCGGGGCCAGCGCGCTCAGCAGCAGAAGCAGCAGTCCCAGCGCGGGCTCGGGAACCACCGGTGGGCGGCGGCGCGGAGTCCCCATGGTCCCGGCACTGTGGCGGAGCGCCGGCCGCTGGCTCCGCCGGACAGCGAGGGCTTCCCCAGCCCCAACCTTGGGCTAGTTAGTAAGCCTCACAGGGCTTCCTTCCCCGGGCCTCCTACACCCGGCTTCCGGCTCCCCCGAGGGCGGGCCGCTCGGGACGGGGGCGGGAAGGGGGTGCTGGGCGGGGCTGTTCTTCCTCTGGCCCCGCCCCCGTCTCCACCTAGGTGCGCTGCCCCGCCTCCTTGGCTCACCTCGTGTGTCGGCTCCGCCCCGCTGTCAACTTGCTGTAGAGCCCTGACTGCCCTCGCCACAGTACCTTCTTCCCCATTTACAATGACCCTGTCAAGATCTATTTCTCCAGTTAGTCATTTTAGTCCAGTACCTGACGCGGGACTCAAGGGAGTCTGTTTGCTCAGTCTTTCCCCAATCTTGTGTTTATGGATTGTAGCGCTGTTAATAGGGAAACAAGCCCGTCTCACTGTCGTAATGCTCATTTGTCATTTTTCTCTACCTCTTTCTAGTCTTAATAGCCGGACCATGTAATTTAAGCCATATTTATCAAGTCCATGAAAGTCTGTAGTTTCTCCCTTTAAGCGTTGAATCCTACCTTCGCATACTCAACAAACACTTAGATCTGTTCACGTCGTTCACTGAGGATTTAGCACCAAATGCTTACATGCAGTTTCCCCCCACACTTGCAGTATGACTTACACAGTCATTTCTCTGAAATTACATAGTAAATTAAACATAAATTTAGCCAGGTTTTTCTATTCCTGCCTATCTAGAAATGTTAAATCCAAGGACATTATGGTAGTTTAAAGTATGATCTATGACCTTAAATGATGAAACTAAAGTATTTGGAAAGTAAAAGCACCAAGAACACCATTAACAGAATTACCCTGAGTATAGGGCTTTGAAATAGCAGGCAAGTAAAAAACAAAAAAATAAAGAAAGAAATGTGACAGTGCCGGGCATGGTGGCACATGCCTTTACTCTCAGCACTCTGGCAGGCAGAGGCAGGCAGATCGCTGTGAGTTCGAGGCCAGCCTAGTCTACAAAGTGAGTCCAGGACAGCCAAGGCTACACAGCGAAACTCAGTTGGGGACGATAGGTCATATGGCCAATGTTCAGCCATCTTGTCCAAGTCCACACCTTTAAGTCTCTGTCTTTCCCAGAGCTTGCATTTCACCAGAAACAGCTGACCCTGTTGTGAGTCAGCAGCTAAAGACAGATAGGGATGAAGTGGCCCTGTTGTGAGTCAGCAGTTAGACTAAAGCTAGATGAAGACAAAGCAAGATGCCCTGTGTGGCAGGACATTATGACCCTGCCTGGAATTCCCTGTGTTCTGAGAAAAGCCTCCAGCTGGGTTGCGAACTATAAAAGCTGCTGCCTGACTAATAAAGTTTGAGAGTTGATCAATCAGACTTGCTCTCCTTCTTTGTGTCTTGCATTCTCAACAGGTGACCTCCCTCCCGAGTTTTAGTCGAACCCTGCAGAACCCTGCAGGTCGGGTCAAAACCCTGTCTTGAAAAACCAAAAACAAAGCATGGCCAGGGCATTAGTCATCTCATGGCTTGAGCAAAGCAAACAGATGGGGCCTTTAACATTGCTGAGTGTGAAGAGTTAAAAGTGGGTCAGAGGAGGGAAGTGGAGACCACTTGTGTAGACAGCCAGCTCCTGAGCCCACTGGAGAGACTGGCCTTTCCACTGCTGGGAATGTGAGAGGTAACAGAAATGGTGAAAATAACCAGGTGTGGTAGCGCACGCCTTTAACCCCGCAGCACTCAGGAGACAGAGGCAGCCGGGTCTCTCACCAAGACCAGCCTGGTCTAGAGTGAGTTCCAGGACAGCTAGGGTAACATAGAAAAACCTTGTCTCAAACTAACTAACTAACTAAATAAATAAATGAAAAGGTGAAAACAGGCTTGTGGGTTTGGAAGGACAGCAAAGGTCTTGCTTGGGTGGTGACTCTGTGCTTTCAGTTTTGAAGAGGAGACACGGTTTAAGAGTCGGGGGAACAGAAAGGTGTGGAAGCTGCTCGGTAAAGATGCTGCTGGTTTCTCCTCGATTCGGGCATTTGGGACCTTGGAATCCAGGTGCATATTGAACAAATGGGACAGATCCAGACAGGACTAACACTAAGGCCCTGGATTAATCTTAAAGCAGGCTCCTGGCACCTAAACCCCACCTTGTAAACCTCAAAAGGCTTATCTTTAGATTCCCTTTGGCCTGGCCAACCCAGTGGGTGACTGGCAGATGCCAGAAAGACACAGCCCATGGGGTAGTTTTCCAAAGGAGCAGTTGGCAGCAGGAGGTTCCCAGTACAGGAACAGGCTTCTACAAGAGACTAAGGGACTCAGCTGTGGCCCCAGCAGCAGCACAATCTAACTGCTAACCAGCTGGTTTAGAAGTAAGTCTTTTAAGCAGAAATTGGATCTTAATTTTCTAATTTATAAACCAGTAATAACTGTGCCAAAGTCACAAGGTTAGTCTAAGGACTGAGTGCACACCTGCTCTGTCCGTCGGAAAGTGCTCAGTGAAGTGTCGACTCTCCCTTCCTGATCATTCAGCTTGCTTGGCAGGGCCATCAGCTAGTCTGGCGCCCACCTCCCACCTCTTCTGCTGCCCCTGCATGAACTACTCCAGCGTTACCTGACACTTCGAGTGGTTTGCAAGTATTGCTCACACGGTGCACATATCCAGAGACACATCTGGAGTGGCTGTGTCAATAAAGCTCAGATTATTATTCTACTTTTTGCTTAAAAATTATTCTTTGACCAATTTGATACATGTACACAATGTAACATATTCTCTTACTTCGTTTCCCCTGCGCTCATCCCTCGACTTGTCTCCTTCTCGCCTTCACACACATCCTCTTTTTTCAAAAGTGACTCACTGGGTCCAATTAGTGCTCTCCCCATGCCCACGGGTGTGGGGCCATCCATAGGAGCGTTGGCAGCCTGCCTACCAGAGGCCATACACACACCCAAAGAAAATCGACCCTACCCTTTCCCTGCAGCCAGCGACGGCCAATAGTGTCTCGGCTAGGGGTGGGGCCTTGCGAGCCCCTCCCCCGCCGCCGCCGAAGCTGGAAAGTCGACTGCCTTGATTTTGTGCAGATGACCAGAGATGCTAATGAGTTCATGAGTGCAACAGCCGTGTCGTGTCCAGGAGACTGCACTTCATTCACATCGCTCCTCCTTATCCTCTGGCTCATTTATTCTTCCGACTACCTCTCTGCCTTGTTTCCCCTGCTTTGGGGGAACGGGGTGGATACAAAAGTCTCATTTAGGATTGAGCATCAACAGCCACTTACTCTTTAACTGCTGCCCGACTTTTGGGCAAGGCTGAGAGCAGCAGAAATCTATGGATATAAACAAATACTTAGAAGGCAGTTCGAGAACCAGGCATGAATTCTTTCCTGTGGATCAGGCGTCGAATTCAACCAGAATCTTGAGGTTACTCCCAGAAGAGTCATTGAGTCATGTCACTATTGCACAAATGGTCATTTCCCCCCTCACCCTGCCCCCCCCTCCCCGCCCCCAACCCCACCCCCTCCGTAGTGTAAAAGCTAGTCAACAGGAAGTTTTCAGGTCAGTTCCAGACTGACTTCTCTGTCTGAAAACAAAGTGTGTCATGTCTTCTACAATCTAGATGTGCCTTGCCATCTAGTGATGGGGTGCAGCCAAGATCATTGGACACAGGCATAGGTCTCCAGGACCTCCCTGACCAATAAGAACTCACAGGGAAGTGTCCTGTACAGACACTGAAGTTTTTGTTTTAAAAAGCTTGTCTTGTCAGGAATGGTGTCACACACCTTTAAGGGCTCTCTGAGTTCAAGGTCAGCCTAGTCTACAGAGTGAGTTCCAGAACAACAGGGTTTCACAGAGAAACCCTGTGTTAAAAAAGAAGAAGAAGAAGAAGAAAGAAAGAAAGAAAGAAAGAGAGAAAGAAAGAAAAAGAAAAGAGAGAGACCTGAAAAAAAGTCTTAAATGTGGGAAATGTAAACAAAATGAACTGTCTTTCCTATCAAAGGGTTAAATAACACATAGCTCAATTTAAAAAAAGATCAAAGAAGCGACTTGGTAGGAATTCAAATTCCTCCAGGGTTAATACTTCCTGTAACGGAAATATGAGCTCTTGGTTGCACTCTGCTAAAAATCAACGTGTCATGTAAGAATTGTGAGGCCAAGGTCTGGCCCCAGAGTAAGGCCCAGGACCCCTGAGTGTTGGGAGTAAAGACCTGGCAGGACTCTCACGGGCTGTGATCAAGTGTTCAGTTTGACGCGGCTGAGCGGTCTTCTGCAGAAGCAAACTTTTGCCTTGCTCAAACCCTTTGGATCATGTGATCATTTTCTTGAAACACACGCCCAGACCCAGCACGGGGCTCTCTCCTCATTACCAAGGGTCTTGGGAGCTGAATCCCACCTTGGGAGGTACACCCTGCAGCCTTGGATGTGGAGACACCCTCTGACTTCAGGACTAAAAGGGACCCCAAACCAGAAGTACACCAGGAACAAAAAGGCTCAAGTGAGCACCCAGGCATGAACTGAGGTAGGAGCACCACAGTTTAGGCCACTTCCTTGGTGGCACCACAGTATAGTGCACTTCCTTGGTGGCACTACAGTATAGCGCACTTCCTTGGTGGCACTGCAGTATAGAGCACTTCCTTGGTGGCACCACAGTATGGAGCACTTCCTTGGTGGTACCGCAGTATAGAGCACTTCCTTGGTGGCTGGGATTTTCAGAGGGTGAGAATGTGACTGAGCTGAAAAATGGGGAACAAAAGATCCAGGGAAAATAAGAAAAACTGCCAGTGTGGGTGGTGGTGGTGGGGACATTGTCAAAGGGGAGGAAGTGAAGACTACTCCCTCCTACAGTGCAATGTGCACACACACACACACACACACACACACACACACAGTAATTTTTAAAAATGTAAAAGCCATCAATTTAATTAAATTATTTATAAAGAACCATTTAAGGTCCCTGTTGTTATAAAGAATGAGAAATCCCAAATTGTTCAATTTTTACCAATGAAGACTCAGGTGCCAGATGCTAGGGTGAAAACCTGCTAGCTCAGAGAGGCAAAGAAAGCACCCAGGTGACCTTCCTACTTGGCTCACTTGCTGAAGGAAAAGTCAAAAACCAAAAGCTCAAAGCCAAAAAGCCCAAGGCCAAAAGCTTGCTAGCTCACCTGATAGTTCAGGAGGAAAAAGCCAAAGGCCTAAAAGCCGAAGAGCTCCTTCTGCTTCTCCACACCAGTCTTGAATACTCTCCTCTCAAAGTCCCCCCATCCTACTCACTCCCTGTCAGCTGGTTTCTTGCCTCTTGACCTAGGGTTAATTAACTTATTAAGTCCTGTATACAGATAACTCTTGAATTAAAGGTGTGTGCTAGAGCTGAGCCACACCAAACAAGAAACAGGTTTATTTTTTATTTTTTAAAAACAGTTTTTATTTATTATGTATACAGTGTTCTGCCTGTATGTACATCTGCACACCAGAAGAGGACACCCGATGTCATTATAGATGGTTGTGAGCCAATATGTGATTGCTGGGAATTGAACTCAGGATCTTTGGAAGAACAGCCAGTGCTCTTAACCTCTGAACCATCTCTCCAGCCCCAAGAAACAGGTTTGTACAGCTCACAATCTCAGGGTTTACAATGGGATCAAATGTCCTGCAACATGTATGCTCTTTGGTCTCAAAGTAAATTCAATATTCTTCCCTTTTATTTCTTGTTCCTATAACCAACCCTTTAAAACAATAACAAACATCCATCACCTATAGAATGACCAAATGCCATCTACCTCTTCTGGAAACGGGGACATAGTTTTTTTCAAATTGCCCTCTGATAATTTGATATGTAGTTTTTCTTTTTAGGAGCCCAAGAAAAATGGGATATTGCCCATCTTTTTTTTCTTTTTTCAAGACAGGGTTTCTCTGTGTGGCCTTGGTTGTCTTGGAACTCACTTGGTAGACCAGACTGGCCTTGAACTCACCAAGATTTGATTGTCTCTCCCTCCCAAGCACTGGTATTAAAGGCGTGCACCACCACTACCCTGCCTGTACCATCTTAAGAAAGTTAGCTGTAACTGTTGCTGTCCAGTCTCTGAGTGCTGAGAAAGTTCAGAGCTTAACTAAAGCCCGGAGTGGAATGGTATGTGATGCTGGACAATCTAGGTAGTTGTTTTGAAATTGTCTCGCATGAAGATTTTTTGAGGAAACAGTTATTGAGGTCATCTGTGAGGCTGGATCATCCGGGCTACTTGCCTTGTCTTTTTTGGTATCTGGTCCCCTTGCTCGGCAAATATATAAAAACCTATTTGAGCAGGTAAGGCACCAGAATGTAATATAAATTTTTATCTATGACATTCAAAAGAGTGTCATAAAAAGTAAAAAAAATAAAAAGAGTTTCATGATAAGTCCTAAGGATTTTGTAGCCAAAGATTCATTGGCATAGCTGAAGTCTTGGCTGGAGACATGTTCACGTCTCAGTCACTCTCAGAGCTGTTCCCATGTGGCGGGATCAGCAAATTATGTTTCCTGATGTCTTGATGTTGTTCCTTCAGTCTGTGGCCAAGACCTTCAGGAGGTCTTCCCCTGTCAAATCTGATTTCCATCAGTTTAAATGGAATGCATAGCTTTTTCTTTCCTGTTGAGACAAGAACATATTTTCCTCCCCCAACGAAACATATTTCCTGTCTTCCATTTTGGAATTAGGACCTTTATAAGCTGATCTAATTCAGCAGTCAGTGTATCTTAGCAGGTGACCACCTTTTAAGAATTCTCAGATCTTTTCATAATTGTATGACCCATAGGGCAGGTTTTATGTCATAATGTCTAGTTGTATTCCAATGGGTATACATGCTGAAGCGCCATCAACCTGATTTGCAAAAGCATCTCCCAAGACAGGCACCATCTCTAACACATGTGTAGCCATAGGCTCATGCTCTAATTGAGGGCAAAAGGCCACAGGAATTCCGAATAGGAACCCATAGCATGGTGGGAATACTTCAGTTCTCCAAACTCTAAAGAACAGAGCGCACAAGCCGCCACATGGCCTTGTTCCAGGGCAGCACCGAATAGCACCCGCATTTTTACTTTAGCATACAGACCTTCATCCAGTAACTGAGTCTTAAAAACATATACACAATGTCTAGTCAGATCATGTTGACCTATGACCTATGGCGGAAGCCTTGCTACCCAACATCTCAGTGGGCTGCCATTGTGCAATCTCTTCAAGCCTTTGCAGATTTTCCTCATCTGTGTCACACGTGTCCCCAAGTGAGCTTGAAGCACCAACCTTTCAGCCAACAGCCGAACTTGACAACCGATTGTGCCACGGAGACACAATTTCCTCATCTGGAACTACCTCTTTTTGGTGTTATTGTAAGTTCTAGATTGGATTTATCTGAAGGTTCCCTATTTCGATTCAAAGGTTCCTCCAACCTCTGTTCTATGGCCTTTAATTTAGTATATAATGTATATGTCTTAGTCTCTTCTTTCTCCAAGTCTGTCTTATCCTCACCTCTCCCCAAGAGGATATACAAAACTGTAACCACCACTGAAAAATTACTTGTATGCTAAGAGAAACAAACTCAAATGGAATCCAGAAGCACTTCATCTCTGTGTCCTCCTTCATTTTCAACATAGAAAATAATCTTCTTTAATCTCACAACTTCTCCCTAAGGACTTTACTTTTCTTAGACCCAGCTTCCCTTAGACCTTACCAGTTCAGATGGCTTCTCAGTCTGTCTGTGGCCCCTGCTTCCAGGGAGAGACGTTTTTTTCTGCCTCCCTCCTGACCCTTCCCCCACTCTGGGAAGTCATTGACCCACAAGCTTTGGTTCCTGCGGCCTACAGGAGTCAGGCCAGCAGGAGCCCCTTCTCAAAGGGATTTCTTCCTTGGCTAGGAAAATCTGGCTTTGAGAAGTTTGCTTGTGTTAAAGAGCCACTTTTTTTCCTTAGCAATGGTTCCCTAAAAGAATTGCCCCTCTGGGGTTTGTATCAGTTTCTTGTTTTTTTCCTTGCAGCCTCCTGGAGGCCTTGCTGCTCTGTGGGGGTGGGGGTGGGGTAAAAGGGGACTGTGTCCAATCAGGAAACTGTGAGCTCTTGCTTTAAAAACTGCAGTTGCTCTCTTAATGAACAGAACTAAGAAACTGCTCTGTAGTTGTACTGTCTACGTAAGTTTAGGCCCACTTTGTACTCCAAAATGGTAAATTATTTTTATAAAACTGTTTCTCAGTTTCTCTCTTAACCTGGTTATCACACAAACAATTGAGATTCTTTTATATTTGTTTAATAATAAGCTTGACAACACAATAGCTGAGCATTTATTATTTCTATTCTTTTTTTAAAAAATATTTTATTTAATTTTAATGCACGAGTGTCAGATCATGGAGTTACAGACAGTTGTGAGCTGCCATGTGGGTGCTGGGAATTGAACCCGGGTCCTTTGGAAGAACAGGCAGTGCTCTTAACCACTGAGCCCTATTATTTCTATTCTTAACCCGTTAAACTATCTGGTTTCCTCCCAGCGTACCTCACAGAGATACTTGCACTTTCTAACTTTCCTTGCTCCAGCTCCTCTCCTGACGTCAGCTGGACCTCTCCCATGGCTGAATCCCCTACCTCCTCCTCTAAATCCTCCTCCCCTGGCTGGCAGAAAGTCCAGCATTATTTTCTTCCCTGTTCAGCGATTGGCTGTATCAGGGGACAAATGGGGAGCAGAGTTTGTACAACATCGAGACAGGAGATTCTCAGAACAAGGATTGCCACCAGATATTGGGGTACAGACAAGAGCATTTGAATTATACAATAATTATACCTACAGGTGCTGGAAACCTAACTCTGCTTCTCTTAAGGAAGGATAAACGCTCTTAACACAGAGGAACCATCTCTCCAGCCTAGATAGTTTGACTTTTTCTAATTCTCAGGCCACAGGGTGAAAAGAGCGTGATAGTGGCAAAGGTCCAAGTGGAGAGGAGTTTTTTTTTTTTTTTTCTTTTTTTGAGACTTACAACCGTCTTGGTAACTTGGAAATTTAAAATAGAAGCATTCTTAATTTTCTACAAAATGCCATGTATTTAATTTATATTTAGGGTGGAAAACAATCAGCAATTATGAAAAAGAACTGTTGAAAAAGATTTAAGTATGGCCACCCATACCTTTAATCCCAGCACTCGGGAGGCAGAGGCAGGTGGATCGCTGTGAGTTCGAGGCCAGCCTGGTCTACAAAGTGAGTCTAGGACAGCCAAGGCTACACAGAGAAACACCGTCTTGAAAAACAAAACAAAACAAAAAATTTAAGTATGAAGTTAAGGGGTTAACAAGAAAAGAGAATATTTTAGATAAGGTGGATTTGGTATGATAAAATAAGATTTTGTTCTAAGATTGAAGAAAGTGGAACAAAACTGTAAAAGTTTAAAACAAAGTCACTGAAGTTTTGACTACATTGTGCAAGGTTGGTAGAGAATGGGTCTTGAGGATGATATATGTTAGATGGATACAATTTATTAGAATCACTAAGGTTATACTGATCTATTCATAGCATTTATAGGAACTGGTCAAAGGGACAAGAATATATGCCTGTCTAATTAAGATAACTGCCCGTGGGGCTGGAGAGATGGCTCAGTGGGTAAGAGCACCACTTGTTCTTTCAAAGGTGCTGAGTTCAAGTCTCAGCAACCATATGGTGCCTCACAAACATCTATAATGTGATCTGATGCCCTCGTCTGGCCTGCAGGTGTACATGAAGGTAAAATACTCATATACATTAAATAAATAAATAAATAAATAAATAAATAATTTAAAAAAAAAAAGGATAGCTACCTGTGCCTTAGCTAACTTTTTTTTTAGGCTTTAACCACTTGGGAAATTGAGTCATAGCAAAACCAAGATTTCAAAAAAAAAAAAAAATTATTTGGATTATTTTGTCTAAACTTTATCTAAATGTTACATAGATGTTCAAGTGACAAGATCGGTGAAGCTGTCCTGTGTTCAGGGAAGCTTGGAAGCCTGCACCAATGAGGTTAAGGGGGACAGGAAGAATCGCCAGTATTCTGGCCCTTGTCTTTGAACGTCAGCCAGCCAAGACCCCCAAGACAACAAGAAGACCCCTCTTATAAATTACACCTGGGACAGTGCAGAGACCGGAGACCACAAGGAGGTGTTGTGTTACTCAGAGCTGTGGTGAGAGGTTTTTGTGGGACGCACAGCTTGCTATAGATGGATAACACAGTGCCCAGATTTTACGTGGAGTCTGGGCATCTGAACTCAAGTCCTCTTTCCTGAGCGTGATTTTTCCTGCTGAGCTATTTCTCCCGACATCTGAGTGAGCCTCCTACGTGGCAGGCCTCTAGCTCTGTGTGGCCCGTGTATCGTGAGGAACCACCTACAAACCAGCCCCTGGTTCTCTTTTCTTCAGGCAACTAATCTGATGTAACTCTCAATGAGGCCTATGAAGGAGATAGTGTGGAAAGTGTCAGTGTCAAAGGAAACGGCTCGTAACTTTTTTTTTTTTTTTTTGCACTGCATGTTTATGTGAACTCAGGCTGTAAATGGCCTCTGCACTTGATGACAGATCGTTGAAGTGCACACCTAGCTTTATGGCCGATGCAAGATAACACAAAGTTCCTGGCAGGAAGCTTTCCACATCTGCATGGTTACCTGCCACCTCATAACTGGATGTTTAATATTTTAAAATTAATATGTGTGTGCGTGTGCGTGTGTGTGTCTTTTACCTGCATGTATGCCTGGTGCCTACAGAGGCCAGAAGAGGGTGTCACATCCCTCAGAACTGGAGTTACAGACAATTGTAAACCACCATGTGGGTACTGGAAATAGAACCTAGGTCCTGTGGAAGAGCATTCACTGCTCTTAACAGCTGAGCCATCTCTCCAGCCCTGCATGTATAATTTGGGGGGCAGGGTACATGTATAATCTTTACTGACAGTATCAAGTTGGAAAAACTCAGAAAAATGAGCAAGCTTGGCAGTGGGGCATGGGAGAAATGCTGTAAGCGGATGTGTGAGGGAGGGGCTTTTGGGGAAGATAAGTACATTATCTCATTAACCTCCTTAGCATGAGTTCAGGTAAATCAGTTTTCCTGATTCTTCTTGGTGACTGACAGGCCTAGAGAATTAATTCTTTTTTTTTTTTTTTTTTTTTTTTTTTTTTTTGAGACGAGATTTTTCTATGTGATCCTGGCTGTCCTGGACTCACTTTGTAGACCCGGCTGGCCTTGAACTCACAGAGATACACCTGCCTCTGCCTCCCAGAGTGCTGGGATTACAGGTGTGCGCCACCCTGCCCCACTCTGGATTAACTCTTTTTTTTTTTTTTTTTTTTAAGATTTTATTTATTTATTTATTATGTATACAATGTTCTGCCTGCATGTACACCTACACACTACAAGAGGGCACTAGGTCTTATTATAGATGGTTGTGAGCCACCATGTAGTTGCTGGGAATTGAACTCAGGACCTTTGGAAGCACAGTCAGTGCTCTTAACCTCTGAGCCATCTCTCCAGCCTTCTGGATTAACTCTTAAGGGAATAGACAATAGTATATAACTTCTGGACACATCGAATTTCATGTCTCTACCCAGGGCTGGAGGTAGAACACAGAATCCATTATTTTGACTAGAAGGAAGCTTTTACTCAATAGACCTCAACTAATCTTTGAAATTTCCACCTTCTATGTGGTAGTTTAAGTCTTTGTTTTTTTGTTTTTTGTTTTTTGTTTTGGCTGACTGGTTGAGTTTTTTGAGACACAGTTCCTCTGTGTAGGCTTTGCTGTCCTGGACTCACTCTGTACACCAGGGTGGCCTCGAACTCAGAGATTCACCTGCCTCTGCTTCCCAAGTGATGGAACTAAAGTCATGCGCCACCACACTCAGCCAAAAACAAATTCTTAAAATACTGTTTAGTGCTTTTAATCCTAGCACTCAGGAGGCAGAGGCAGGCAGATCTCTGAGTTCGAGGCAAGTCTGGTCTACAGAGTGAGTTCCAGGGCAGCCAGGACTACACAGAGAAACCCTGTCTCAAAAACAGAAGAAGGGCTGGAGAGATGGCTCAGCAGTTAAGAGCCCCATCTGCTGTTCCAGAGGTTCTGAGTTCAATTCCCAGCAACCACATGGTGGCTCATGGCCATCTATAATGAGATCTGGTGCCCTCTTCTGGCCTGCCAGTATACACGTAGGCAGAGCACTATATACATAATAATAAATAAATAAAACTTAAAAAGAAAGAAAGAAAGAAAGAAAACAGCCAGGTGTGGTGACACAGTGAGCAGATAGAGTAACTAGCAAGGAAATCCAGCTTGAGGTTTAACTCAACAGACAGCTTAGTAAAAGAAGCTTCAGGAGCTTAGCCCTTAAAGTGCACAGCTGGATATGGGTGGCTGGTTGGGAAATAATGTGTGTACTTTGTACAGTCTTTGTAGGAGAACTTTGAAAAATACACTGACTACCTACCATGCTCTCACATTTTAAAAATTGAAACATATCATGTAATTGACACTGTTAGATCATTATCTGAGAATTTGCTCCATCTTGACCATAAATTTAGACAAAGATAGAAAGAATACAAGAGATTAATTAGTACTCCCCAGCATTACATACAGTTTGGGAATTAGTAAGACTCGCCTAAAAGTGTTGACATTCTAACATAAAGACACCAGTGTAAAACTAAAACTGAATTCCTGTGTCTAAAGCAACAACAATGCTAAAGATTTATTTTAATTACTTTTCTAGTGCAGTGACAAAACACCATGACCAAGGCAACTTATAAAAGAAAGTATTTTGGCCTGGAGAGATGGCTCAGAGGTTAAGAGCACTGGCTGCTGCTCTTCCAGAGGTCCTGAGTTCAATTCCCAGCAGCCACATCCATCTGTGGATCACAACCATCTGTGATGAGATCTGGTGCCCTCTTCTGGTGGGCAAGCAGAGCACTGTATACTAACAAACAAACAAAAAGTATTTTTAAAAAAGAAAGTAGGGGCTGGAGAGATGGCTCAGAGGTTAAGAGCACTGTCTGTTCTTCCAAAGGTCCTGAGTTCAATCCCCAGCAACCACATGGTGGCTCATAATCATCCAAAATGGGATCTGGTGCCCTCTTCTGGAGTGCAAGCATACATGTGGACAGAATACTGTACAAATTATAAATAAGTAAACCTTAAAAAAAAAAAAAAAAAAAAAAAGAATGAAAGTATTTAAGTTTGGGCCTATGGTTTCAGGGGGTTAGAGTCCAAGACAGTGGACCAAAGGCATGGGGGCTGGGACAGCTGAGGATCCATAACTTGATCCATCTGTAGGACAAAGAGAATACTGGGAAGGGTCTGCATTTTTTGAAACCTGAAAGCTGGACCCAGTGACCACACCTCCTTATCCTTCCCAAATAGTTACCAACTAGGGACCAAGTATTCAAACATATGAGCCTATGGAGCATGGGGCATTCTCATTCAAATCCCACAGAGATATTGTTCTGTTCTTAGTAACATTTTGTAGTTGACTTAAAACATAGGATTTTATATTTTGTTAAAAAAAATGTTTGTTTGGGACTGGAGAAATGGCTCAGCAGTTAAGAGTGCTGGTTGTCCTTCCAGAGGTCCTGAGTTCAACTCTCAGCAACCCCATGGTGGCTCACAACCATCTGTAATGAGATCTGGTGCCCTCTTCTGGACTGCTGATGTACATGCAGGCAGGATATTGTATAAGTAATAAGTAAATAAATCTTAAAAAAAAAAATCATAGTTAAAAAAGTGTTTATTTGTTTGGGTTTTGGTTTTTGAGACAGAGTTTCTCTGTGTGTAGCCCTGGTTGTCCTGGACTTGTTTTGTAGACCAGGCTAGCCTTAAACACACACACACACACACACACACACACACACACACACACACACACACATATTTGAGACAGGGTTTCTCTTTGTAGCCATGGCTGTTTTGGAACTCACTGTGTAGACCAGGCTGGCCTCGAACTCAGAGATCAGCCTGCCTCTGCCTCCTAAGTGATGGCATTAAAGGTGTGCGCCACCACCATTCAGCTTTGTTCTTTTTATTTATAAATGTTTGTTGTTGATCCTAAGTAACAGAAAGGCACACTCACACTAAGTGCCCTGTGACTTCTTATCTTTCCCACTCCAAATGAACAGCAGGCTCCATGTTATGTCATGCTACTGGACACTGACAGTCCCTTCTCCTCTACGTCAGATGTTCAGTTCTTTTGGCCTGCCAGCCTGACCCCCTCTGCATCAGGTGTTGTCAGACTGAACTACAGAGCGAGTTCCAGGACAGCCAGAGTTGTTACATACAGATAAACCCTGTCTCAAACAAAACAAAACAAAACCAAAAAAATATCTTCTCAGACCAGTTGGATCTTCAGTACAATGACCTGCCAGTTATGGTCTTTTGTCTCACAGGGAAAAGTACAAGTCATTAGAACCACCTGCACCTTTCTCAAATCCTGTCTTTGACCCCCCACTCAAACAGGGCAGCTTGAGGTGGCCCCACGATCAATCTGAAAGTTCCTTTCAACTCCTCTGTAAGTATAGCCTGCTGGTTGCCACCCTCCTCAATGATCTTCACACCTGCCGAGAGCCACCCAGCTCTCTTCCCTCTCTCATTCCTTTTGGCTGCCTTTGTGAGAAATAAATGTGATGGCCCATTTTCAACACAAGCATGCCTTAGACGAGTTTAATTGTAGGGTAAGCAAGTGCACTGGGCCCCCCGCGGCTGGTATCTGCTTGCTTTCTTCATTTCAAACCAAAAGTTCGTCTCAAGATGAGAAAACACAGGCTGAAAACTATGTGGCTGAGTACTGGCATGGAAAGAGGGGGTGAGGAATAAGACGTGTGCGGTGTACGGATAGACTAACTTCCCTTGGTACTCAGCCAGTGGTGGAAGAGCACGAGGGACCTGCTGTCCCAGTGTGCACGGTAACCCATGCCTTCAACCCAAGCACTCAGCGGGCAGAGGCAGGGTGGATCTCTGTGAGTTCTAGGCCAGCCAGGACTATACAGTGAGAACTTGCCTCAAAAACAAAGCAAAACATAGCTGGGTGGTGGTGGCGCACGCCTTTAATCCCAGCACTCCGGGAGGCAGAGGCAGGAGGATTGCTGTGAGTTTGAGGCCAGCCTGGTCTACAAAGTGAGTCAAAGACAGCCAAGGCTACACAGAGAAACCCTGTGTCGAAAAACAAAAACAAAAGCAAAACAAAAAAACCACCACCACAACAAAATCCTGTTTCATGACTAAACAGAGTGTCTGCCCTTATGGTACCCGACCTTGCAAGATCGTAAGAATAAACCACCTGGGTTCCGCCATTCTGAATCTCTGGAAGCATTATGAAGTGGGGGGTCCCATTCCTCACAATTTGAGGGTTCCTCTGGTATTTCTTTCTTTTTTTTTTAAGATTTATTTATTTATTATCTATATAACATTCTGCTTGCACATCAGAAGAGAGCACCAGATATTGTTATAGATGGTTGTGAGCCACCATGTGGTTGCTGGGAATTGAACTCATGACCTTTGGAAGAGCAGTCAGTGCTCTTAACCTCTGAGCCATCTCTCCAGCCCCCTCCTCTGGTATTTCTGTATTTAGAAAAAGAACCCCTTGACCTCCAGAGAGTGGGAGAGGAGTCCTGCTTGACTTTAAGGTGGCTTGTTCTGTCCGACCTCTGCCTCACCCCAACATTCCAGAAAGGACCTGGCTGAGGTGGGAAACCCATGTGGGGACTTGAAGAGCTGTTGGAAAGGAACATCATTTTTGTGTGTTTGTTTGTTTAAAATTTTTAAAAGAAATATTTATTTATTATGAATACAGTGCTCTGCCTGCTTGTACACATGCAGGCCAGGAGAGTGCATCAGATCTCGTTGTAGATGGTTGGGAGCCACCATGTGGTTGCTGGGGGTTGAACTCAGGACCTCTGGAGGAGCAAGCAGTCTGTGCCCTTAACCTCTGAGCCATCTCTCCAGCCCTGTTTGTTTGTTTTAAGACAGGGTTTATCTGTGTAGTGCTGGCTGTCCTAGAACTCACCCTGTAGTCCTGGCTGCCTCAAACTGCTGGGCAATGGTGGCACACGTTTAGTCAGTCTCATTACTGTGGAGTCAGAAGCAGGTAGAGGTCTGTGAGTTCTAGGCCAGCCATGTCTATGGAGTGAGTTCCAGAGAAATCCTATCTCAAACAAACAACAAAACCAAACCAAACCAAAACAAAAAACAAACTTCAAAATCTCTTCTGAGACTCAAGGCAATCTCTTTTAAGTGTAGCCCCTTGTAAATAAAAAAAGCAAATTACATGCTTCCAGCTAACAATGGCACACAATATACATTACCATTCCAATAAGAAGGAAAGGGGACATAATAAATAAATACTGGTCCAAAGAAAGACTAAAAGCCAGCCAGGCATTGTGGCACATGACTTTAATCCCAGCACTTGGGAGACAGAGGCAGGCAGATCTCTGTGAGTCTGAGGCCAGTCTGGTGTACAAGGCGAGTCCAGGATAGCTATACAGCTAGAGCTGTTACACAGAGAAACCCTGTCTCGAAAAACAAAACAAAAACCAAAACAACAACAACAACAACAAAAAGCTTTAGGCTGGGCTATGAGTTCAAGGCCAGCTTGGTATACAGTTCTCTAGGAAAACCAGGGCTACACAGAGAAACCATGTTTAGAAAAACAAAACAAAGTAATACAAAATGCCTTACAGCTGGACCTTAAGGAGACATTTTCCCAGCTGAGGTTTCTTCTTTCAGATAATTCTAGTGTGTGTGTTAAGTTGATGTAAGACCAGGCAGCACACCGGATCAAAAGTCCACCGCTGGGGAGGTGTACTAGTTTGCATGTGAAATGTCCCCAGCAGGCGCAGGTTTTTGGACACTTAGTTCCTATGTGGTGCCACTGTTTGGGGATGTTCGTGTAGTGCATTCTTGCTGGGGGATGTATGTGTGTCACTAGGAGCAGGCTTTTCAAATATACAGCCTTGCCCTATTCGCCCGCTCTTTGTGCTTGGGTTTGACGACGTCAGCTCTCAGTTTCCTACTCCTGCCTCCTTGCTGTTATGTCTGCCTGCCAAGTTCTCCATGAGGACTGCAAGCCCAAAAAGATCTCCCTTTTAGGGCTGTAGAGATAGCTCAAAGATTATGAGCACTGTCTGCTCTTCCAGAGGTCCTGACTTCAACTCCCAGCAACCACATGGTGACTCCCAACCATCTATAATGTGATCTGCTGCCCTCTTCTGGCCTGTAGGTGTACATGCAGGTAGAGCACTGTATCTGTAATAGTAAATAAATAAATCTTTTTTAAAAAGTTGCTGTATAGTATTTTAGCCCAACAACAGAAAAACATCTAATAGGCTGTCATGGGCCCTAGCAGAAAAGCTGTTCCTGTTATTTTGCTAAATGTCATAGATTAGGAGTTAGCTAGGTGGCTCAGTAAGTCTGATGGGAACTGCAGAGGCTCATAACTGGTCAGAAGTGGTAAGGGACTGCTGAGTGTTCGGCCATTAATGCTGCATCTATGTCGCACACACTCTACACCACCAAGGCTCTTGGTAGAAAGAAATGTAAAGAACCAAAAGGGAGGGAGTGATGTGAAAGTCACCTTCTGGGAAAGCACGGACATTACCTTTTTTTTTTTTTTTTTTTTTTTAATTGGGGGCTGGAGAGATGGCTCAGTGGTTAACAAGCACTTACTGCTTTTGCAGCGGACCAAGGTTCAGTTGCCAGCATTGACACGGTGGTTCACAACCTCAGGAACTTCACTTCCAGGAAATCTAATGCCCTCTTTTGGCTTCAGCTGGCACAAGGCACACATGTGATGCACAGACACACATGCAGGCAGCCAGACACATGAGATAAAGTCTCTAAATGTCTAGATTTTAGTATTGTTGTATAGGCATTAGTGGTAGGAGACAGAGAGGAAGAAAGAGGAGGGTGGCAGATAGGAAAGAAAGCAGGCAGGGTAGAGAGAAGGGAAAAGAGTGTGAGAGGGAGAGGAAGGGAGAGAAACATACATGTAGAGGTCAGAGGGCAACTCTCTGGAATTGGCTCACTCCCTTTCCACTGTGGGTTTCACACCTCTAAGTTTGTCAAGACTTCTGCAGCAAGCCCTTTGACCCACTGACCCATCTCATTGGCCCCACTGCCATGTTTTCTTGAGACAAGGACTCACTTATCACACAGCCTTGCCTTAAAACATGCAGCTGAGGGTGGTCCTAAATGCTCCTTCTTCCTGCTATCCCCATGGGAGCGCTGGAACTATGGGTGCTCCTATGATACAATGTGTACATAATACAAGTCTATGGTGATAACGTTATGCATAATTGGTAACCAACACAGCAAGCATACTGAACGCACACATATGTGAGGGTGCATTTGCACTACAGGTTTTGAAATGACTATACAGATGCAGAGGTGCAAGCATATATATGACCAATAGCAGATGAATGAACAAAATGCTGTTTGTAACTTGAGAAATGCAGCCAAGGGCTGGAGAGATGGCTCGGAGGCTAAGAGCACTGTCTACTCTTCCGGAGGTCCTGAGTTCATTTCCCAGCAACCACATGGTGGCTCACAACCATCTACACCCTCCAGTGCCTTCTTCTGGCCTGCAGGTATACATGCAGATAAAGCACTCATATACATAAAATAAAATATTTTTTAAAAAGCTGTAGAAATGCAGTCAAGGGGGGAATAAACTAAAGAAAGCTGGCATTTCACACACTGATTAACTCAAGACAGAACAAAATATAACAAAGAATAAAACTATCAAAGTATTAAGCCATCAGGGAGGCCCTCTAATAACATGTAATGGTGGAGGTCATTTAAAATATGCCAGAAAAACCACAAGCCATAAAATTAAAGAAGTTGATTATATAAAAGCTAAAGAATAATGACAAGGTGCTCAAAATCTGCAACACAAAATATAGATTGCTTACAACATATATAGATCTTTAAAAAAAATCAAGAGTTGGCTGGGCCCAGTGGCAACACTGGTAATCCCAGCACCCTGTGAAGCAGAGGCAGAGGCAGAGGCAGGTGGATTGCTGTGATATCCTTCGCCCCCCCCAAGACAGGGTTTCTCTGCATAGCCTTGGCTGTCTTGGACTCACTTTGTAGACCAGGCTGGCCTCAAATTTACAGAGATACGCCTGCCTCTGCCTCCCGAGTGCTGGGATTAAAGGTGTGCACCACCAATGCCCAACAACATTTTTTTTTAATGTGTGGGAATCATTAATGGATCTATAAAGCAATACCCAGAAAAGGAGCACCAGTGAGAAAGAGCCTTGAAGGAAAGTAATTTTAATTCTTACATTTTTATTATGTATTTATTGCGTGTGCAGCATATGGCACAATAAGTACATGGAGGTCTGAGGACAACTTTTGGGAGTCAGTTCTTTCCTTCCACGTGATATTGGGAATCAAACTCAGGTTAACAAGCTTGGGGACAAATGCCTTTATTTGATGCACCATATTAACAGCCCCCAAGTAATTTTAAGAATGGCAAAAACATAAGTACCAGTCATTTCTGGAGGTTACATCATCTCAGAGATGTTTCTCATATACCTTCTAGCATTGTTAGGCTAGAGAGAGAAACACTGCTTAGAGAGGCTTTGATTAATTTATTTTTAAAAGATTTATTACTTATACAGTATTCTACCCACATGTGTGCCTGCATGTCTGAAGAGGGTACCAGATCTCATTGTAGATGGTTGTGAGCCACCATGAGGTTGCTGGGAATTGAACTCAGGACTTCAGGAAGAACAACCAGTGCTCTTAACCTCCGAGCCATTTCTCCAGCCCCCTTATTTATTTATCCATCCATCCATCCGTTTTTTGAGACAAGTTTTCTGTGTAGCCTTGGCTGTCCTGGAGTTGCTTTGTAGATCAGGCTGGCCTTGAACTCACAGAGATCCGCATGTGGCTCCTGTAAATCTGTGCTAAACGCCACTGCAGACAAAACAAAAAACTGGACATGTGAAATCCTAAATAATTACTTCTCCCTACACTCTCTTTTCCCAAAACAGGCTACCCACACCACCCAATCATTTTTTCAGCTTGGCAATTTATTTTATAAATGGCAGGTAAAATATTAAAAACAGTTGGCTCAGGTTAAAAGTGGCTCCCGTTTATTGGTGAATTTTCTTAAAGATTTCCCGTATTCATTCTCAGAATTTACCTTTACTTGGTTAGCATATAAAATCACCAACAGCTGAATGTGGTGGCACATGCCTTTAATCCCAGCACTCGAGAGGTAGGCAGGTCCCTATGAGCTCAAAGGCCAGCCTGGTCTACAAATCGAGTTCAGGATAGCCAGGGTTACACAGAGAAACCCTATCTTGAAAAACAAAACAAAACAACAACAACAAAAAAAACCCAACAAAATCACCACCAATACAAATGACAGGATGGGTTGAGAGTTGGGATGGGGAATCTGAGCACAGACATAATGAGAAAAAATTTTGATGTAATAAAATTAACCACATATACTATTTTATCAGACCAAAAAGAAAAAAGTAAAAAAGAAAAACATGCTCAAACATCAGGAAGTTGTAAGTTCTGTGTAAGGCACAACCAACAAGGCTGGTAGAATTTAATGACTATGTAAGGGAATCATCAACTGACTGGTTGTGGTTCTTAAATTTAGTTTAGACAAACACGTTGTTGTAGAAGAGCGATGGTGTTATCTCCTCCCAGTGCACATCCTATGCCATACAGTGGTGAGTGGATCCAGGCCATGAGAACACTCCAATTTCAAATACATCAATGTTCATTCTTTCCCTCTTTGGCTATAAACACTTGGCAAATCCACACAGTCATGACACAGTCTGATTTAAAGGGACTGGACGTCTGGAAGGTCCTGTACTTAAGGACCTACTACAAAAGCAACACACCACACACACAAAGCTAATTCCCATATGAACCTTTATTGGACCTGGGTTTAAAGTTATTTGGGACTTCAACAGCTTTGAATTTCCAATTTTCAAAATCCACTCCAAATTGCTGATTTCTCCCTTAAGTCCTAACCTTTGAAAGGCAAACTTGCTCTTTTTCAGAGACAGGGTCTCTGTGTAGCCTTGGCTGTCCTGGAACTTGCTCTGTAGACCAGGCTGGCCTTGAACTCACGAGATCAGCTTGCTTCTGCCGCTGAGATTAAAGGTGTGCAGCACTACTCTGCAAAGGCAGGCTTGTTTTCCCCCTTTTCCCTACATTACTGGGGGACACACAAGACAAGCAGTTCCTTGTTTTTCATTCTTTTTTCTGGGGGTGGGGGGAAGACAGGTTCTCTATTTTGCAGCTCTGGCTGTCCTGGAACACACTATATAAACCAGGCCACCTCTGTCTTTCAAATGCCAGGATTAAAAGGTATGTGCCACCATGCCCAGATGACAAGCAGTTTCTTTGTGCTCTGAACTGCATCCAGCAAACTAAAGACGAATTGACATTCCTTGGACCCCTGCTGAGGACAAAAGCAGAGACAGGAGGGAAGTACTAGTAAAATCACGCTAATCTCACGGGTCCGGCAGGGTTTGCCACGTTCCTATCAGGCTATAGACAATCACAGAGTCATGTGTGCCTTTCAGCTCTTTCAAGTGCGGCACACAGTAATTCACTGTCCTACTGCGGCTCAGACAGGCTCAGAGGAACTTAGTGAGGGAGCCACACCTCTCCAGCTCCACACTGCACAAGTGACTTCTGCAGGAACACCATTAAGTGAGACAAACATGTGAGAGGACGATGCTTCTCTCCCAGCTAGGGACCAGTAACTACTGCTACCTTGTACTTCTGAATATGGGCTTGCACAGTTCAAATGACTTTTCCTGTTAAGAATTATGAAAGACTAAACTACTACTGTTTTTGTTTTTTTTTTTTTAAAGACTGGATCTTCATTTATAGCCCTAACTGGTATGGAATTCACTATGTAGACTAGGCTGATCATAAACTCCTGCTTAAATGCTGGGATTAGAGTGTGTGCCACCACACCCAGCAGACTTCAACTTTTTTCATTCTTCGGTTACTTTTGTTAAAATATCTGTAATTAAGGCAGTGATAAATAGCTTAGAAAATATTTGTTTTCTTTCTTCAACCTGTGGTGCTCCTCTAAGCAACAGAGGCCACTGTGAGGCCAATCCAAGATACTTGAGGAACTCTAGAAAATATCAAATGCTTAAGTTAAAACACTAATAATAAAGAACTGAAGCTTTGAGGAGACAGAAAGAGAAACATAAATCAAGTTTTAATATAAAATGTAAACAAATACAGAAAAATTTAGTTGTAATTTTTGTGAAACAATGCTTTACATTAGAACATCTACGTTTCCTTAAATAGACAACTCTTATTTCGTTAACCACAAACTATAGGTTTTTTGATTTGTGGGTGGAGTGCTAGTAGTTTCTCACAGCCTTAAAAGAAAAAGAATTTTTAAAAGAGTTTAATTACTTCTATTTTATATGTCTGAGTACCTTCCTGAATGTATGTCTGCGTACCACATGTATGCAGTGTGTTTAGAATCCAGAAGAGGACATAGGGTCCCTGGGACTGAAGTTACAGATGGATGTGAGCCACCGTGTAGTGCTGAGAACTGAACCTGGGTCCTCTGGAAGAGCAGCCAGTGCTCTTAACCGTTGAGTCATCTTTCCAGCCCCTCTTACATGCTTTCGAGTTTTGGTCTAATTCTATGGTTAAGACAAACCAAATTCTTCAAATAAGTACAGAAGGAGCCAAATTAATCAATTAAATTTATATTTAAAAGTTTGAAGATGTCAGAAGATGACACGCAGCTATCCGCAGGTCACCACTGCCTATTTCTGAAGTCTCCAGCAGATGAACACTGTACAAAGCACACAAATGATTCCTCAGACAGCCACCTTTCAGTATCCTCATGACTGTACTGTTGGTGACACAGTTACTGGAAAGCAGTTAACTGGAAGGAAAATCAAAATTAAAAAATGTATTCTGGGATTCCATCACTTATGTTTTAAATTTCTGAAGAGTTGGAGTACACTCAACTTTTAAACCACAAGTATGCCAAGTCTTTTACAAAGACTAAGTTAAGAAATATTGTGCTTTTTTCATTATAACAATAACCAAATAAAATTCTTAAGTGACATTTTCATAGTTTGGCAAAATAAGCATGTATGAAATTAACTAATTACTTAGTTAACTGTGTAACCATTATTGAAACTTTAACCCACACTCAAATCAGATGGAAATTCAAGACACAAACACAGCAACACATTCAAACCATGTAACTGGTCAAGATATTCAAATGTTACCTAATATTAAGTGAAGAGACCAAAAAGTAGGTAGTATAAACCAGAACAAGTGTTTACAGAAACTGGATGTCGTACCTACAGCCGTACCACCTGCATGTGTGTGTCTCATCTGACCTTGGATACTAAGCACGGTCAAACCTGGTTGGCACTTGGGGTAAGGGGTTTTGTAAGAAAACTTTTTTCTTTTCCTAAGATGCCTTTTGAGGTTACCCTCATACCCATACAGTCTGTAACTGGACAGTACATCTCACTTCTAGTTACTAGAAGACAATTCTTTAGGAGACTGAGGCAAAGGAGAGCAGAGACTATAAACTTTCTAGGTTTGCTCAATGCTCCCTTTAAAAGGACAACTGATGAGTTTAAGTCAAACTGCAGGTTCTTAAACCAAAATAAAGAACACAGGAAAATGAAGATAAACATTATTTTTAGAAAAACTTTTTGTCTTTTAAAATATATTAGTCCCCTTCTAGTAGGAGTTTACAGAGTACACCTAAGACCTTTGTAAGAACACAGAACCCAATGCGGGGGGGGGGGGGGGGGAGGGGGGGGGGGGGGGGGTGAGGGGGTGAGAGACACAGCACCATAGTTTCAAACGTACAAAACATTCAGCACTGACTAAGACCAAGCTGCCCAACACACAGGGAGAAGTCCCAACATGGAAGAAATATATTATCTATTTGAATAGAAGAAAAGTGGAAGATATGTTTAGGTGAGAATGAAGAAGGGATTGCTAACTCTTTGTACTACAAGAAAGGAATGGGATTTATCAAAAAGCAAAAGAAAATGCAAACTCCCAAATGGATTTTTGATGCTAAACTCTGTCGTACGTTGCTGGTAACAGTAAATATATATATATCTCTATCTATATTCATATATGTATGTTAAAAAAGGAAAAATAATCTATAGAACAGTCAGTAGTCAGAGACATTTAGAAAAAAGTAAAAACAAGTCTTTCTTTTTAAAAACAGATTTACTAAAACAGCTTCATGCCCAGAGGACCTATAACTCCAAATCCTCTGATGAAGCCATGGTATTATTCATCGACATCTGCTGGGGCCATGTTGGAAACTACGAGCATTAATTAGGGTTAGGGCTGCAAGGCAAAAGCTGTTATTTGCCAGTCTTGCTCATGGCCATGCCTGAAGCATGGTGGAGTCTGGAATACTTGTGAACAAGGGTTTCCCAGGTAAGCATGCATCACTGAGGCTCAGTAAAGTGTTCTCATAGTTCCCCCTACTTCCTCCAGAAGCCTGGATCCAAGTGGCTCTCGTCTCTAAAGCGTAGACCCAGACTTCTCAAACCAAGGCTACTAGCCTTGAAATAAGAAAAACAAACAAGCAAACCCATTCTTCTCAGAATCCAGTCTAGTCAGATTTTCTTATTGATACAAATGAGCACAAGCAGCTGAGGTCCGTAGGCTGCACTGCCACTCCAAGACTTCTAAAGACTTCTAAACTTTGGCCTGCTCCTCTCAACTGGTTCAGTAGTGCATAAATGCAAGTAATTATGGAAAGAGAGTTGTACTCTGACTCCTGTCCAACTATCCTAACTAAGGAGATTCAAACAACCAGGGCCTTCTGATGGCACCGCCTGTAGGTTGTAACCTACAACTAGTATCAATTGGTCACAAGCCACATCTTATATGCCCCACTAAGCACATCAATGTGTTAATGCCAAACAGCCACCTCAGAGTTCCACGAAGAACCTGACCTTAATTTAGCAAACCATACTCATGGGAGTCAAGACTTGAAATACTTGGCTGCTGCACCAAAGAAGACACCCCCTGCACAGATGATAGAGAATGGAGCCCACACAATCCATGCACAGAGGAAGCCAGCAGTAAGAGGACTTTCCCTGAAGTCCATTCATCTTTGGAAACAACATTCTGAGTGGTTGGGACCACTCTGCTTGATGAGTAAGGTCTCAGTGTGGTCCAGTTCCCCCCATGTTGCAAGCTAACCAAACATCTGCTAACTGTTCTCTTTAAGATCCTCCACTGGTACTTTGTAGGTCATTATGAAGGGAGGTGGTGGTGCTTGGCTCGGGCTATCTGGCCCCTGCTTCTTTGCACAGTTTATACAGATGTAATCTTCATTTTCAGCCATTTCTGGGGATACACCAACACAAACTTGATGAAACCACTCATCACAGCCACCATCACATTGTACCCAGTCTACCTGTAGAAAATAAAGATTGGGAAATGTTTAGTATCATAACAGTAAGGCCAGAGTAAAAGCAAACCAGAGAGCGTTCTTGGATTAAAGGAGAGCAAACAACGGGGATATCCAGAGATAGATATCACTTCTTATGGGGTTATTTTTCAAAGAAAGAAGCTGAGAAGTTAATACCCCCAAATTATATTTTACCATAGTGTGTCCACAACATTAGGCCTCTTAGGTACTCCATTACCTCATGAATACCTGGGGTTCCTTGTGAGGCAGAAACGTGATTGGGGAATACTTGACAAAAAAAGAAACTTCTAATAGAGCAGCCAAGTAGTTTTAGCTAATATTAACAATTTCTAGGCTCTAAGATAATGCAATTAACAATCAAGAAAGGAAGAGTACAACAATGTGAGGCAATCCTGTGGATTAGCTTTATTTCAAAGAGATAAGCCAAAGTACTAAGAGCATTAAATACCTTTTTAGAAAAGCAGTCACATAGGCCACTTTTAAAACTACTATTTTTTATTCTTCTCTTCTTCCGTTACAAATACAACTCCCTATAAAAAGTTAGCAAATATCAGAGGTCAAATCTTACAAGTTAACCAATTACAACAGTCAAAGACACAGGTCAATAGATTATTCTGGGGTTTAAAATTAGTCTGGAAAAAATGACAGGTGTCAGCGGCACATGCCAGACAAGCACTGACTCTTCATAGCCTACAGTGACTAGAAGAGGCAGGAAAGGGCTTTAGTTTGGTGACTTAGAACCTTGGAGTTAACAGTAAAGGAGGAATGTGTAACTTGAGGCTTTTCGGTTTGGAAGGTGATTGCAGTTCTTATACTTAATGTCATGGAAGACAAGATTCTTTCATTAAGATGAAAAGAGCTACGGCCATCCCCCTTCACAATATAAAGGCTGACTGATCACTGTGGTGTCCATACAGGAAGCCACTTAAAACCATGAGCTTTATCAGACCTTGGGGCAAAGGAATACGAAGGGATCAAAAAAGTCTCTCAGCACAGCCAGTGAATAAGAACCAAGGAAGCCTTGGCTAGGTAAATAAGTTTTATTTAGGGAAGGTGAGTGGTTTTCAAAATGCTTCCATAGTTTGTAAAGCTTACGAGAGCCATGTTAGTAAGTTTTGCACTTGTAAAAGAGATGGAAAAATTATTTATAAAAAATTGCCATTTAGCTTTTATCATGTCTTTTATAAGCATTCTTAAATATCTGCTTTTTTTATTCCTATAATCACATCCTTTAGGCGTTCCTTCCTAAGCATACAGTCTTGCTAGCTGCAAACTTCATCTTCAGTCCAGCACTCTACCAGGCTCAAACATGAGACCTCCCATCTCAGCCTTCACAATGTTGGGATTACTGTGGCTAAGTTATAAGTTTATTAAGCAAAGGAAAGTACACACTCGGAGAACAAAGCGTCGATTTCTAGATGATTCTTTTTTTTTTTTTTGGTTTTTCGAGACAGGGTTTCTCTGTGTAGCCTTGGCCATCATGGACTCGCTTTGTAGACCAGGCTGGCCTCGAACTCACAGCGATCCGCCTGCCTCTGCCTCCCGAGTGCTGGGATTAAAGGCGTGCACCACCACGCCCGGCTTTTCTAGATGATTCTTATAAATTTAAGTCAGACCACTGCTCTCTCTTCTTTGTGCTTCCTATAAATTCAGAGCAACTTTTCTTTTGTTGTTGTTGGTTTTTTGAGATCCTCCTGCCTCTGCTTCTTGAGTGCTGGAATTAAAGGTGTGTGCCACAATGTCTGGCTAATTCAGAGCAATTTAACTATTCCCACCTCAACTAAATTCCATTTGTAACTATATGCTTTGCCTCACAAGAAAGCAAAAGTATAGCTAAGAAATTGAAAGCCGGGCGTGGAGGCGCACACCTTTAATCTCAGCACTCGGGAGACAGAGGCAGGCAGACTGCTGTGAGTTCGAGGCCAGCCTGGTCTACAAAGTGAGTCCAGGATAGCCAAGGCTACACTGTCTCAACCCCCCCCCCCCAATCTAATAATACAGTATAATAAATTAGTTACTGTGCTCAGATGTCTGTTCAAGAGAAATAGGGCCAGAAAGATCTTTTGTAAGTGAGAGGCCTTGCTGCCAAGCCTTACAACTTGAGTTGACTCTTTGGGTAGACGCCACATGGTAGAAGGAGAGAACTGGCTACTGTTCTCTGACTATCACATGACTCGCTCCTCCTCTCCCCCTACATCAAGTAATATAGTAAGCTGGATGTCTATCAGCTTAGTGCTAAGAATGTTTGCCTAGCATTTTTAAGGATCTGAGCTTTATCCCCAGCACCATCAAGAGAAAGAAGAAATAGAAGGGGAAATGGAGGGAAATGGAAGAGGAGAAATAATGATAGCTTGACATTCTTATTTTGTTGTGTGATTTCATACTCAGAGTTAAGGTCTTGGCAATCTGTATTTTATTGACACTGTACAGCATAATACTATTGGGGGTTGATATTTAGTGATATCTCAGCTTACTAGTTTTAACCAACTTATGTACTCTGAACACTCTAACTAACCATTTCAGTTTGTCTAAGAATGACAGATTTCCCAGTTTCCGAAATCTTCAGTGTTAAAATCTAGGCAGCCCTGGGAAAACTGTGACAGTTGGTCACAAACCTATCTTAGTACCAGGTACGTGTCTTAACAGCTACTTCATCTAGCTTTTGATAATCCACACTAAAAGGAGCTATGACTGGTAAAGCCAATAATATAAATTATTTGGTTGACCAACATCTTCACAAAATTCTTTCAACACCAAAGGGTAGCAAATACTAAATATTTGACAAATATTCATAAATGTAAATATTTTAATTTACTGTAACAAACTTCCCCCGCCCCTCAACACACACACACAAGACAGGGTTTCTCTTGTGTAGTCTTGGTTGTCCTGGACTCACTTTGTAGAACAGGCTGGCCTTGAACTCACAGCGATCCACCTGCCTCTGCCTCCTGAGTGCTGGGATTAAAGGTGTGTACCATCACACCCAGCTCATAGCAAACTTCTTATGAAGAAGTGAATAATAAAAAGTTCCACAAAGAGAGTTCAGAGAAGGCTGGAGAGATGGCTCAGAGGTTAAGAGCACTGCCTGTTCTGCTCTTCCAAAGGTCCTGAGTTCAATTCCCAGCAATCACATGGTGGCTCACAACCATCTATAATGAGATCTGGTGCCCTCTTCTGCCTGCATGTATACCTGTAGAACACTGTATACATAATATATTTGAGAGGGGGGCACACTTTTATCTGAGTGCTGGGATTAAAAGTTAATTTCAGCTCAAACTGCATAACTGATGAAAGAAACAAACTTTCAGAAAACTTCCCCTTCCTCTGATATTACCTTTCTTTTTTTTTTTTTTTTTATTAATTTATTCTTGTTACATCTCAATGTTTATCCCATCCCTTGTATCCTCCCATTCCTCCCCCCCCCATTTTCCCATTATTCCCCTCCCCTATGACTGTTCCTGAGGGGGATTACCTCCCCCTATATATTCTCATAGGGTATCAAGTCTCTTCTTGGCTACTTGCTGTCCATCCTCTGAGTGCCACCAGGTCTCCCCCTCCAGGGGACATGGTCAAATGTGAGGCACCAGAGTACGTGAGAAAGTCATATCACACTCTCCACTCCACTGTGGAGAATATTCTGACCATTGGCTAGATCTGGGAAGTGGTTTAAAGTTTACCTCCTGTATTGTCCTTGGCTGGTGCCTTAGTTTGAGCGGGACCCCTGGGCCCAAAGATATTACCTTTCTTTACTCTTTGTAAGCTGTTTTGAAACTGAAGTTATGTACATTCAAGTAGCCACTTAATCTTTTTTTTTTTTTTTTTTTTCAATCTTTCCATTTTTAGAAAAAATAACAGCCATTACTGATAGGAGAAATGATGAAGGGACATTCAGTATGATGTTTTAAAGAATATGATATGTTTTTGAAAAAGTTTTTTTTGGATGTTTTTTGAGACAGGGTTTCTCTGTGTTATCTTGGCCAGCCTCGAATTCACAGAGATCCTTGTTCCTCTGCCTCCCAAGTGCTGGCATTAAAGGCATGCACCATCACACCCGGCATTAAAAGTGTTTTTCTTATTATCTTGTTGTTTTGAAGTTGTACATCAAACATTTGATTAAGATAGTTGGAATTTTTGAGGCAGCTTCATAAGTTAATTTATACTTAATTGTATATATAGTGAATGCAGTGGTGGTGCCTTTGGTGGCTACATGCTGAAGGAAGATGAGAGGGATAAGAGAAGTGACATAGTGTTAGCATTGAAATGATTAAAAGTTAGCTAAAGAAGAAAGAAGAGATAAGAAAGATCTAACAACACTGAGCTGCTGTTTTCATAGCTAAAGAGGAAAAGCTAACTTTCTATTGGCCGGCCTCTTTAGTAAATGAACAAAAAAAGGATTCACGACTTGGGGTATTAGCAGAGAATGTGAGTCTGGAACAGTCAAAGGGCCAAGGTTGACTTTTGGTTTGTGGTTCTACCATTAGTTCGTTATGTAACTTAGGTCATATCATCATCTGTAAACATAAGATGCTCATATGTCTCTTTTAGGCTCCAAAAATATGCTAAGATTTTAGTTCAGAAGGTAAATGAGGTACAATTTCAGGAAACAGTGGTACAGTTTATTCTTTATTTTCAAACTGAGGAGCTAATAAAATTCTAAATATCAAACAGTATGAGACTACATTTAAAACTATAAGCTGTGTGTGGCAGCAGTTGACAGCATGTCTTCCTCTAATGCTTTCCATTTTACTTTGAGAAAGGATCTCTCACTGATCCGAGAGCACAGCAAGTGCTGGACTGTGGCCATCAAGTTTGGGGGCTACACCTGCCTTCCTTCTCCTTCACCTCAGAGCTACCATTGCAGACACATGCTTTTATGCCCAGTTTGTGTAAGGATCCAAACTCAGGACCTTATGCTTGCATGCAAGCCCTTCAACTGAGCCTTCTCCCCAGAGCCCTTTAAAATTATACATATTGTTGACACAGGGTCTCACTAGGTAGCCCAAACTAGCCTCTAATTTGAATTCCACATTTTCTCAGCCTCCCAGGTACTGAATTACAAATCTGTATCACCACAATGGCTCCTTACTAGTATTCTTTTAAAGATTTATTTATTTATTATTATGCATACAATGCTCTACCTGCATGTACATCTGCAGGCCAGAAGAGGGCACCAGATCTCATCATAGATGGCTGTGAGCCACCATGTGGTTGCTGGGATTGTACTCAGGACGTCTGGAGGAGCAGTCAAGTGCCCTTAACCTCTGAGCCATCTCTCCAGCTCTCCTTACTAGTATTCTTAACAGGAAGAATAAAAGATATCTCCAGTCACTTAAAAGAATTGAGATTTTGAAGATGGAGAGATTGCTTAGTGTTAGGAGCACTGACTGCTCTTCCAGAGTTTAATTCCCAGCAACTACATGGTGGTTCACAACCATCTATAATGTGATCTGGCATACAGGTTTACATGCAAATGGAACACTCATATATAGCAAACAAACAAATCTTAAAAAGAAAATTGAGCTGGGTGTGGTGATACACACCTTTAATCCCAGCACTAGGGAGGCAGAAGCAGGTGGATTGCTGTGAGTTTGAGGCCAGCCTGGTCTACAAAGCGAGTCCAGGACAGCCAAGGCTACACAGAAAAACCCTGTCTCAACAAAACAAAACAAAAACCAACCAACCAACTGGGGGGCGGGGGAGGGAGAGAGAGGGAGAATTGAGTTTTTATGCCCCTAGTAACGTCAACACTAAATTATATACTTAAAATTTATGGTTAAATAGTTACTACATGTATCTGCAATACACCTAACAGTCTGATTTAAAAAAAAAAAAAATCATTCCATTTAAGAGAGTACCTTCATCTAGAGTGTGAATAAGATAAAGACAGACTTTTCAGGTGACTGTGGCTAACAGCTCTGAATCACACCACAGGAAGGGAGGTGGAAAGAGTATTTTGAAGCTTGACCTGCACATTGATTATGAAGTACAATGCTTGCCAAGAGTGTCAATTAACTTTTTTATGTTTCTAGTAAATGACTTTTTAAAAATTATTTATTTATTAAGTATATACTATTTTGCCTACATGTGCACTTGAATGCCAGAAGAAGGCACCAGATCTCATTATAGATGGTTATGAGGCACCATGTGGTTGCTGGGAATTGAACTCAGGATCTTTGGAAGAGCAGAGCAGGCAGTGCTCTTAACCTCTGAGCTATCCCTCCAGGTGGTAAATGACTTTTTGTTTTGTCTTTGGTTTTTTTTTTTTCCTTTTTTTTTTTTGGTTTTTCGAGACAGGGTCTCTCTGTGTAGCCTTGGCCATCCTGGACTCACTTTGTAGACCAGGGCTGGCCTCGAACTCACAGCGATCCGCCTGCCTCTGCCTCCCGAGTGCTGGGATTAAAGGCGTGCGCCACCACGCCCGGCTCTGTCTTTGGTTTTTTTGAGAGAGTTTCTTTGTGTATATTTGGCTGTCCTGGACTCACTCTCTAGACCAGGCTGGCCTCACTCACAGCGATCTGCCTGCCTCTGTCTCCCAAGTGCTGGGATTAAAGGTGTGTGCCACCACTGCTTGGCTGTAAATGACTTTTAAAAATTGTGTTTCCTCCATTAAAGCACACTTAAGGAGCTTTATTAAAATGGTTTATATAAACTTAGAAAAAAATTATGCTTAAAGTTCAAATCCTAGAATCACAACTATACTGTTGTATTACACATATCTATCTCTACAACCATTAGCGCTGGCCCTTTCACAGCAGCCAGCGGACGCTTACAGCTCACCTTGTCCTTGCACGGCCTCTGGCAGTTCTGTGCTGCACATACAGCATTCTCATCATCAGACTCCTCTGCTCCTGACCAGTCATACTTGGAGGGGATGTCCAGCACCTTTCTCTCTCTTTTCTTCTCAGTACTCTCTTTCACAAGCTCTACTTTGGCTGCAGCAGCCTTTTCTTTCTTTTTCTTTCGCTCTTCTTCTTTTGCTAACTTCTTGGCCAATTTATTCAGCTCTTTTGATTTGTCTACATTTAATTTTAATTTCTTCTTTTTAGGCTTATCTATTTTTTTTAGTTCCTTTGTCTTCTGTTTTCCTTCTCCAAAAAATTGTTCTACCTTTTCTAGCTTCCGTTTCCGTTTCTTCTCTGAAGAATCTTTTCCTTTCATTTTTAATGGTTTCTCTTCCATACTATCATCCTTTAAAAAAAAAAAAAAAACAATCAATGCAAAACTTTAAAAATAGTGTCATTCTCTTAACTGAGGTACTTTAGAACAAGAAAATTAGCAGACACACAAAAAACAAAATATGAGGTAAAGAGGGGAAACACTTAATTTTAATGGTACAGGTCTGGGCATGATGCACATGGGTGATGCACATCTGTAATCCCAGCACATGGGAGGCAGTCACTGGGATTGCTGCAAGTTCAAAGGCAGCTTGGTTTTTTCCTCCACTTCCCACTCCCCAAAATGAGTTCTAGGAATGGACTGTGATGATGTTTGCATACAGTATGAATGTACATAATACAAGTGAACTAGTTACTCAAAAAGGAACAATGATGGCTTTTGTGTTGTAGCCACTGTACCAACATTCTTTATACAACAAAAAGTGTATTATTCTAAAGCTGTTTAAGAGACAGATTTGCTGGGCATGTAGCTCAGCTGGTAGAATGTTAACAAAGCCCTGAGTTTGATGCCCAGTACATCATAAACCATAAAACCAGACGTGGGGACTGCTTGCTGTAGTCCCAGCACTTGGGAGGTAGAGGCAGGAAGATCAGGAGGTTATGGTCATCCTTTGCTACTCAGAAAGTGTGACAGTAAGCTGGGTTGCTGAAGTCCCTGACTCAAGAAAAAAGGAAAGTAAGAGACTGATTAAGCTAACTGTGGTTTTGTACAACTTTAGTCTCCCAGAACTCCAGAGGCAGAAGCAAGTAGATCTTGTTGAAGTCAAAGACAGACAAGGTGACACAGTGTGACCTCTTTGAAAGACAGAAAGAATATTCAATGAAGAAAAAAGAGTAGAAAACAATAGCAACCCCAATCAGAAATGGATTGATCATGTCTATAATCCTAGCATGATAAAAAGGGATCATGGATGTAAAAACATCATTATGAAATATAAATTGCTAAGCCGGGCACTACGGAGGCAGAGGCAGGCAGATTGCTGTGAGTTCAAGGCCAGCCTGGTCTATAAAGCGAGTGCAGGACAGCCAAGGCTACACAGAGAAACCCTGTCTTGAAAAAACAAAACAAAAAACAACAACAAAAACCCCCCAAAACAAGACTAAACTGCTAATACAAATGTAGTACATGAGTGTGAACTCCCTTCCAACTCATCCGATTCTACTTAGCCACTCCTAGCCTTTTCTTTCCTTTGGGTGCATATGTACGCACACACATGCAGGTTCAAGTGCATGTGGTATGTGTATACAAGTTCCAACGTGTGTGGGGGCCTGATGTTAACCTCAGGTATCTTCCTCAATCACTCTCTACCTTATAATCTGAGATACAGTCTCATGTTGAACATGGAACTCACCATTTTGACTAGCATGGCTAGCCAGCTTACTGCAAAGATACTCTGCCTCTGCCTCCCACAAACTGGGATTATAGGTAGGCCACCAAGAACACTGACTGTCTGGGGGTGGGAGGGCTAGGGGCTGGTTGAAACAGGGTTTCTTTGTGTAGCCTTGGCTGTCCTGGACTTGCTTTGTAGACCAACTGGCTTTGAACTCAGAGAGATCCACCTACCTCTGCCTCCCTGAGTGCGAGAACTAATGGCATGTGGCACTGTGTCCAGCTATACTTAAAAAAAAATATGTACATGCAAAACTCTGGTCTTCATATTTGCACAGCAAACACTTTGCTCACTGAGTCACTTCCTCAGCACTACCTTTTAAAAATTAGAACATTTACCCAGTTAACTAAGATACCTGTTATAGAACTACTCGATTTTAAAAGAAGAGATATTTTAAATTAATGTCTGTCTGTCTGTCTCTGTATGGGTATATGCATGTGAGTATAGGGACTTTCAGAGTACAGGAGGGTTTCAGATCTTTTGGATCTGGAGTTACAGGTGGCTGTAAGCCACACAACCTGGGTGCTGGGAACCAATGTAGAGCATATATATGCTCTTAACATCTCTCCAGCCCCTAAACTGCTTGATATTTTTGTTTCTAAGACAAGGGCTTGTGTGGCTGAGCCAAAGATGACTTTGAATGCCTGATCTTCTTGCCTCCATTTCCCCTGTTTTAGGATTAAAGCCTTCACCATAATACTTGGCTAAACTTTTTTAATTCTTCCTTCTTTCAAGTAGAAATAAAAGAATTACTGGGCCAGGCAGTAGTGGATCACACCTTTAATGCATGCACTCAGGTGGCTGAGGCAGGTGGATTTCCTTGAGATTGAGAACATCCTAGTCTACACAGTGAGTTCCAGGACAGCCAAGACAACAAAGAGAAACTTGTTCCCAGTAGTGGGAAGTGGGGGGTGAGAAAAAAAAGAATTATTACATAGAATTTCCATAAAGAGCCAGCCCACATGTTGGTGTACGCCTTTAATCCCAGCACTTGGGGGCAGAGGAAGGCAGATCCCTGTTGAGTTCAAGGCCCGCCTGGTCTACAAAGCCAGTCCAGGGCAGCCAAGGCTACACAGAGAAAGCCTGTCTCAAAAAACCAAAGAATCTCAATAAAGGAAACAAGGAAGTACATATGAGAGAACAAGACTCTGAAACTACTGTCCACTCAGCCATCCCTTTGCCAGTATCTGTGGTGCTCCTAAGGAAAATATGCATGATAAATTCCTAATAAAGTTAGTATGAAGTCATACCTCCATGATATGTAAGAATCTGTCCTCTGAGGGTGGATGTGTGGCCTGCAAAATCCGCCATATGTGCTGTGTCTCATCCAGAGACACTTCCAAGAGGTCTCCTACCATCATGAGTTCTTCCAACTGGGCTTTCGCTGCAGGAGACAATTCCAATACTGGAGGCTCCAAACTCCTGGGAATCAAAGGGCTCTTCCGAGGCTGCTTTCTCGGAGTGCTAGATCCTTTTCCCCAAGACAACAAGAAATAAAGCAAAGAAGTGAAAATGGTATATGAATTTTTAAAAAGTAAATGTTAAGAAAAAATTTACCTCTCCCCTCTATAGTAAATTTATATAACTTAATTCATTTTATTCATACAAAATAGGGTTTTATGCATGTTGCTTTAAAAGAGGAAAAAAACAAAAACAAAAACAAAAAACCAACACACACCCACACACACCTTTAATCCCAGCACTCAGAAGGCAGAGGCAGGTCTACAGAGCTTGATCCAGGACAACCAAGGCTACACAGAGAAGCCCTACCTCAAAAAAATAAAAACACAACTCATGTTCTCTCCATTTTATATAATACAGAAAAATTATGACGTTAGCTATAGAAACACTTATCTTCCTAATAAACAGACAATAATATAATGATAATAATATAATGATCCATAAAATCCTAAAAATTTTTCATAGAGAAAATAATTTGATATTCCAGGAGTAAAATAAAGTAGTACTCATTTTCTCTCGGCACAAGAAAAGTGAACATCACCGAGAAAGCATTCGCCTAAAGAAAGACCTTCCTAGCATCAAAATTACTAAAACCTGGGACTTGTGAGATGGCTCAGTGGTTAAGAACATTTGTTCTTGCTGCTCATGGTGGCGTATGGTCTTAATCTGAGTACTCCGCAAACAGAGGCAGGCAGATCACTATGAGTTCACAAAGCAAGTCCAGGACAGCCAAGGCTACACAGAGAAACCCTGTCTAGAAAACAAACAAAAAACCAACCAACCAAACAAAAAACATTTGTTGTTCTTGCAGAAGACACAGAGTCCCATCACAGAGGGGATCCAATGCCCTCTTCATCAGGTACCAGGCATGTACACAGAAGACAAAACACTCATACACACCGAGCATGGTGGCCCACACTTTTAATCCCAGCACTCGGGAGGCAGAGGCAGGCGGATCTCTGTGAGTTCGAGGCCAGCTTGGTCTACAAGAGATTACAGGACAGCCAGGGCTCTGTTATACAGAGAAAACCCTGTCTCGAAAAATGGAAAAAACAAAAAACTTAAGACAAAAATGAAAAACCCAGCTGGGCATGGTGGTGCATACCTTTAATACCACCCCCACCACCCCAACAACAAACCAAACAAAAAGAACTTACCAAACAAACAAATACTGAAGTCTAAGCAGGTACAGTGGCACACACACTTGTAATCCCAGCACTCAGGAGGCAGAGGCAGGTAGATCTCTGTGAGTTTAAGGCCAGCTTGGTCTACAAATCAAGTCCAGAATAGTTAAGTCTACAGAGAGAAAAGAAACTCTGTCTCAAAAAACCATTAAAAAAAAAAATAAAAAAGCGGATGCTAGAGGATTGCTGTAAATTTGAAGCCAATGGAGGCTACACAAAGGGAATTAGACCAGTTAAAGCTACAGACTGAGACTCTGTCTCTAAACACAAAAACAAAACAAAACAGAAAAATCTATACAAAATAAAAGAATATCCAGGGCCAGTATGAACAGTCTTAAGCAGCAATGAGTTCCTTAACAGCTGGTGCTAATCAAGCAGAGGGTAAGCAAAGGTCTGACCGAGAGTCCATACAAACATGACACGTGATCATGCAAGTTGTAAAAATTTCCCTAATTAGGACTCTATATTCTATTACCTTTTCAGGCTATCATCCAATTACAGAAAATGAAAACAGATTTCGGCTTTTTACAACCACAATAGTGTTTTCAAGTTCTCTTAGTAAGTGACAACCAGGTTATGTATTCAAGAGGAAATGACAATGTGCAGTAATATGATGTCTTTTCCATCTGTTTTACCTTACTTACTAAATACATTTTCTTTTTTTCTTTTTTTTTTTTTGTCTTAGGGCTTGGGACCAAACCTAGACCTTGTACTTGCTAGACAAATCCTCGACCACTGAACTTCATCTCCAACCCTTGTTTCCTTTTTATTTATATGTGTGTGTGCGCACATGAGGACAGGTACACATGCACCACAGCATGTTCCAAATCCTTTGTTGAGGGACCTATTGTTTTTCTCGTTGTGGTGTTTACTGAAGACTGGCTGGCCTGAGAACTCCCAGTCAAATCTCCTATCCCCACTGCTGACTTACTACACCAGCACTAGGATTATAGATGTATGCCATGGCATCTTGCATTTTTATGAGGGATCTGGAAATCAAACTTAGGTTGTCAAACTTGCATGGCTGGTACTGAAACACCTCCCAGGCCCATTTCTGATTTTATAAAGACAAGGTCTCATGTAGCCTACACTGGCCTCAAATTTGCTATCTAGTCAGGAATTAACTTGAGCTCTTGGGCTCTCTCTCCTGCCTGCACCTTCCACGTGCTTGGATTACAAACATGTGCCAATACGCCCAGATTCTACACCTTTCCAAAAGTAACTAATACCTTGAGAACAACTCTTAGAAGCAGAAGAATATGCATGTTCTGCACAGAATGAAGGTGCTGTCCACATGTGAGTGACCACTTCCTCAGACTTGATGGGAATCTCTTCATCACAAAAGAGGTTGGGTTCCAGACTGCTAGAGGACTTCACACTGGCTGTATCCTAAAGAACAAAGAGATGTTAGAATTATAACCACTTAGTCTACAAAAAACTATAAATGAAGGTTTTCAGGCTATAAACTTCTGATATAAGACACTTTTTGGATAAAAATATGATATCAGAATTAACTATAATATTAAATAATACAGAAAATATCAACCTGGCACCCTCCTGCACACCAAAAACAGCTTTAATGACTTGAGCCCAAAAGGGAAAGTCAAGCAAAAAATAATCCACAAAGATAAGGTACAAAAGTACAACTAAATAATTTACCTCCAAGGGCTAGAGAGATGGCTGAGGGGTAAAGACCACTGGCTACTCTTCCAGAGGACCGAGGTTCAATTCCCAGCACCCACATGGCAGGTCACAATTGTCTGTCGCTCCAGTTCCAGAGGATCTGACATCCTCACAGACATACATACAGGCATCAATGCACATAAAATAAATAAATCTTTTTTAAAGAGTAATCTACCTCCTGGAATGAATCTATTGCCCATAAAAACATCCTTACTACTAATAATCATTTTTTAGAATTTATTTTTAATTGTGTGTGTGTGTGACTGTACATGTGAGAACAGGTACCCACTGAGGTCAGAAATATTGGCTTTCCCTAGAGCTGGGTGTGAGCTATCCAATGTAGGTGCTGAAAAACAAATTCATGTCCTCTGCAAGAGAAGTATGTGCTCTTGACCACTGAACCATCTCTTTAGTCCCAAATTAGTAATTCTTGACCTTTTAACAGAAATACAAAATGGACTTAAGAAGATGAAGGAAAGTTCAAATGTGACTTTTTAAAGACAGGCAATCTTTTCCAAAGGTTTTCAAACCTACAACCGTACCAACTTCTCTTGTGTAATACAATGATGAACTTGAATGACAATATACAAATTATACATTTCTGACAGTTCTAGTTAGGTCTCAGATGATTCTCCAAGGAATTTTTTTTCCTCTCACTAATTTTTCATTATCACTTTAATAATTTTAACTTCAAAAATTAGGAAATCTTGGTCATTTTCATTCCTCTGGTGGTAGTAATTGGCCAATAACTGTATTTCTATGTCTAATTTGTCTAATCATAGAGATTTGTCTTCTCTCTAAGTGGTATTGGGCACTGAGCTATCAAGAGAGTACTGCTCACTAAGAAAACCCCAAATAAAATCAGAAGAGGGAAGTGGATTTATCTCTACTTAGTTCAAGGCTAGCATAGTCTAGATATGGAGTTCCAGGCTGGCTAGGAAAAGGAAAGGAATGGACTACAACAAGGTAGAGCAGCAAGACAGCTCAGCTGGTAAGGATACTTGCTGTCAAGTATGACCCAAGTTTCATTCCCAAGAGCCATGTATTGTATTGGAAGGAAAGAACCAACTTCCACAAGTTGTCCTATGATCTCTATACATGTGTCACAAGGGAATGAGTATGTATATGAAAACAAATGTGATTTTTAAAACTTAAAATAAGGCTGATGGCTCCTTGAGAAGCCATACCATGGTTGACTTGTGGATCCACACACATGCACACATACCCACACACCTATTTCCATACATATAAGACAACACCACAAAATTTTTGGTTCAGTGGTTAAAAGCACTTGCTCTCCTTTAGAGGACCGGATTCCCAACGTACATGGTAGTCTGTAATTATCTGTAACTCCAGTTCCAGGGGTCTGATCCTCTCTTCTAGCCTCTGTGGGTGGCAGGCACACATTTGGTGCACTGCAGGCAAAGTTCTCTCTCTCTCTCTCTCTCTCTCTGCAGGCAAAGTTCTCTCTCTCTCTCTCTCTCTCTCTCTCTCTCTCTCTCTCTCTCTCTCTCTCTCTCTCTCAAATCAACAGAACAATCACTAGCTTCAGGTGGGGAGATGGGTCAGTCATGCTTGCTGCATAAAAACAAAAATGTCAAGTCTGAGCTGGGCATGGTGGCACGTGCCTTTAATCCCAGCACTCAGGTGGCAGAGGCAGATGGATTACTGTGAGTTCCAGGCTAGCCTGGTCTACAAAGTGAGTCCAAGATAGCCCAGGCTGTTATTCAGAGAAACCCTGTCTCAAAACAAAACAAACAAACAAAAAACTTCAAGCCGGATCCCAGTACCTAGGCAGAAAAATAAAGCCAGATATGGCAGCACACCTGAACACTAAGAACTGGGGAGGCAGAGACAGAAAGGCCCCGGGACTTTTTGGCCCCAGGTTGTGAAGATGGCTTGGTGGATAAAAGTGCTTGCTGCAAAAGTGTGATGACTAGAGTTTTTAAATGAAAAACCTGAGCAGGCAACTATCTGTGTCCTGGAGGCAGACAGGATCTTTGGGGGCAAGATAACTAACTAGCTGGAATCTGAGAGCCACAGAGTTAACAGGAGACACTGTACCAACAAATAAAGAAGAAACTGGCCCAGAAAAACACACCTAATATCAACCTCAGACCTCTACATAAAATGCACACAAGCATGCATACACATACTCTCACTCATACATAGGTAAACACACATACAACATATACAAACTTACATGCAAACAAAAAATGGAAAGCAACAAAGGAACCTATCAACTCCTGGCCTTCATGCACACCTACACACACACATAAATATGTATATACACATATACATCAAAATATAAAAATCACTAGCTTTTCTATATCCCAATAACAAACATACTAAGAACGTTTACACTGAAAGTTAAAACCAAAAAACCAAAAACCTCACGACACTAGACAAAACAACTTCTCATTTCATAAATCAATAGAATATTGTAGAAATTACCAAAATTACAGATTCAATGCAATCCAAAGGCAGCCTTCACAGAAATAAAAAGCCCTCAAGTAGCCAAAGTATATTTCTGAGCAAAGGAAGCATCAACCCTGATTTCAAAGTATATTAAAGAGCCACAGTAATAGTTGGGCATAGTGGCACACGCCTTTAATCTCAGCACTCAGGAGGCAAAGGCAGACTGATCTCTGTGAGTTTGAGGCCAGCCTGGTCTACAAAATTAGTCCAGGACAGCCAAGTATACACAGAGAAACCCTGTCTCGAACAAACAAACAAACAGTGAACCACAGTAATAAAAGATGAACAATACTAGCGTACAAAGAGACAAGACTAACATTATAATATAGAACCCAGCAGACCCACGCAGTTACAGCTTTCTGATTTCTCACAAAGGTGCCCAAAACAAACACTGAAGAAAAAGCAGCTTTTTCAGCAAATGAGATAACTGGATATCCTGTCAAAAACAAACTCAAAATGAATGAAAGACCTTAATATAGGACATGAAACTTTGAATCTACTCAAGAAAATCACTTCATGATATAGTCAGAGATAAACATTTTTAAATAAGTCTTCAATCACCAAGAAAATAATACCAAGAAGTGATTGGCTAAAATTAAAAGGTCTGTGCATAGCAAAGGAAACAACAGAGAGGAGCATGGGGGAAAATCTTTGTCAGTCATATATCTGAGAGGATTATAATGGGAAATATATGAAGAACTCTAAAACAAAATTACCCAAAGAAACAAATAATTCATCAATAGACAGATAAACTGAATAAACATTTTCAAAGAAGCCCATAGAGTAAGAAGCTCATGAAAGTTCTAACATAATTAGCTATTAGAGAAATACCAATTAAAACTACACTAAAATAGGGCAGTGGTGTGCACACCTTTAATTCCAGCATGTAGGAGGCAGGGGTAAGAGGATCTCTGTAAATTCAAGGCTAGCCTGGTCTACAGAGTGAGATCCTGGACAGCCAAGGCTAGACCAGGATGGCCTCTTTGCCTGCCTCTGCCTCCTGAGAGCTGGGGTTAAAGGTGTGCGCCACCAAGCCCAGGGGTACTTCACCACAAATGTAAATTATTTTTTAAAGTTTCAGTTTTTTTTTCTTTAAATTTTGAAAAACTGCTGTCACCACATACTCAATACAAATGTATGACTAGGCTTCTCTTCCACCCTTAGTCCTCAAATATCGATGGTCATCTATTTTTAAAATAGAACTCACCAGATACGTATCCCTATCCTCTCCCTGTAATTACCTTCATGTCATAGCCGTATGTCTCCCGAATATCTTCATCAGAATCTGTTTTCTTCATCATCATAGTCCATTGTTTGGCGGGGGGAAGATGATACACTGCTTACTGCTCGGTTAAAAGCAGACTGCTGGAAACTAGGTAAGTGTCCCTAAACAACAAAGGTGAGCAGACAGACTAAACAAACATAGGTAATCAATGTATGCTTAACACCAACAAAATGTAACTAAAGATTTCAATAGTTAGCAGAAAATAAATGTGCTCTAATCTACGTGAAAACTTTCAGATGGTATTTCACTAAAATGACTTGAATTTTTACTTAAAGGAAGAAAAGCAAAGCTGTGTACGCAGAAGGAGGAAGATGCTATGGATCATATAACTGCTAACAAATTATAGTTGCTTTCCTACCTAAGTCAATAGGTTAAATACATTTAATTTACCAGTCACACACCGACAAACATTACCACATAAAACAAAAGGGTAAATTAGAAGCTCACCTGTAAGTCTGGATTGGCCGCTGCTTTTTGGAGTTCTGCACTGATAATCTTTTCAGTTTTTTCTCGAGCTGCTTGTTCCACCATACGCTGGCTTAACACAGAGAGTTTGGCCAGGGCAGAGGACAGCTCATCTGTGGCTAAGGCTTGCCGTGCTCTATCTTGCCAACTCATGGCTCGTTCTGTCAAACACTGTAGTGCCTCTCCTTCAGGCAACCGCACAGGCAACTTTTGAAGGGATACCAGAAGTGACAAAATAGTCTCTAGCCTCGGCCTTCGAGATCTCATGCAAAGAGGACAAAGGAATTTTACATCTTTAGCCTGCCAGCTGGATCCCTTTTTCTGGGAACTTGATTTAGGAAGGGGAACACAGCTATTATGGAACCAGTCTTTGCAGAGCTCACACTGTAGCATAAACCGACTGGCTGTCTTGCGGCAAATACAAAATTTCACTTCTTCTATACGGTCCACAATTGTCATCTTGGCTAGGTTGGCTGCTCTGAGGGAATGCATGGCTTCAATCTCCTTTTGCTCTCGTTCTTTGAAAACTGCCACCTGTACACAACAAGCATTTAATTAAAGAGAGTCATTCTGCTGGGCACAGTGCTGCATGCCTGTAACCCCAGCACTCGGGAGGCAGAGGCAGGCGGATCGCTGTGAGTTCGAGACCAGCCTGGTCTACAAAGCTAGTCTAGGACAGCCAGGGCTACACAGAGAAACCCTGTCTCAAAATACCAAAAAAAGGGAGTCATTCTAAAGTACCCACAAAGTAGCAAATGCTCAAGCTGAGGGATGTTTCTCCAAAGTTCCAGCATCATAAGTAAGTACTGCCTGTACTTTAAACACCACCAGTGGCAATTTCCTGACATGTGGGTTCTCCTTCCAGTTTCCACACAAACATTTCTCCTCTGTGAAATCGACATATCATAGTACTTTCTATAGGGGACAGTATAAGGAGGGTGTGTCTTGAGATCAAGCAGCCTAGGTAACAAGCCTGGCTACTGGAGTTGCTGACCATTGATCTGCAGCACAACTTTTCTGGGTTTAAGTCTTCTGAAAAGTACAGGCTTGCTAACTACATTTTATTGTTTTAAGGATTAAATACAATAATATACCAAAGTGCCTCATCCAATACCCAGCATGACACAAATAGGAACTATTAGTGTACCATTCCTCAAGGGCAAGTTCTGTTCATATATACATTCTTTCTTTCCTCTGGAAGACATCTTCATTTCATTTCGGAACAAAACAAAGCCCAATGATTTACTAGAACAGTATCTTATAAAAGTCATTTTAACCCACTAAATAACAAATAGAACTTAAAGATGATGCATACCATCAACACATTTTCTTTTAAAATTGCTGGTAGGTCCAAAACAGTTGTGCAATAATTTCCAGTTCTATTTGCCAACAAGATTGACTTACTAGGCAGGCTCTATAATGGAAGGTCATTTTCTGTGGCCTCAAATTTGGGTTACTTATAGACAGAATCTTATTAAGTTATATAGTATATATATAGTTTGTTGCATGTATACAACTCCCTTCAATTATGCATTTCCCTTACTAATCTTTATTTTCATTCTACTTCTCAGGCTCTTAATAAGCCCACTCTTCTTAGTCTGTGTTCTTTTTTTCTCCCCTTCGGTTTTTTGAGACAGGGTTTTATGTGTAGTCTTGGTTGTCCTGAACTTTCTTTGTAAACCAGGCTGGCTGTGAACTCAAGAGATCCGCCTGCCTCTGCCTCCCAAGTGCTGGGATCAAAGGCATGCGCCACTATGCTTGGCTAAAAAGGGCTACTTTTAAAAGTACATTTAAGAGTAGCTTTTATCCATGTAGTAATAATGTAAAGTATTATTTCAAGACCACCAAAAGATGCCTTTAAATATTCTTGCCACAAATAAATAGTAAATATTTGAGATGAAAAGAGGAGGCCATACTAGGAAATTCATTTTCTTACCTATAGTAGAAAAGGCTTAGTAACAAGCAAAATACTTAACAGTGAACGACTGCTGAGCAGACAAAGTGTACAGCTCAGCAGTAGAGCATTCTAGGAGTCACGACACCCACATTTAATTCTAAGACCACAAAACGAATAAAACTACTCAGTAAAGTATGGACTACTTCTATGGAGTACCTCGTAAGTACTAGAAGAGCAATAAGGAATAAATGTGGAGCTTGGGAATATAACTCAGTGAGATAGCACTTGACCGTACATGAGATCCTAAGTTCAATTCCCAAAAGCAGCACCCTGCCACCCCGCCCCCAAAAGGTAGAAATAAAAACCCTTTTGGGAAGAGAACAAATAGCAAACTTTTTGCGTGCGCTCTCTCTCCCCTCCCTCTCTCCCTCCCTCTCTCTCTCTCCCTCACGTAAATGAACATTAAAAACCTGTTAACATCTTCACAGAATTTTGCATTCAGAAAGCAAATTCAAGGTCCATCATGTAGCTCCTTACCACCATGGCTGCATCTCTGGTCTCCTCCAGTCCTTCTTCTAAGTCACTCAAAGGCTCAAGGTCTAGGTCCTTCTCCTTTTCCTTTTCTATTATTTCTTTTACTTTTTTCCTCCTGTTTTTACCACTTCCATATACACCAATATCAGTTCGTGGACTTAGCACCTGCAAAATTTTAAATATAACTCTTGTTTAGAAAAAAAAATTGAAAACACTTGACATTCGCCATGTCCAAGGTACCTAATTGATTTATTTGTCTTTAATGTTTTAGAGGCAGGATCCTACTTCTTTAGCCCAGGCTGGCCTATAATTTGTGGCGATCCTCCTCCCTCAGCTACCATAGCTCCAAGTATGTTATCTAATTAAATTTTCACACCTGTACACAGCAGATATCACTTCCCAGATTTTATTGGTAAGAGAAATAGACTCAGTCAAGGGACAACTTGACCAAGGATAAAGGTTGAAATTCCAGTCTATCTTCTTTAACTACTATGTTCAACTGCTCAAGATATTAAACTTGTCTTTGAGGGATAATATTCTTCAGTAAAGTCTAATAACAGAGGTTACAATATATGCTGGCTGCTTTGTCTGGATACAGCACAGATTTATGAAAAAAAAAAAAAAAAAAAAAAGTTTGCTTAAAACTCCAGGTTTCAGCACTCAGGAGGCAGAGGCAGGCGGATTGCTGTGGAGTTCGAGGCCAGCCTGGTCTACAAAGGGAGTCCAGGACAGCCAAGGCTACACAGAGAAACCCGGTCTCAAAACAAAAACAAAAACAACAAAACCCCAAAAAAACCACTCCAGGTTTCAACTTGACATTTAACGCTACCTAACGCTAAGTCAGTCATATTGAAGACTAATGTAACTGAAAGAACCTTTCACCAACACCTCACAGGTACTGGTTTATTACCAACTTCTGTCAGAGCACTGAAGCATACACGTGCATTTCTCTTTACCTGTAACAATGTATGGCTCGAATTCTTCTTAAGGAAGGTCCGCCCAGTCCGTTCTCTCCAGGCCCGAGCTGCTGCTACCTGTGATTCCACCTGAGGCAATGCATCAAGACGCACAGGGATAGGGCGTCCTTTAGCAGATAAGCTCTCAAGCTGCTCCAAGTAAGCATAGTTGGTGCCACTCTGGAAAAAGTAGATTCACAAACAATGGAGTCTGGCAATATACTTGGAGGAACTCAGTTAATGTTAACATTTTTTTTTTTAAATACAAAAAAGGGAATGGAACCCAGGCCTTGTACACTAGGCAGGCACTGGTCCCACTTAGGGACATCCTCAGTCTTAGTGTTTTTTTCTAAATAAAACAATTGGCTACCCCTGACCCCCAATTTCCCATCTCTCTACCTCTCCCTCTTTCTCTCGAGACAGAGTTTCTCTATGTAGCCCTGGCTGTCCTTAAACTCACAGCAATAAGCCTGTCTCTCCCCCCTGAGTGCTGGGATTAAAAGTGTGCACCGCCATGCTTGGCCCTGTAATTGGATCTCTTTAATGAATTTCATTTCAAATTTTCTACAGAAAAGGTTAGTAAAAATTAAAACTTAAATTTACTTTATTTCTGAGACAGTATCTCAATTATGTAGACCTTGATGGACTCAAATTCCCTTTGTAGGCCCCACTGGCCTCATACTCACAGATATCCACTTGCCTCCCAAGGACTTCATATGTTTGTTTGGTTTGTTTTGTTTTTTTTTTCAAGATAGAGTTTCTTTGCATAGCCTTGGCTGTCCTCAAACTCAAGAGATACCTAGCTGCCTCTACCTCTCAAGTGCTGGGATTAAAGATGTGTGCCACGATCGCCCAGCAAAGAATTAAGTTTTTGAATGAACAAGTTACCAAAAATTTTCTTTTAACAATAAAGGCAGCGGTAAGATAAAAAGTATTGCCGAGCATGGTGGCGCACACTTTTAATCCAAGCACTTGGGAGGCAGAGGCAGGCAGATCTCTGTGAGTTTGGGGCCAACCTGGTCTACAAACTAAGTCCAGGACAGCCAGGGCTGTTACACATAGAAACCCTGTCTCAAACACACAAAAAAAAAAAAAAAAAAAAAAAAAAAAAAGTATTTCAAAAGACAAGGTGAAGAACAGAAATATATAAATGTAATTAGAAATGAAGAATGAATTTGCTACTAGATGCAAAAAAAATCTTTTGTAATTTTATGAGTATGGCTGTCTTGCCTGTATGTATGTGTAGCATGTGAGTGCTCAGAGTCCAGAGGTGCTGGGTCCCCTGGAACTGGAGTTACAGATGACTGAGCTGCCAGGTAGGTGCTGGGAACTGAACCCAGGTCCTCTGAAGAAGTAGTAAGTCCTCTTAACCCTGAGCCATTACTTCATGCCCCATAAATAAAGTCACAATGGAAGAATGTTTACTATAAAGTGGAAATCCATTTTACCATTACAACTCCAAATAAATTTTTACGGACATATTTTAAAAGCAGTATCTTAGACTGGACAACCACCTACTGCTTATGTTATACAATGAAAGCTATGAAGAACTATTTTCCTCCCAAATTCATGGTGTGTTAGTACTTCCATGTTATAAAATCACTACTGTTTTCAGAACCATTATACTACATTCTAGTAAAAGGTTATTTCTTGTGTAGTAACTGATATACTTGCTTAAAATTTTTATGTTGAAAGATATGCTGATACATCTGGGAAAATAAAAACAGGAAGTCTATGAATTTATGCCAGAAATGGTGGTACATGCCTATAATCCCAGCTCTCAGAAGATAGGAGGTAGAGTCAGAGTTCAAGGCTCACCTCAGCTACATAGCAAATTTGAAGCAGCTTAGGCTATATGAAACACTGTTTCAAAAAAATAACCAAATAAATCTATGAATTCTTTAAAATAATAACTCAGAGACTGGGGACCTGAGCAATGATTCAATGATTAAGAGCTTTCTGTTCATGCAGAAAACCCAGGCTCAGTTAACAACACCTACATGATAGCTCACAACAGCCTATTACTGCAGGGCCAGGAAGTCTAATACACTCTTCTAGTTTTTGTGAACTTCTGCATGTATGTGTTACATGTACATACACTAAGGCACGAATACATAAACAGTGATTTTAAGTAATAATATACTATGTTATTATGAAACACCATATTGGCATAAAGCACTAAGGTACCAGAATAAAAAGAGTTAGCTAAAGATATAAATAAAAGTGCTCAGATAGTGACAGGGTCAACAAATAATATTTTCACTTACTTACTTACTCTGGTGTCAAACTACTGTCCCTTGATTACAGAATAACTTGTAGGTCCACCTACAAGTCATGTAACCTGAAGAGTTGTCCTAGTAAAAGACCTGTTCACTTAGAATCTCCGAATCAGCACTCTACCAAAGAGAAGTGTATGCATAAGGTTACTGTGCTGATTTCTGTAGCCCCATATCTGGTTGCAATCCTTGTTCTGAGACTCTGCTGTCTCAATGTTGTGTAAACACTGCTCCCCAACTGTCCCCTGCTATGCCAATAAACCAGCTTACAGGAAAGATAATTAGGCTCATAGCCACAGACAATAAATAATTCTGCCTAATGAATTGAAAGTGCTTTGACCAAGGCTCTAAAAAAGCACATTATCTAATGAAAGAAAATGAAAAAAGTATGGATAAATTTTGTTTTTTTTTTTTTTAAAGACAGGGTTTATCTTGTAGCCTTGGCTGTCCTGGACTCACTTTGTAGACCAGGCTGTCTTTGAACTCAGAGATCTGCTTGCCTCTACCTCCCCAAGTGCTGGGATTATAGGCATGTGCCACCATGTATGTATGTATGTATGTATGTATATGTGTGTGTGTGTGTGTGTGTGTGTGTGTGTGTGTGTGTGTGTGTGTGTGTGTGTATATATATATGCTTTTTTTTTTTTTGAGAAATTTTTGTTTTGTTTTGGTTTGGTTTTTCGAGATAGAGTCTCTCTATGTTAGCCTTGGCTGTCCTACACTCACTTTGTAGATCAGGCTGGCCTCGAACTCACATCGATCACCTGCCTCTGCCTCCCGAGTGCTGAGATTAAAAGCGTGTGCCACCATGCCCGGCTGATAAATTTTGTTTTTAAGTTGGCAGTTTCAACTTGAGATGGGAGAACACCAAACTCCATCAACTTTCTTAACTAAAACTAGTAACCTTTAAATATTTATTATTTATTCTGAATTTTAAAATCAGAGGAAAGGGCTGGAGAGTTAGTTTCAGAGGTTAAGAGCACCGTCAGCTCTTCTGAAGGTCCTGAGTTCAATTCCCAGCAACCACATGGTGCCTTACGACCCTTCTTGTGGTGGGCAGGCACATGTGTGGGCAGAATACTGTAGAAATGATAACTAAATCTTAAAAAAAAAAAAAAAAAAAAAAAAAAAAGTTAAACATTATAAAAAATAAAGTAAAATCAGAGGAAAGAACAGGTGAGCTCCAGACACTTACTTTACTATACTTATTCTAATAAAGTAAGTTTTATACAATTTGTTTTTGAGAAGGCATTTACCTGATAGGTAGGCTAATCTGAATGTTTCTTTACCTGAATAGCTTCCACTTTAGCTGTCCATTCACGAGCCTTTTGTAAGGCTTCTTTTAAGGATAACACATTGGGTAAAAAGGCTGGAATGTTCTTGGCTTCATTCACAATATTTTCTAAATTTGCCATACTGTGCCGAGGTCTAAATGAACAATAAAACAGTAAGATACTAAGTAAAAGTCCAATTACTGAAAGAACTAAAATAGCATTTTATAATGCCTAAGTAACTCATATTCATGAACTCACTTATTTCTTTCTTTCTTTTTTTTTTTTTTTTTGGGTTTTTCGAGACAGGGTTTCTCTGTGTAGCCTTGGCCACCCTGGACTCACTTTGTAGACCAGGCTGGCCTCAAACTCACAGCGATCCGCCTGCCTCTGCCTCCCGAGTGCTGGGATTAAAGGCATGCACCACCACGCCCAGCGAACTCACTTATTTCTTATCACACTCCCATAAGGCAAACAAAGCAGCTACCAAGCTACCATTGTTATTTCTATTTTACAGACAACACTAGAGTTCTCATAAAATAGTTGAATTTAGTACAAGACACACATGATGTATTGAATCAGAATGATCTTGGCTCCAGGCTCCTTTTACTACTACTCTGCCTCTCTACACTACCTGCAATGATCAGAGATGGGCATGGCTAACAATACAGGGAGCAATAGAACAGAAACCACTAATGCTGGCTATCTACTTTCCTTCAACTACATTCATTAATATGTAATTATTCACTGATGAACAAAACTAAGACCTCATTCTCATTAGTTAAAATCTAGGACTTATACTGGCACTGGAAACTAGGAACAAATTACTTTAGGCTCATAGGCACAGACAGTAGTAAATAATTCTTCCTAGAAAATTTAAAGTGCTTTGACCAAGGTGCTAAACAAGTATATTATGTAATGGGGAAAAAAGTACAGACAAACTTTGTTAAGTTGGCAGCTTCTGCTTGAGATGGGAGATAGTGTGGTGGATGCAGGGAACATGTGGAGTATGAGTGAGCATGAAATATAAGAATTTGGGCAGTAAACACATGCAGAATCCTGAGTCCCACACATCCACTATGTAGCAATGGGAAGTCTCACCACTCATGAATTCCATGTCAGGAGGCATTCCAGGTATTGAAGACTGTCTATGAGCCAGAGTGACTTTTGTTTTGTTTTCTTTTTTAACTCATAAGTATTTTCAAACTTGGAAGGATGATTTCATGGGTGTGTGTGTGTGTGTGTGTGTGTGTGTGTGTGTGTAGAAAGGTTCTTATATAGCTTAGGTTGGCCTTGAATTCTTTATCCTTCAGCTTCTACTTCTCAAGTCCTAGGGTAAGCCACCACATCCAGACATGGGAAGAGGACTACTAATAAGGACATATGAGTTGTGGTGATAGGCACAATGGTAAAGGAAAGGTGTCATCAAATAGAGTAGGAACATATATGGACACACACACACACACACACACACACACACACACACACACACACACACGTAATTTCAGTATGCAGGATGCAAAGGAAGGTGGATTTTTCTAAGCTCAAGGTTTATAAAGCAAGTTCTAGGCCAATCAGGGATATGCAGTGAGACCCTGTCTCAGAAAAACCAATAAAACAAAAGCAAAATAGGAGTATTTCATTGACTTAATAGGTGAAGGAAGGCTTCTTAAAAATAAAATGATCCTAACTTTTCTTATCCTTTTAAAATAAGACAGTAAAAAACAATGGTGGTGACAAGCATAGTGTAGAAATATATCACAGAAAAAAAAAAAAAAAAAAAAAAAAGAAAGAAATATATCACAGATGGTACAGGACGAGGGAACGAAATAAATAGACAAAGTATGAAGAAAGAGGATGAAATGCTTGAGGAAATGGGACTGGGGTGGAAGATGTGAATCACTATTTGAAATATGCAAGAATAATGGCAAAAGATGAGACTAGATATAAAATCAAGCAATGACACGACCTCTGTTGGGGGAAAGATTTTTGAGACAGTTTCTTTGTGTAGACTTGGTTGTCCTATAACTAGCTCTGTACACCAGGCTGGCCTAGAACTCACTAGAGATCCACCTGCCTCTGCCTCCTGAGTGCATCACTTGGCCAAACACCACCACCTTTTCTTTTCTTCAAGGCATTAAGTATCTAAAATTCATTTATCCAGGCCGGGTGTGATGGCACACACCTGTAATCCCAGCACTTGGGAGGCAGAGGCAGGGGGATCACTGTGAGTTCAAGGCCAGGCTGATCTACAGAGTGAGTCCAGGACAGCCAAGGCTATACAGAGGAACCCTGTCTCAAAAAAACAAAAACAAAATAAAATTCATTTACCCACTTTCTCTCCTCACTAAAATATTAGCTCTATGGGAATTGGAACCTTTTGGGTCTTGTTCACTGCTGTCCTCACAGTGTAGAAATAGTATGTGATATGAAGTAAGTACTCCACAAACACATTACAAAACTCAAGAAAAAATATAAGGAATATTATAAGTAGGTTAGTGGCAATAGACTTAAAAGACAGACAAAAACATACTGAAGTAAAAATCAGAGTTTAGTGACTAATCAAATATAGGCGATGACAAGCTTCAAGAACAAAACAAAACAAAACACACAAACACACACAAAACAAGGAAATAATGCAATGTGCAGGCAAATGAATGGAACTAGAAAAGATCATCCTGAGTGAGGTAACCCAGACCCAGGAAGATACACATGGTATGAACTCACTTATACGTGGATTTTAGCCATATAATACATTATGACCATTCTACAATGCACAGACCAAAAGAAGATAAGTAACAAGGAGGACTCAGAAGTGGTTAAAGAGAGGGAACATGATAAGAGAGCAAGTATGGAGAGAAATGAGAGTCAACATCAGACCTGGAGTGAGTGGGAGCGAGAGGACAGAGGGCTTACAGAGAGAGGAGAAACCTTAGGCAGGGGCTTCTCCGTGACAAGCTGGAAACCTATGACAGGTTAGGCTCCAGGGAGGATATGAGGGTGACTCCAGCTGAAACTCCTAGTACAGCAGGGGTCATGAGGACTGAAGAGGACACCCTTTAACTAGACATGATGATTTCTAGACACAGAAACTTTGACCCAGAACTTGTACATCTTGTAGGACCAGAGATGAAAAAGATTGAGGAAATGTCCAGCCAGTGCCTGGACCAATTTGAGACCCACCCATGGAAGACAGCCAACCCCTGGTACTATTGATGATACTCTGTTGTGCTTACGGATGGTAGCTTAGTATGGCTGCCTTCTGAGTGGCATCACCCAGCAGCTGATGGAAACAAATGCAGAGACCCACAGCCAAACATGGGGTGGAGCTCAGGAAGTCTTGAGGAAGAGTGGGGTAAGGATGGAGGACACAGAAGGGACAGGAACTCCATGGGAGGATCAACAGAGCCAACTAACCAGTGCCCATGAGGGCCTGTGGAAACTGGGGCTCCAGCCAGGGACCATGCATGGACTGGACCTGGGCCCCTGCACAGATGTAGCTGATGGGCAGCTCGGTCATTATGTGGATACCCTAGTGAGGGAAGTGGGGCCTGGTTCTGACATGGACTCTGCTACCTGCTGTTTTGGCACTTTCCCCTGGCAGGACTGCCTTGCTGGGACACAGGCGAAGGGGATGCCTTGAGTCCTGATGTGACTAGATATGCTGGAGTGGGTGGGTGGGGTTCTTCCTCTCTGGGGAGTAAAGGAGGGGATATGGGGGAAATAGGGAGGGAGGGTGGGATCAGGATGAGAGGAGGGAAGGAGCTATGATCAGGATGTAAAGTGAGCAATTAAAAAAAAGACTTAAAGGTGGTGGTGGTGGTAGTAGTAGTAGTAGTAGTAAGAAGAAGAAGAAGGAGGAGGAGGAAGAGGAGGAGGAGGAGGAGGAGGAGAAGAGGAAGAAGGAGAAGAAGCAGCAGCAGCAGCAGCAGCTAGTGAGATAGCTCAGCAGTTAAGAACACTGGCTGCTCTTCCAAAGGTCCTGAGTTCAATTTCCAGACTACATGGGGCTCCTTTTAACTGTTTAGTTAAACAGTTTGTTTAAAACTATGAAGCTACCTCAAGTGTTTCCTATCAAATGCTTATACTAGTGTCTTGCCTGTGTGTATGTCTGCATTTGGATCCTCTGGAACTGAAGTTACAGACAGTTGTCAGCCACCATGTGGGTGCTAAGAGTCATACCAGAGAGCCTCTGGAAGAATAGCCAGCACTCTTAGCTGCTAAGCCAGCACTCTACACCATCAAGAAGCATTTCATAATTCTGATTTTCTAATTGTGTTAACAACATGGATCTGAAACAATACTATTTCCTATCATTTGTAGTTACTTAACAAGATCCACTACACAAGAGTGTGAACATATCTGAAACTCTCTACATGTAGGCTCATTTGATAACTAGTGATTAGTCAAGAAGGCACAAGACAAATGTAAGCTGATGAAATGGGCTTTTTGTTCCTCCATCTCATTCTACTTATTATTTTATGTGTATGAGTGTTTTCTCTTGCATATATCTATGTGCCCACTATGTGTGTACCTGGAGTGAAGGAGGTGAAAAGAGGATATCAAAATCTTCTAGGATTAATTTTACAGACAATTATATGCTGCCTGTACTGAAACTTGAAACTGAGTCCTCTGGAAAAGCAACCAATGCTCTTTTTTTTGTTTTTTTTGAGCCAGAGTTTCTCTGTGTAACCCTGGCTGTCCTGGAACTCTCTTTGGAGACCAGGCTGGCCTCGAACTCAGAGATCTGCCTATCTCTGTCTGCCGAGTATAGGTGTATGCCACCAAGCCAGACATAACCAGCACACCCAAACACTGAGACATCTCTCCCTACCCCTTTACTTAAGTTATTAAAGAGACAAAATGTGTTCACCTTGCCTGCAGGCAGACCTTAGCCTTCTCCTCCCATCGTTCGGAGACTGTAAGGAGTTCTTGTAGTTCAGCCATCGCCTTTTCCACAGCGTGGTGAGGTGCCAAGCCTACTCCTGAGTCTATCAATTTCTTCATGACATCTAAAGTGACTTGCTGTGGATCTGACAGGGTTAGTCTTACTTCATCCAGCCACCGAGCCTGCTGTAGCTCTTGCTTCAGCCGAGGCAGCTCAGGTAGTTCCACATAGAGACTAGCGCCCATGTCTATCAACATTTGGAGTTTGGAAGAATCTGGGGTTTCATCCATCATGGCCTCCTGGGCACGTTCATGAAATTCTTCTACATCATCCAGCAGATTCTGAAAAGGTAAAAAACAGACCAAAAATAAACAGTGAATTTTGTTTGAGCATACAGTTACTTATGGAATACTTGTTTAGTATGTGCAAGGCCTTGGGTTTGATCCCCAACTCTCAACACTACTATTAAAAAGAAAAAAAGAAAAAGAAAAAAGAGCAAATGCAAGAAATAGTGGCAAACTATCAATTTTCAGCCCTCTTTTTTGTTTTGTTTTTTCGAGACAGGGTCTCTCTGTGTAGCCTTGGCTGTCCTGGACTTGCTTTGTAGACCACGCTGGCCTCGAACTCACAAAGATCCACCTGCCTCTGCCTCCTGAGTGCTGGGATTAAAGGGGTGCGCCACCACGCCCGGCCTTTAAGCCCTATTATAATCTTTCCAGAATAGCACAAAAAATATTCAGACACTGGCCGGGCGTGGTGGCGCACCACTTTAATCCCAGCACTCAGGATGTAGAGGCAGGTAGATATCTGTGAGTTCTAGGCCACCCTGGTCTACAAAGTGAGTCCAGGATGGCCAAGGCTACACAGAGAAACCCTGTCTCGAAAAACCAAAAAAAAAAAAAAAAAAAAATCAGACATAATAAAATCCTTTTTGTTTCTGTTTTTTTTTTTTTTTTTTTTTGGTTTTTTTGAGATGGGTTTTCTAGCGCTGCCCCCTGGCTGTCCTGGCCCCAGACATAATAAAATCTTAAGTATGTTACCTAGTAACTAATTTCTTTCTCTATCTCCCCTCTCCTTTATTTAATTTTTGTTTTTAAGACAGGGTATCTTTAGCCAGGTGTGGTGGCCCATGCCTTTAATCCCAACACTCTGGAAGCAGAGGCCTCACTCTGTGAGTTCAAGGCCAGACGATTCTACAATGGGAGTTCCAGGACAGCTAGAGCTGTTACACAGAGAAATCTTGTCTCAGAAAACAAAAAACAAAAACAACAACAAAAGGATAGTATTTCTCTGTATATCCTAGAACTTGCTTTGTAGACTAGGCGGGCCTCCAACTCAGAGATCCACCTGCCTACACCTTCCTATCACTGGGATAAAGGTGTAGGCCACCACTGCCTGGCCACCTTTAAGATTTTTATGTGGGAGAGAGGTGAGAACAGGAAGATACAAGTGAAGGGATAATAATCGGATGTAATTTGAAGAAATTATTTAAAAATTTTTTTATTTAAAGATATTTTTGGGGGGGATTTCGAGACAGGGTTTTTTCTGTACAGCCTTGACTGTCCTGGACTCACTTTGTACACCAGGCTGGCCTCAAACTCACAGATATCCACCTGCCTCTACATCCTGAGTGCTGGGAGTAAAGGCGTGCGTCACCGCGCCTGGCCAAAAAAAAATTTTTTTTATGTGATCAGGGGCTGAAGAGATAGCTCAGTGGTTAGGAGCACTGGCTGTTCTTCCAGAGAACCTGGGTTCAATTCCCAGCAACCACATCACTGTCCGTAACTCCAGTTCCAGGGATACCCTCATATAGACATACATGCAGACAAAACACCAACGTACATAAAATAAAAATAAATTCTTTTTTTAAAGGCTTTTTTTTAAAAAAAAGATTCATTTATTTACTATGTATACAATGTTTTGCCTGAATGTACACCTGCAAGCCAGAAGAGGACACCAGATCTTATTATAGATGGTTGTGAGTCACTATGTGGTTGCTGGGAATTGAACTCAAGACCTTTAGAAGAGCAGTCAATTCTCTTAACCTTTGAGCCATCTCTCCAGCCCTAAAAAAAAAAAAAAAAAGATTTCTATGTGATCATTAAATAATAATAGTCCAAGAAACGCCAAAGCCTGATTGTAAAAGCTCGTACGTTATTGGTAACTTATCACTACACCCCTGATTCTTTTTATTAACAGTGCATTTAAAATACATTTGGGTTATATGGGGGCTCGGACCCAAAATGTGTATAAATAATAATTCTAAATTGGTCATAGTTCAGGATTTTTAAATAAAGCTAAGGGGCTGGATAGATGATGGTTCAGTGGTTAAAAGCACTAGCACTGGCTGCTCTTCCAGAGAACCCATGTTGAGTCTTAGCACTCACATCGAAGATAAAAACGATCTGTAGCTGCAGTTCTTGGGGGTCTGATGTCCTGGCCTCTACGAGTACCTTACACACTTGGTACACAGGTGCACACACACAGACAAAATAACTTGAAAGAAAGAAAGCCAAAAGACTGCCTAATAAGTAACCTTAGATAACATATATATGAGGAAAAGGAATAAGTAAAACCAAACACCAGTCTAAACATATAATTCTAAGTTGGAACAGAAGCTCATTAACAAAACAAAACAGATTAATGTTTCACCTTTACTTGTCGAGTTTGGCTGATGACACATGGAAGACTAAAGAGTTGCTGGACAAAGGCCTTCAATTCTTCTACTGTCAGTTTGGTCCGAGTCTTCCCACTATCTGAACTCTGCCTGATATGAAATAGTACAGAAAAATTACATAGAAAAAATACAGTCATTCTGATAGTAAATGGGGCTCCTACTCCCTTCAGAATCCAACACTTAGCAATCTTAGAATTCTAGTGTTGACTAAACCCCCACAGACAGTTAACATAAAACACAACTCACCAAGTAACAGTCCTTCTAATCTGTAACTGCTACACCTTTGAAACATTAAGTAAATTCCCATGGTGAAACATGATGCTCACTGAGAAGATGAAATCCTTGTGTCTTAAGACACTCACACTGGAAACAGGTTTTTCAGTTGCCTCAGACTAATGAACTCCCCAAATCTATCCCACATTATTATTTTTTTTTTTTGTTTCACTAAAGCTATTTTTATTTTCTTTGTATTCATGTTTTGCCTGCACGTATGTCTGTATGTCGTGAGCGCAATGCTCTAGGAAGGCAGAAGAAGGCATCAGATCTCTTGCAACTGAAGCCATGTGGGTGCTGGGAACTAAACCTGGGTCCTCTGGGATAGTCCGTGGTCTTAACACTAAGCCATCTCTTCAGTTTCCCTCAAAATGTTTTTGTTTATATTCTTGGGGGGGGCTTAAAAGTTGTTTGTTTATTTTGTTTTAAAGCAGTCTGGTCCCTGACAGGGGCTTCCTAACCCTCAGCAACTTGCTACAGTTCTGAACATCGCTCAGTCTTGAGCAGCAACACCTCAAACACCAGGGTTGCTCCACCTGGGATGTTTGAGAGAGCTTCCCACTCCCCATACCCTGGCTCAGATGGGATCACCAGCTTCCCCTCTTCTCCTTCACACATCCCCAGCAGCCCCTGGTCCCAGCCCTTGATGACCTGGCCAGTGGCAAGGAAGAAAACAAAGGGCTGGTTCTGTAGTAGGCTGCTGTCCCATCTTCTAGCTTTGCTGTGCAATGCATGTGTAAGACATCTCCCTTTCTAGACTTGATGGGACAGTGGCCCACACATTTTTTCACATCAATCTGCAGCTTCTGTTTGCCTTCGGCTTGGGGCTGTGGCCAGGGTACTGAGGCAAATGGACAGTATTGTCAGGACCCAGCTCAGCCTCATGTCTCTCCTCGCCACACCCACAGAGCCAATCTCATTCATGTTGTCACCTCTGCGCAGGTGTTCCCCAAAAATCTTTTACATAGGTACTTTTTTTGAAAAGAGCTGAGCACCAGGTGTGGTGGTGCATGCCTTTAATCCCAGCACTTGGGAGGCAGAGGCAGGTGGATCACTGTGGGTTCGAGGCCAGCCTGGTCTACAAAGCGAGTCCAGGACAGCCAAGGTTACATAGAGAAACCCTGTCTCAAAGGAAAAAAAAAAAAAAAAAAAAGAGTAAGGGCTGAGCACTGCCTGAAATGAAATAATATCGAGACATAGAAAAATATGGCCAAGCTTTTATGAGACTCTCAAAAGAGGTCAGTGTCCTAAAAGCAAGTTAATGTCCACTGAAAAATATTTCTAGCAAAGGTTCTCTGATTAGATTTAAAAAAAAAAAAAAAAAAAGAAAAAAGAAAAAAGAAAAAAGAAAGAAAAACAAAACAAAACAAAACAAAAAAAAAAAACAAAAAAAAAAACCACAAAAAAACCCCAAAACTTAAAAATCCAATGCAAAGAATTATGAGAAAAAGCTGTACAAATATTAAGAATGTATAGAATTTTAAAAAAAAAAAAAAATGAGGAAGGGGGGCTGGAGAGATGGCTCAGAGGTTAAGAGCACTGGCTGTCCTTCTAAGTCGAGTTCAATTCCCAGCAACCACATGGTGGCTCACAACCATGTATAATGAGATCTGGTGCCCTCTTCTGGTATGCAGGTGTTATATGCAGGCAAAACGCTGTATACATAATAAATAAATCTTAAAAAAGAAAACTCTGAACTAAATGAGAAGGAAATGGGAATTCCCTAAACAATAGCACACCTGAGATGTATGAAGAACAAGTCAAACAAGAGCTTGTTGAAGAATGTGAAATTAGAAATATAACTTCTCCTTAAAAAGTAAATCACTTCTAACTAAAAGTAAGAATAAAGCTAATTACCTGAACTAAAAATATTTTGTTCAGATCTTCTGTTATTACAAAACTTGACCCATGTTGTTAAGAGAGCTTAATTTGCACTTGGGAGGAAGAGGCAGGCGGATCTCTGTGAGTTCGAGGGCAGTCGGGTCTACAAAGTGAATGTAGGACAGTTAAGACTACACAGTAAAACCCTGTCTCAAAAAACAAAAAATAAACAAACAAAAGGCTTAATTTGCTGGGTGTTGTGGTGCACGCCTTTAATCCTACTACTTGGGAGGCACAGGCAGGAGAATCGCTGAGAGTCTGAGCCTATGTGTCTTTAGTTACTTCAGATAAAGATGAATATATAGCCCAGTCTTTTCTCCAAAGACACTACATAAACATCAGCATTGTTTTTCAGTATTGAAACTAGCAGGTGTATTTGCTATTTTATTGATGTAGTTTACAGCTAGCTTACATTTAAAAAACTGTTTACAATTTATGAGCATAGAGAAGTGGGACATGAAGAGGAAGATGGGAAGTTACTGCGGATGGAAGAGACATGGCCATAGCAAAAATAACACAGAGCCTTATAGGCCAATTAAAATAAAAAGAACAGAAATCCAGGAAGAATCCCACTCTTATTAATTTACCTGTGTTTTTGCTTTTTGCTGAGGAGCAGCTGAGCCACAGAACCACAGGTCTCTGCTTCTTTCACTGCATCCCTGAGCTTTCGAAAGAGATCATTCTCTGGGTATTTTCTATCCTCAGCATCTTCCAGCATCACTCTTAATTCAATCAAATCTGTAAAGATAAACACCATGATAGGCACAAAGGACTATTACACAACAGTCACAAAGCTCACCCAAGAGAGTCACTAACACACCAGTAGAAATGATGAAGCTTTGAAGTCTCCAGTATAAATGCTTCTGACAAGGTGCTTATTTGAAGACTTCACTCAAATAAGGTAAGTTTAATCTCTTGCCTTCACCCCTATTCCCTTCTTCCCTGTCCTTGTCTCTCTCAAAAACAGGGAGGCAGAGGCAGAGGCAGGTGGATCTCTGTGAGTTTGAGGCCAATCCAGTCTACAAAGTGAGTCCAGGACAGCCAAGGATACACAGAGAAGCATTGTCTCAAAAAACCAAAAAATAAAAATAAAAAATAAAGTTAAATAAAAAACAAAGACTTTCAGTGTCTTTACTAAATTTAGCTCTCTACTTACACCTACTACAATGTATCTGTCCCATTTTATGTCAGCCTTTTCATTTAAAAGTGATTCTCATTAGATGTAGTGATACAGTATTGTAATCTCAGTATTGACACCAAGGGAAGAAAAGTCATTAGACTGAGGCTAGCTAGGGCAACAAAGCACATTCCAGGTCACAGGAGATTATCTTAAAACTAGGCATAGCCTACAGCCATAGCAAACCACCATACCTAATATCTGATCTCAGAAGCTAAGTTATATCAGGTCTGTTTAGTACATGGATATGAGAAAGGTAAGTGCATAGTCCATTTGTTAGGATAGAATAAAAAGCAATTAAAGGTTTCTTTTAAAGTGACAGTTTTCATAATAAAGGAGGAAACTTAACCTTTCTTATGGTTGAAGCTAGCTGATAATGCTTCTGTAACACGGCTGACCCAAGTATCATAGGACTGTGCTCTCACTTTTACACCATAAAGTAGAGATGGGAGGTCTTCTAGTGGATAGCGGTACCTATAAAAAATAAAAATAAAAACCATATAAGTAAAGATTTCAAAATACAACAAGCTGGAAATAAGAGAAAAGAATCAAAGAAACTCACAGTTTTAATGGAGAGAGAGACAGACACAAGAAACATATGGCATTAACTGGCCATGAAACTAATTACAGTGAGGCTAGTTAGGGCTAATTTTAAAGGACTGGTCCTTCAATTGATAAGTAGGTATCAAGGAGAAGTTCCTTGTTTAGGAACAGGAAAGAAAGCAAAGAACATTAAGACTTTCTTTTTGTAAAAGATAATGTGTGACTGCTTTTACTCCAGCACTCATGAGGATCTCTGTGAGTTCAAAGCTAGCCTGATCTACATAGTGAGCTCCAGAACAGACAGAAAAACAGAGAGACCCTATCTCTCACGAACAAACAAAACAAAACAAAACAAACAAACAAAAACCCTTTAAATACCTAAGGCATTTGTTCTGCATGGGGCATGAGCACAAATCAGTTGGATGGTGCAGACATACAAGCCGCTCAGGATTACAGGAGCATGTGAGAGCTGAGAGAAAACACGTGGTTCGGCATGCTGAACACTGTCGCTCATCATCAGGAACAAGTTCAAAGACTTCTTCTTCTGACATCACGACACCCTAGAATATAAGTTGTATTATCAGATCAGGTCTCAATTGAAACATAAAACAGTAGCTTAAAAAAAAAAAAAAAAAAAAATCAGGCATGGTAGCATACTTTTAGTCCCAACATTCAGAAGACAGATGCAGGCTGATCTCTCTGAAAGTTTCAGGACAGCCAGGACTACATAGTGAGACTGTGTCTTTTAAAAAAACAAAAAACCTTAAAATTCTATCACTAGAAACAGCACAAAAAATTTAGAAAAGCGCTGGGAGTGGTAGCGCGCGCCTTTAATCCCAGCACTTGGGAGGCAGAGGCAGGCAGATCGCTGTGAGTTCAAGGCCAGCCTGTCTACAAAGTAAGTCCAGGACACCCAAGGCTACACAGAGAAACCCTATCTCTAAAAACAAAACAAAACAAAAACTCGAAGCTGAAAATAAATCTTCTTTATGACTCACTTGTTCCACTACTTGGCTTGTGCCCAAAGGACTTGACACTTTTTTCCATAGATAGATGCTAAGCCATGTTCACTGCTGCTCTATTCACAATAGCTAGGAAATGGCAACAACCTAAATATCCTTTAACTGATAAATGGATAATAAAAATGTTGTTCATATACACAATGGAATACTACTTAACTGTAAGAAACATGATATTAAATTTGCAGGTAAATGAAAATAAGTAGAAAACATATTGAGTGAGGTAACCCAGACCCAGAAAGACAAACACTGCAAGTTCTTTATTTGCAGTTCCTAGCTCCAAGTCTTGAGATATAAGTACATAACCTGGAGTAACCACAGAAACTGGGAAAATAAAAGAGGATCACAGAGGGTGGTGACTGTGTGGGAACAACCCTAGAGAATAGCAGTACACAAGTGCTATTAAGAGGGAAATAGGAAACGTGAGGAGAAAGCAGACACAATACTGAGTGAGAAGGAACAAAGGATAAAGAAGACTAGAAACTCAGGATATTTGTAAATGCCATAGAGATTCAAACTGTGTATCTAAACTTGCACAGAATATAGATAATATGTACACACACACACACACACACGCAAATTTAAGTGAAGTTATATGATACTTGGGGTGATAATGCTCCCCCTAAGTACCACAGAATATCTAATAAAAAAACCCAGTACTAGACATGGAAAAGAAAGCTCCTTTTGAGTTGCTAGCCAAGTGAGTCTAAGTGACGCCCGAAAGAATATAGGC